>NC_139952.1:49669136-49691636 GCF_963454915.1 Gymnoscopelus microlampas | reverse complement strand
ATGGACCCTTATGGGTCTGTAACTCTGAGTGTACACATGGGAGCGTCACACAAAAGCATGAAAAGTAGCAGATCTACAAGCTCGATGAATTTGAATGGTGAGAAGTAACAGTTGTTTTAGTACACAGGAGGATTCCAGCAGACAGAGACCATTATGCATACCAGAGGAATATTGACGTTCTGTGGTTAAAAAAGAGAACATTGTTGTGACCTTGTGTAACAGGCTGATAACCTTAACCCATTGAAACCAGGAACACATCTGTGGGTCACTTTTAGATTTCTATGGGCTATTCAAAAATAGCAGATCTACAAGCTAATGGCGCGGCACCGAGTGCCGCGCCATGAGCTTGTAGATCTGCTATTTTTTGAAAATAAAAGTGTTACAAATGTGTGCAAATCTTTGAATATATATATATTTTTTTTTAAAGGGAACGTTTGTAACTCAAATCTTTGGTTCTGGGGGGGGTCTACAAATGTCTTCTAAATCCTACGTTTTTTTTTGTTTTTAATGTATTTGGCCGTGGACCCCCATCTCAAAATATGTTGTTCCAGGGACCCCCAGAAGTTGTAACAGCGTTAAAAATGTTCGATTTAAAAAAAAAATTCAAAGATTTGCAAAATGTTTCACTATTTTTCTAAAAATAGCAGATCTACAAGCTCATAGCGCGGCACTCGGTGCCGCGCTATGAGCTTGTATATCTGCTATTTTTTTGAATAGCCCAAGGATATCTTTAAAATGACACACACA
The DNA here is from genome assembly GCF_963454915.1 of Gymnoscopelus microlampas. Classification (NCBI taxonomy): domain Eukaryota; kingdom Metazoa; phylum Chordata; class Actinopteri; order Myctophiformes; family Myctophidae; genus Gymnoscopelus; species Gymnoscopelus microlampas. The sequence goes on along the minus strand of NC_139952.1, from coordinate 49,690,889 downwards.
GATGCGTTCCCCGGGTCTTAAAGGGTTAACGCTCTCATGAGACCAGAAGAAGTAGTCCTGCTAATTATCCCTAATCAACCCAAATCAATCAATTAGTGAGTGAATTACCTCTTCATTGTGAGGCACAAAACACTGCAATCAATGGCGTTGCAGAAGCAGCAGGAGACACGCTGGGCATTTAATCAGGGCTCTGCAGGTGTCTGGGGGGAAAGTAACTAAGTACATTTACTCGAGTACCGCACTTAAAGTTCAATATTGTATGCGCTTTTACTTTACCAGAGTTATTTCCAGCATGTGTTGATATTTTTTGTACTTCTACTCCACTACATCTCAGAGGCAAATATAGTCCTTTTTTTTTACTAAAATGAAGTGACAGTGTTAATTTACTACTTCCCTACTTTGTAGCTTTACATTATTAATACAAGACTTAACTCATTCCCTGCCAGACTTATTTCTGGCTGTGTTTGCCCACTGCCAGTGAGTTAGTGTTTTTTATAACTTTAAAAAATGCAATTTAAATTTTTTCATTATGATCGCATGTCCAATGGTTTCTAAACACACAGGCGAGTCGTGCACGTCGCTCAGACAACAAACATTCCGATCGGGGCGGAGTCCTTCTCCTCCAGCCCAGTGTAAAAACACCATGTATCGCCTGGAGCTCTCCGTTCGTTTTTTATACCGTGTGAAAAAAACGTGTTTTTTCCCCCTATTCTGGCCTAAAATGACACTTTTCAAGCTTCCGAGAACCGGAAATTGCATCAGGAATCTGGATCCGGGTGAGTGTGAAGTAAACAAAAAGAGAAATGGATGGAGGGAGAAACACAGATTAAACAATGACAAAGCTATCAGTGCGTCTAACGCGTCGATGGCGTGGGTGGGTTAAGTAGCATTTGATTCGAAAACGCGTAGATGGCGTTAAAAGAGTTAATGCGAAAAAAGTTAACCCAAATCTTTGCATCTGAGGGATTCTACAAATGTCTTCTAAATCCTAACAGGTTTTTTTTTTCTTTTTTTTTTTTACGTATGTTGCTATAATATCAGTGGTTCTCAAACTTTTTTCATGTCAAGGACCACCCAAAATGATATGTATTTGTAGCACAGCTGTCGGTGCCACGCTATGAGCTTGACCACAGTAGGAGGGGTCTGGGGCCACAGTGGGAGGGGTCTGGGGAGCATTCACACATGTTTCACTCACATCGCGTTTCTTGGGTTCCGGTGACATCTCCTGTGGAATGAACTTGATTGGTCCTTTGATCTGCCTCCTGGACCGCTTGGTGCCGTCCGGTAACGTCTCCATGGCGATGTCTGCGTCATCGCTGCTGGCCTGGTCACACTCTGAGCATTGCCTGAGGAAGAGGACCACACCAGAAAGGAGATCATTATGACCTCGTTCCCCCCACAATTCGGCTCACACATTGGGGGGGAAATGCATTCTGCTATGCTGCCACCGTAATGTGGAATGACCTGCCAGAACACAAAGGTTCTCCACTCCCTCCTTTCGTCAAAATACAAGTGAACATAGTTTAACTCCTTCAACACCTTGATAATAGATTCCTCTGCTAACAAAAATGCTGTAAAAAATAGCAGATATACAAGCTCATAGCTTGTATATCTATATGTACCGAGTGCCGCACTATAAGCTTGTAGATCTGCTAAATGTGTTTTCATCGTGAACAAAAAAAAAATATATATATATTCAAAGATTTGTAAAAATGAGGATTAATTGCATGAGGCCACGGACCCCCCATTTGTTAGCATTTTCTTTTCTTTTTCTTTTTATCTCCGGGACTCCCTAATCTACACTGTAAAATCCTCAGGTGCTAATTTAACACCCAAAGTGTGTATAATTTTCTTTTAGTTCACCCCCAAAATGAATTCAAAAATTTACTTGAATGTATGCATATCATTTTCTTTCTAAGCCAATGATTTGATGAGCGGCAGAGGTTCTGGTAGGAGACACAAACATACAAATATCCATGAATTCAAGTCTCCATGGAGTGACTAATTGATAGAAAAAAAATATTTTTTTGGGGTGAACTATCCCTTTAAAATAATGAAAAGTTTGGGCGGTTTCCACCTGACAGAGATGATAGGAAAGTGACATTATAAAATACTTGTTTTTGTTGGAAGATCCAGTTACAGAGAGAGAGAGAGAGAGAGAGAGAGAGAGAGAGAGAGAGAGAGAGAGAGAGAGAGAGAGAGAGACGAGAGAGAGAGAGAGAGAGAGAGAGAGAGAGAGAGAGAGAGAGAGAGAGAGAGAGAGAGAGAGAGAGAGAGAGAGAGAGAGAGAGAGAGAGAGTGTGAAGCAACACTATGTGTTTGCTTTCATATCTAATGTATAAAATGAACAGTACAGTTTGTTCTCTGACGGTTCATTATGCAGGTCTTTGTAATTAGGTGTGACCTCATCTCTCCCCCCAACGGAAAAAATGTGTTTTTGCGTTGAAATTGCTTGTGTTTAATTTCCACTCAGAACAACATCAGCATTGTGTGTGTTCCTCCTATTCAAGAGTTTAATGAATTATACTGCCATCACAGGAGAACGTCTGCTCCACACACACACACACACACACACACACACACACACACACACACACACACACACACACACACACACACACACACACACACACACACACACACACACACACACACACACACTTCAACCTGCTTCATTTACAAAAGAGGACAGAAAAAAAAAGGGACTTGTGTTGGCTAAAAAAAAAAAAAACGAATGTTGCTGTAATCAGTGGTTCTCAAACGTTTTCATGTCATAGACCCCCGCGGACCAAAAAGAAAACAGAAACAGAGACAATGCCATTTGTCCACAACGCATAAACAGTGTGTCGCGATGCGACGCATTGTGAGCTTGTAGATCTGCTATTTTCAAAAGTTTTGTTTATATTTTTGATCCTTTTGAAAACTTGTGAAATGGGACATTCTGCATGATGAGTACTTTCTACTTTAGGTACTTTAAAGGTAGGGTAAGTGATTTTCTTTGGTAAAATAAGTGTTTTATATTGTGATAGTACTCATTGCTATAGAGTGTTTGTTCAGTAAAAGGAGTCTCCTTGTCTCTCCAGCTCTTTATTAAACAGAAAATACATTTTCGTTTCAGTTTCAGGATACAGATTAAACAAGTGAAATTGGAAGTGATGACACTAAGAAATGAGCAGGCAAAATTGGAACTGGAACACTATAAAAATGAAGCTTAAAAATACTACTTTCTCCTGATTGGCTGAGATTTTGACACCTACCAGAAAATGTATTTTCTGTTTATTAAAGAGCTGGAGAGACGGGGAGACTCCTGTTACTGAACAAACACTCTATAGCAATGATTACTATCACAATATAGTGCTTTAACCTTTTAACAAAATACTTTTTGTGTTAAACCAAAAATATCACTTACCCTACCTTTAAGTGCATTTGGATACCAATACGCTTGTACTTTTACTCAAAGCACATTTTCAATTCCAGACTTTTACTTGTAACAGAGTACACATTGCAGTATTGATACTTGATACTTTGACGTAAGTAAAACACGTGAGTATTTTTCCCACCACAGGCAAAGAGTTAAGCAAGGGATAATGCATGGGGAGGTAGTCATTATTGAAATTTAAAGCCCGACAGGACGATTAACCACAGAGGCGAAGCCGAGGTGGTTAATCGCCCTGAAGGGGCGAAAAACCGCCGGATTTGCACCGGGGCGACTGTGTTTTGGGGCGAGCGTTTTGGTATTTCCCCGTTGTTGAGCCACGATAAACAAGGAAGTGCAGTGGATCAAATAGAATGACTTCTCGGTCATTGCATCGTCTATTTCTCACTTCAAATGTTTTCAAAAACATTGTTGAGAGCAACGTTTAGTTGTAAATGACATTGGTTGTTTGTTTACATGGCTGTCATGTTGGATAAAGCATAAAACCAGGCAGCGCAGGTTGATATGAGCAGGTGTTCTGAGTCTCTGATTACACAGTTTCCTCGTCGGTCTCACCGGTCATTATCATCGGTCGTTATCCAGAAATAATGACCGATGACTGACCAATCAGAATCGAGCATTCAACCAAGCCGTGTAATAAAGTCTTTTAATCCATGTGTGTGTTCTTACCAGTAGCTTTTAATCCATGTGTGTGTTCTTACCAGTAGCTTTTAACTCATGTGTGTGTTCTTACCAGTAGCTGTTCTTGGTCTTCTTGGGCATGCGTGTGAGAGGAGGCTCCAGACAGCCCAGATGGTAATACAGCTTACATGTGTCACACAGCAGCAGCAGGTGCTGGTCCTGGTTCTTCTTACAGATACCACAACTAGAGGAATATGTCATACAGTCAGTTTTAGAAGACATTTGTAGAATCCCCCCCAGAAGCAAAGATATGAGTTACAAATGTTCGCTTTAAAAATATATACATATTGAAAGCTTTGCACACATGTTCAGGATTTTTCAAAAATAGCAGATCTGCAAGCTCAAAGGAGCTTGCAGATCTACTATTTTTGAATTGCCAAAGTATAATGTAATGGTTAAATAATAATGAATATATGCACACACAAAGAAATGTATCAAAACAAAGTGAAAATGTGTAAAAGAAAAAACGTTTTTTTTGTATAATCAATTAATATAAATGGATCAGTTTGATTAGGTGTTGCACCCATATGCTGTAGGGCATAGGAGTGGTAGCCATTTTCTGGTTCCACTTCAAAATAGTCAATGCATTTTTCCCATTGACATTTCCAAAAATATTTATATCAATTATTTTAAGCCTAGAATCAAGCCATCCAGGGTCCTGGTGAATCATGACCATAAAACTTTGATTCTGTGAAAACAACTTTTTTGAAAACGGCAAAACAAAGGGTATTTATTAAATATAGTATATCACATAATTAAATATAAAATAAAATCACAGAAAAAAATGGTTTATGGTCATGTTTCACCAGGACCCTGGATGGCTTGATTCTAGGCTTAAATGAATTGATATAGATATATATTTTTGGGGCGGTGTAGCCGCCCCCTATAAGTGAGTTTTGGACACCGACCAAAAGATTTGTATACCCCCTAACCCTTCCATTGTTAATGCAAATCGATACTTTTGCAAAGTCAGCCAATCACATTACAGCTAGTGTCATCACCACTAACTGTAAGGTGATTGGCTGACTTTCAAATTCAGGACTGTGATTGGCTAGCGAAACACATGACACATGTGCAGCCCTATGAATAGCAGTATGGACTTAAAAAAAGGCATTTAACCTTTTTTGTGAGTCATGTTGTGATGACCACACACCGCCCACTTCACACTGGGTGTGATTTTTTTTAAATGTCAATGGGAAAAATGCATTGACTATTTTTAAGTGGAACCAGAAAATGGCCGCCACTAATATGCCCTCTATTATTAAGAACAGTGTGTGCTATGTGAGGTCACAGCGGTGTGTGAGGTCACGGCGGTGTGCTGACATATTGACCTGTAGAGGATGGCCGGCAGGCTGACAGACTTCCCAGGGGAACCGCCCTCCTTCTTGTTGGGTTTCCTCTCTTTGGGGGCTTTCAGGACCACGGGAAAATTCAGTTTCTGTCAAAAACAAACACAAATAAATGGTTGCAGTTATTGTCTGGAAGCTCTCAAAGGGGTTAACACCCCAAAACGAACAGTGAAAACAACAAAATACAGTGAGAGGACGGTGTGTTTCTGCAACACCACCACACTACTTCAAATAGTCGTAGTAAGCCTTGACGAGCCATGTGGCCCATAGGAGGAGGAGCCTATCTCCTGTTGCTGAAGCGTGAGGTGGTCTGATGTAGCCTGGGACCAGACCAATCTGACAGCGCAAAAAAAAGAATTGCCCTCTGCGATTTGGTTCTGGCACCGCTCCGTTGTGAATCCATTTCCTGCTCCCGAAGTCTGGGGTGACCAATCAGGGCCCAGTATTCAAATATGAGAGACTGTAATTGGTACTTCAGAGCCATTGTTTTGATCCCGCCCCTTGGGGAAAAAAAACGTCCTCATAGAAGCACCAGACTCATATCCACACAGTGTGATATAGTCTGTCCACGCGAGGCTAGGTCTGATGTGCAAGTACATCCCCCTATGATAGATATAGTTTAGCAATAAATGGTTAACTCTGCTGAAAGTGTGTGACTGATGGACAGACAGACAGGCAGTGAGGGTGAGACACTGTGGCTCTGTGTGACTGAAAGACAGGCGGTGAGGGTGAGACACTGGCTCTGTGTGACTGAAAGACAGACAGACAGGCGGTGAGGGTGAGACACTGGCTCTGTGTGACTGAAAGACAGACAGACAGGCGGTGAGGGTGAGACACTGGCTCTGTGTGACTGAAGGACAGACAGACAGGCGGTGAGGGTGAGACACTGGCTCTGTGTGACTGAAAGACAGACAGACAGGCGGTGAGGGTGAGACACTGGCTCTGTGTGACTGAAAGACAGACAGACAGGCGGTGAGGGTGAGACACTGGCTCTGTGTGACTGAAGGACAGACAGACAGGCGGTGAGGGTGAGACACTGGCTCTGTGTGACTGAAAGACAGACAGACAGGCGGTGAGGGTGAGACACTGGCTCTGTGTGACTGAAAGACAGACAGACAGGCGGTGAGGGTGAGACACTGGCTCTGTGTGACTGAAAGACAGACAGACAGGCGGTGAGGGTGAGACACTGGCTCTGTGTGACTGAAGGACAGACAGACAGGCGGTGAGGGTGAGACACTGGCTCTGTGTGACTGAAAGACAGACAGACAGGCGGTGAGGGTGAGACACTGGCTCTGTGTGACTGAAAGACAGACAGACAGGCGGTGAGGGTGAGACACTAGCTCTGTGTGACTGAAAGACAGACAGACAGGCGGTGAGGTGAGGGTGAGACACTGGCTCTGTGTGACTGAAAGACAGACAGACAGGCGGTGAGGTGAGGGTGAGACACTGGCTCTGTGTGACTGAAAGACAGACAGACAGGCGGTGAGGTGAGGGTGAGACACTGGCTCTGTGTGACTGAAAGACAGACAGACAGGCGGTGAGGTGAGGGTGAGACACTAGCTCTGTGTGACTGAAAGACAGACAGACAGGCGGTGAGGTGAGGGTGAGACACTGGCTCTGTGTTACTGAAAGACAGACAGACAGGCGGTGAGGGTGAGACACTGGCTCTGTGCGACTGATCGACAGACAGACAGGCGGTGAGGGTGAGACACTGGCTCTGTGCGACTGATCGACAGACAGACAGGCGGTGAGGGTGAGACACTGGCTCTGTGTGACTGAAAGACAGACAGACAGGCGGTGAGGGTGAGACACTGGCTATGTGTGGCTTGAAGACAGACAGACGGTGAGGTGAGGGTGAGACACTGGCTCTGTGTGACTGAAAGACAGACAGACAGGCGGTGAGGGTGAGACACTGGCTCTGCATCTCAGGATTGGTTGGTGGCGTGCGGGTTAACCCATTAAGACCTGGAATTGTGTCATTTTTAGATTTGAGCTAAAAAGCATTATTTTACACTTTGGGCTATTCAAAAATAGCAGATATACAAGCTCGTAGCGCGGCACCGAGTGCCGCGCTACGAGCTTGTAGATCTGCTATTTTTTAAAAATCGTGAAAATGTGTGCAAATCTTTGAATATATATATTTTTTAAAACGAACATTTTTAACTCAAATCTTTGCTTCTGGGGGGTCCCTGGAACAAAATATTTTGATGGGGGTCCGCGGCCAAATACATATCATTTTGGGGGTCCTTGACATGAAAAAGATGGAGCACCACTGATATAGAAACATAGGTTTTTCAGAATACTGTTGAGATTTAGGAGACATGTAGAATCGGCTTCAGGTCTCAATGGGTTAATTATAAAGACTTTATCTGCTGGAGGACGGAGGCTCTGCCACTAAGCAGACACGCTGCTCTCCCCTCGAGGACAGTTTCTAATCGGAGCGTTGTGGCTTTGGCCCGCCCGAGGCACCGCGGGGTACATCCCACCACTGATAGATGCTGTGTGTGTGTGTGTGTGTGTGTGTGGGCAGAGGATACAGAGCCCAGGGGACCACACACAGGTTATCTCCCTAATTGTGACCCGCAGCCCTCTTCACATCCGGCCAACCGGTTCAAGTGCCTCGACGGCCCGCCCGCCCGCCCGCCCGCGCCGGTACGATACGAAGGCGAGCGGGGCCTTTAACCCATTGATACCTGGAACGCATCTGTGTCACTTTAGATGTCTTTGGCTATTTTTGAAAAATCGTGAGAAAATATTGTTTTGATTTTTTTTCCAAAAACTGTTAGGATTTAGTTTTTTTTTAAGAATCGCCTCAGGTCTTAAAGGGTTAACCGATTCAATACGGGAACGGAACGCGTCTCTGTCATTTTTTTTTTCTTTGAGGCTATTCAAAAATAGCAGATCTACAAGCTCATAGCGCGGCACCAGGTGCCGCACTATGAGCTTGTAGATCTGCTATTTTGTGAAAAATCTTGAACATGTTTGAAAATATTTGAAGTATCTTTTAAAGCTTAAAGCTCAAATCTTTGCTTCTGGGGGTCCCTGGAATATATATATATATTCAAAGAGTTTCACCATTTTACAAAAAAATAGCAGATCTACAAGCTCATAGCGCTAAGAGCTTCTGAGAAATGTTAAAATGACACAGATGCGTTCCCGGTCTTAAAGGGTTAACATGATTCACAGGTTGTAATCAGACAGTAAGGAGGAAAATTAAACATTATGTATTGCGGGGGGGGGGGGGGGGGGGGGTTGGGGGGTGGGGGTAGAAATACTGGCTTGAGACGAGCCCTCTGGAGCCATCTGGTTCCTTCTGAAGGCAGGGCAGAGGGGTGTGGGGGGGGTGCGGGGGGGTAGGGGGGGCTACTGGAGCTCAGAGGGACCACCGGGCACGCGGTCAAATGATTGCTGTGCCATCAGGGGAAAAGTGTGTCAGAGTTGCATTTCAAACAGCCTGGTGCCCCTGCACTTCCTCACTGCTGACATTAATATGGATTGTGGTAGCGTTTTAACCCTTTAAGACCGGGAACGCATCTGTGTCATTTTAACATTTCTTTGGCTATATAAAAATAGCAGATCTACAAGCTTGTAGATCTACTATTTACTTATTTTTAATCGTGAAAATGTGTGCAAATCTTTAGTTTGAATATATATTCATATATATATATATATATATATACTTTTTTAAAGCGAAAGTTTTTTTTTTTTTTCAAATCTTTGCTTCTGGGGATTTTACAAAATGTCTTCTAAATCCTAAAAGTTTTTTTTTTCCTAAAGTTTTTTTTTTTTTTTTTACTTATGTTGCTATATTTTCAATGGTTCTCACACTTTGTTCATGTCAAGGACCCCCAAAATAATATGTATTTGTCCGCGGACCCCCTCCCATCATTTGCACGAATTTTCAAGATTTTTCTAAAAATAGCATATCTACAAGCTCATAGCGCGGCACTCGGTGCCGCGCTATGAGCTTGTAGATCTGCTATGTTTGAATAGCCAAAGAAATCTTAAAATGACACATATGCGTTCCCTTCCCGGCCCTTAAAGGGTTAATAAACCACTTAGTAGTCTCTTAGTGAAACTGAGTTGAAACGGTACTTGGAGCACTTTATTGTATCCGTATACACCCAAAATCTCTTCGCCGACAAATATCCGAGCTTGTAGATCGGCTATAATTGTTGGTCTTAGATTGGCAGAAAAAAAATGGGTAGGGGGGGGTACGTGGTACAAATATATATCATTTCGGGGGTCGTTGACATGAAAACGTTTGAGAACCACTGGTTTAGATGTTCTGGTTGCTCACGCACACGCAAACACACACACACACACACACACACGCACACACACACACACACTGTATACTGGTTCCAATGCCACCCTCTCTTTGCTGGTCCCATGCACCTTCTTTGGAGTGCCAACGATGTGTAACACGTAAAAAACGTGTTTTCAGTGTTTGCGCTACATGGCGCATGGAGTAGATCCGGATTTAATGTGATCACAACAAACCCACGCTGGGCAAGACCTGGGATGTTGGTTGTCCAGGAAGTGAAGAACCGAAACGGTTGAATTTGACGAAAGTACTGCCCAAGGAAATGACGTTGATGCTTTACAAATCTGTTAACATTCTCCGTGAATGAAACGAGTGTTGTGATTGGTCAAAAAAATATCGTTTCCGGGGGAAACGCGTACGACGGAAATCCTACCCACTCAGGACTTCCTAGACACTCGCTGCTTTAGGTCGTGACCAGGCTCTTCTTTTCGCTGATAAGTGAGGCTGGGCCCGAGGCTACAACAAACCCAGCCCCGTCCCATCTAGAGTTTTTGGCGAAAACGAAAGCTATTTTCAACAGCCAATAACTAAAGAACGGAGGGTCGCGGTGACACGCTTTTTTTTCTCCGATGGAAGCCGAGACATTTCAACCGTCTTTTGCGACACTCTGTGTGTTGATCGTCCTGGAGAACGGCTCTTGAAAGGTTAGTAAAACAATGCTCATAAACACTGGCCCTGGCTGACTTAATTAATTAATTAACCCCTTAAGACCTGGAACGCATCTGTGTCACTTTAGATTTCTTTGGCTATTCAAAAATAGCAGATCTACAAGCTCATAGCGCGGCACCGAGTGCCGCGCTATGAGCTTGTAGATCTGCTATTTTTGAAAAATCGTGAAAAAATGTAAAGCGAACATTAAATCTTTGCTTTTGGGGGTCCCTGGAACAAAATATTTTCAGATGGGGTTCCGCGGCCAAATACATATAATTTTGGGGGTCCTTTGACATGAAAATTCTTTAGAACCACTGCTATGAACCTCAGGCCTTAATGGGTTATGGCACTCAATGAGTTAACGCTACTGCCCTTCAAACTGTGTTCAACCCGTCAGTGTCTGCTGTGAAAGGCGTTCCACTAAGGACGGACGGTTAGCACGGCGAGCCGTCACCACAGACGTGTTGTTATGAAGTGAACTCTGCAACGAGCCGTCAGTCCTTTGATCCTTCAATGTTTCAACACAGTTCTGGATGGAAATGCATCTTAATGACCTCATCCTCTCTGAGAGAGAGAGAGAACTCGTTTCCTAAGGGCATCCCCACGCAAAACACCACCCCACTGTGTGTGTGTGTGTGTGTGTGTGTGTGTGTGAGTGTGTGTGTGTGTGTGTGTGTGAGTGTGTGTGTGTGTGTGTGTGTGTGTGTGTGTGTGTGTGTGTGTGTGTGTGTGTGTGCGCGTGCGCGTGTGCGTGTGCGCGTGCGCGTGTGTGTGTGTGTGTGTGTGTGTGTTCGTGCAGTGGTGTAAAGTAACTAAGTACATTTACTCAAGTGCTGTACTTAAGTTCAATTTTGAGGTACGTTTACTTTCCTGGACTATTTCCAATTGTCTATACTTTTACTTCTACTCCACTACATCTCAGAGGCAAATATTGTGCTTTTACTCCACTACAATTATTTGAAAACTTTAGTTACTTTGCATATATAAATGATTACATCATAAAACATATATTAACCACTTCAGCCCTATTTTATACCTAGAATATTTGAAAATAGCAGATCTACAAGCTCACAACGCGTCGCATCACAACGCGTTGTGAGCTTGTAGATCTGCTATTTTCAAACATTTTAGTACTTTCACTTGTACTTTTGAGTACAATTTGATACCAATACTTGTGTACTTTTACTCAAGTAAATGCAGAATTCCGGACTTTCACTTCTAACAGATAACTTCTACAGTACATTGCAGTATTTATACTTTCACTTAAGTAAAACATTTGAGTCCTTTTTCCACCACTGTGTGTGAGTGTGAGTGTGTGTGTGTGTGTGCGTGTGTGTGTGTGTGTGTGTGTGTGTGTGAGGACATGAATAATGTGTGGTGATAGGGGGGCAGAATGACAAATAGGACATGAAAATGTAGCGATAGATAGATGACACACAGGAAGCGTGCGGCGACGTGACTGATGTCGCTACTTAAACCCCGCACGTTTTCTAATGAGGTGATTTATGGCGGTCATTGAGGATTCAAACCGCCTGCTCTGTCCCGTCCGTCCGTCCATCCGCCTCTCTATTCATGAGCACACTGTCTTTGTTTTTTTATCAAGTCCTTCATGCAGGTTAGCTGGTACATAGATAGATTTATACAGGGGCTGATTAAAACATTAAGACCGCGAACGCATAGCTGTGTCATTTTAAGATTTCTTTGGCCATTCAAAAATAGCAGATATACTCATATAGCGGCGTGCTATGAGCTTAATCGTGAAAATGTGTGCAAATCTTTAAATGTATGATTTTTTTAAGCAAACATTTTTAACTCACAACTTATGGGGGTCGCTGGAACAAGATATTTTGAGATGGGGGTCCACGGCCAAATACATAATTTTTGATAACCACTGATACTATAGCAACATACGTTTTTTTTTTTTACTTTAGGCCAACGTTAGGATTTAGAAGACATTTGTAGAATCCCCCAGAAGCAAAGATTTGAGTTACAAATGTTCACTTTAAAAAAGAATATATATATATATATATATATATATATTCAAAGACCCACATTTTTCCACGATAAAAATAAATAAATAGCAGACCTACAAGTTCATAGCGCGGCACTCGGTGCCGCGCTATGAACTTGTAGATCTGCTATGTTTTAATAGCCCAAAGAAATCCAAAAATGACACACATATGCATTCCCGGTCTTAATGGGTTGGTGCCACGGCCGGGGGGATATGAGCTTGTGACAGAACTGACTGACAGAATGAATGAAAGGAAAGCAATGCGGTCTGACCAATCACAGGTAGACACAACTAGTTCTGGTCGTCACAATATCACACCCCCCCGAACCTCTGAATGACCTCATAGTAGGGGGGCACGGTGGTGCAGTCGGATTTCGCTGTAGCCTCACAGCTAGAAAGGTCTTGGGTTCGATTCCCTGCCGGGGACTCGTGTTCTCTCCTCCGTGTCATCAGTGCCCATACCCTAGGTGGGGTTGGTGAAAGGGCCTTTCTGTGTGGAGTTTGCATGTTCTCCCCGTGTCTCCTAGGGTAGTTAATACCCTCACAGAAAACATGTAGTAATCTGGACGTTTTTCCCCTAAAAATCACGGACATATCCGTGAATGGAGGTGAACGGGTGGATTTTAAATCACGGACATATCCGTGAATGGCTACATTCTGGCAGTGAATGAGTTAACCCATTAAGACCTGGAACGCATCATGTGGCACTTTTTCATTTGAGCTAAAAAGCATTATTTTACACTTTGGCTATTCAAAAATAGCAGATCTACTGTACAAGCTCATCAGATCTACAAGCTCATCTACGAGCTTGTAGATCTGCTATTTTTGAAAAATCGTGAAAATGTCTGCAAATCTTTGAATACATATATTCTTTTAAAGCAAACAGTAACTATTCTTTGCTTCTGGGGGTCCCTGGAACAAACTATTTTGAGATGGGGGTCCGTGGCCAAATTCATATCATTTTGGGGGTCCTTGACATGAAAAGGTTTGAAAACCACTGATTATAGAAACATACGTTTTTCAGAAAACCTAGGATTTAGAAGACATTTTGCAGAATCGGAACCGCAGGCCTCAATGTGTTAAGGAAGAACAGACAGAGAGCAGCACAGAGCAACTCAACTGTTACAGGAACCCATTCACTCTGTCTGGTGTGTGTGTGTGTGTGTGTGTGTGTGTGTGTGTGAGGGTTGAGTTAGAAATGATATTTCACTTATTATTGGGAGCGGTTTGGAAGTCTGTGATGACACCACGACCACCGGGACTCAATTATTAATCCACTGTCTGTCTGTCTGTCTGTCTGTCTGTCTGTCTGTCTGTCTGTCTGTCTGTCTGTCTGTCTGTCTGTCTGTCTGTCTGTCTGTCTGTCTGTCTGTCTGTCTGTCTGTCTGTCTGTCTGTCTGTCTGTTACACGACTCAATGCTCTCTGTGTGAGAGAGGAAGGAGATTTTTTTGGGGAGGGAAGCAGTCGTTTACCTTTGAGAGAGAGAGAGAGAGAGAGAGAGAGAGAGAGAGAGAGAGAGATACAGACACAGAGAGAGGGGGAGAGGGAAGGAGAGAGAAAGACAGACATAGAGAGAGAGATAAAGTGTGGGAGGGGTGAAAGAGAGAGATATAGAGAGGGGGAGAGAGAGACAGACAGAGAGAGAAAGAGAGAGAAAGGGGCAGACAGACAAAGACAGAGAAACACAGACAGAGGTAGAGATGTCAGAGAGAGAGAGAGAGAGAGAGAGAGAGAGACAGACAGACAGAGAGAGAGACAGACAGACAGACAGAGAGACAGACAGACAGACAGACAGACAGACAGACAGACAGACAGACAGACAGACAGACAGACAGACAGACAGACAGACAGACAGACAGACAGACAGAGGTAGAGATGTCAGTATTTCTACAGATTGCATTTCTCACTGGTTAAATGAAGACGGTAATGTGGTTACCATGGTAACGGAGAAGCAGCTAGACAGCTTCTACGTTGGCAGTCAGGACTGACTTATAAAACATCAGAGCTACAAGCTCACACACCTCCACGCAGCACCGTGCTGAGCTTGTAGCTCTGCTGTGTGTGTGGCGTGCGGGACACGGTGGTACGGTGCAGCGTACGTGTGTCTCCATGTGTGACTTCATGGCCAATGACAGGTCAATCAGTTAGTGGTAATGAAACACTTTAACAAACACACACCCTGCTGGGACACGCTCACACCAATCTGCACAACTCTCAATCACACACACACACACACACACACACACACACACACACACACACACACACACACACACACACACACACACACACACACACACACACACACACACACACACACACACACACACACACACACACACACACACACACACACATCTGCATTTGATCTACACACACACACACAATATACCACTATCTATGTGCATTTAATCTACACACACACTATCACACTTCTGTTCTAATCTACACACAGACACCCTTTAACTCTTTGACTGAAAAAAAAAAAGTTAAATCCATTCAAATGGTTTGTCTGGCTGTGTTTATAAACAGACACGACATCGACCAGCACTCAAAGAGTTACATTTTTAGTCTGACTCTCCGCTCTCTCTCTCTCGACCCCCTCCAAACGGAGTCCAAAACATCATATCCGTTTGTTGCGTTCCTATTTCAGGGCCCTCACTGCTGGCCCTCTTAGCTTAGCTCATGATGGGGTTTCAGATCGTTGGTGAACATAACGACCATAACTGTTCCATCCAGACTAAAGAAAATAGAACCGGAGCTGTTCGTTTTTATACCGTGTGAAAAAACATGTTTTTCCCTATTCTGGCCTAAAAATCACATTTTTCAAGCTTCTGAGAACTGGAGACGGAACCCGATCATGAATCTGCATCCAGGTAAGTGTGAAAGACGCACAGTACAGCGCGATCACCGATTAAACAATGAAAAAGCTATGAGCGCGTCTAACGCGTCGATGGCATTTGACTCAAAAACGCGTCAAAGGCGTTAAAAGAGCTAAAATGTTTAACCGGTCTACAGGTGATTAGAGAGAGTGTGCGTGCGTCCGTCGGACGTCCGTCCATCCGTGCGTCCGTCCGACGCACGCACGCACGCACGCACGCACGCACGTGTGTATGTACTGTATGAGGGATAGCATTCCAATGACTGATATTAGGGAGAACGTTTTTGATACGCTTGATATTTAGTATTCAAAAACGTCCTAATTGGGTAAAGTGATGATAATATAAGAACACATTCATCTATCTGATCATGTATAAAGTCATCATACCAACTCTGATGACACTATTGTGTTCTACAAACAAGTTTGTTTTTTTAATTACCTGAAAAGTTCATATTTTGGACACAGTTGGTTTCCTGCCCGACAACAGAGATATGCATGTGTGTGTGTGTGTGTGTGTGTGTGTGTGTGTGTGTGTGTGTGTGTGTGTGTGGATGGAGGGAGAGATAGATGGGGGGGAATGGTGGGGGGTAGTACCTGTCCTAAGATGCCCCCCAGCAGGGTCCAGATGGCCTGGCCTTCACCGCGCAGCTCTCCATTGATGTTCAACAGCTCCTCCAGGGACTCACACAGCTGCATGGACACATGGACACACACGCACATGCGCACACACACACACACACACACACAGTCACAGTTACACATGTGTGTGCACACACAAACAGAAAGGCACAGAGTCTGTTGTATCATGGTCATTTCCTCACAGTAGTCAAAGGTAAAGCTGGCTCATGTGGATGTCTCCGTGTCGAGGAGTCACTTTGAAAAAGGAGACACAAGATAAGCGGCGATAAAGAGCAGCTTGAGAGAGACTTAAATCACTTATGGAGACGTGAATGTACCACACAACACATTAGGGCTGTCAAACCAATATTCCATATTCGAATAGTATTCTAATATTGGGAAAATATGTATATTCAAATTTGAAAATTAATATTTGAATATTTAATTTGATTTTGTTTTATGTTTATTTGACAGGGACAATACAAAAAACTCATGTCTCAAGTTATAAAAACAAACAAAAGATATGTTTTATTGGATCCGAGCACTCGATACATTGTTTTTTGTACTGTTTCTGTCACAAAAAAAATATATATAATATTATTTATAATAATAATATTCGATTATATTCAAATATCTGCCAATTTTTAAGACCAATATTCGAATATCATTTCTGAGGAAAGTTGACAGCCCTACAACACATAGACGTGAATGTACCACACAACACAGAGACGGGTATCGTTAAGATTTCCGTTAAGAGATCCGATTTCCGACTCTCCTTTCTGGTTCTTATCGATTCCCCATGTTGGTTCCATGAAGGTAAAAAAGAAAAGGTCAAATGTTGACTGAAACAACATTAGTAGCTGATACTTTTTATCCTGGTGTTTAAATTAAATGATTAGAATTTTATCAATTCTGAGTTGATACCTTTGTTTACCTGTACCCAGTAAATTAGATTTTTCCGATACCCAACCCTAACGGCAAAGCCCCGTTTATACGTAGTTGTGCACCGGTGGTGCCACCTTCCAGAAATAGCCTATCTCACGAGACAGTTGTAGATCGGCTATTTTCGGCACACGCAAGTACATCAAGCCCCGTAAACTCTTCCTGAACACTTTGAAGAGGTTTTTTTCCCCCTTCCTCAGCAGAACTAACCGGAGGAGGAAGTTAATCCATTCAGACCGGGAACGCATCTGTGTCATTTTAAGATTTCTTTGGCTATTTTTTTTTTATCGTGAAAAGGTGTGCAAATATTTGAATATATATATTATTATTTTTAAGCGAACATTTTTGTATCTCAAGTCTTTGCTTCTGGGGGGTCCCTGGAAGAACATATTTTGAGATGGGGGTCCGTGGCCAAATACATATCATTTTGGGGGTCCTTGACATGAAAGAAGTTTGAGAACCGATTGATATTATAGCAACATAAGTTTCTTTTTTCAAAAAACTGTGAAGCAAAGAAGCAAAGATTTGAGTAAAAAATGTTCGCTTTGAAAATGACATATTCAAACATTTGCACACATTTTCACGATTTTTCAAAAAAATAGCAGATCTACAAGCTCATAGCGCGGCACTCTGTGCCCAAAATAAATCTATAACATGACACACGGATGCGTTCCCGGTCTTAACAAGTTAAAGTGAAGTCTTGAGTGAAATCTCCACATATAAACATCCTCCAAATCATCTCCTCTCTAACACACATCTTATATAGAAGAGTCTATCAGTCAACGACAGACCTCCTCTTCCTGCTGACACCACAGTCCTCCTCCCACCTCCTCCTCCTCTCAGTGGTGTAAAGTAACTAAGTACATGTACTCAAGTACTGTACTGTACTTAAGTAAAAGAAAACAATTTGGTGTTTGTACTTTACTTGAGTATTTCCAATTTCCAATACTTTTACTTCTACTCCACTACATCTAAGAGGACAATATTGTACTTTTACTCCACTACAATTATTTGAAAACTTTAGTTACTTTGTAGATTTTGATTATTATTACAAAACATACATTAACCACTTCAGCCCTATATACATTTCAGCAATTTGAAAATAGCAGATCTACAAGCTCACAATGTGTCGACACATTGTGAGCTTTGTATACATTTGACAACTTGAAAAAGGACATTCTGCATAATGAGTACTTTTACTTTTGGTACTTTAAGTTCATTTTGATGCCAATACTTGTTGTACTTTTACACAAGTGACTTTGAATTCCGGACTTTTACTTGTAACTTCAGTATTTCTACATTGCAATATTGATACTTTTACTTAAGAGAAAAAAAATGAGAGTATTTTTTTCACCACTGCATCCTCCTCTCCGTGGAGGCCGGGGTGGGGGGTGGGGGGTGGCGGGGTAAAAGCAAGTGGAGCGCTGCAATTAGCAACACACACTCCATTAATAAGGTGTTAATACGCAGCGCGGCAGAGGAGACATCGCTACATTAACTTCCTCTGACTCCTTTATTTCTCCTCTCACATCTAGACTGATGGAGAGGGGAGAGAGAGAGAGAGAGAGAGAGAGAGAGAGAGAGAGAGAGAGAGAGAGAGAGAGAGAGAGAGAGAGAGAGAGAGAGAGAGAGAGAGAGAGAGAGAGAGAGAGAGAGAGAGAGAGAGAGAGAGAGAGAGAGAGACAGACTGGCAGTGATACTGAGCCCCTTTATTTTAGTTTTTTTAGGAGTAGTTCAATGCATTCAAAAGAATATATAAACGCCGGAAGTGTTTCATTTCCGGCGATTATTTTTTGCATTAATTTAAAATGCTGTTTTATGTCAGAAGCTAAACAGTATTTTGTGGTGATAAAATCAATATAATTGTTTTTTTTCAAATAAGCTCCAATCTGTATGAACGAGGCATCGCAATTGATAGATTGATGTGAAACGCAGCATAATAATAATAATACAGATAATGCTGGCATTCATAGACATGTTGACAAGGGTTTCATAATGACCAGTAAGACTCCCTAATCGGGAGATAAGCGACCGTAGGTCACATGTATACAGAAGAGGGCTGTAACGGCGATTGGTTCCTAGTTGTGTGGGCAATGTATAGTTTTGTTTGGTGGTCTAAGAAATGTGGTGGCAGGCATGTTGATGACATGAGTGTAGACATACTGTGTAGTGTGTAGCAATTTGCGTGTTTTTAGGGGCAAAACTGTAGGAGTAGTGGGCAAAAATGTGTTGTGAAAAGCGGCCTGAAGGTGGCGCTAGAAGAGGGCCATGTGAGAAATTAGGGGTGGGGTGTCCGCGTTGCCTTGGCGGACGAATAGGTGCCGGCCGCGGCTCTCCCGGACGCTCCTAGCCCGAGTTACGGCATTTTATGTGAGCTGCAGTGGCAGGGGGTCCTCCACTGGGGGCGCCACCACTTTTGCATCCGTTCTGGAGCACCAGGAGTGGGTGGTCCCCGGGAATGCCCCGTGAGCAGCCCCGTTGGGGTGGTCATTTGGTAATTTGTCCACATGTGCTCATTTTTTACACTTGGGGGTCCCCGAGGCAGCTGGGGGTCCCTGGAGCTCCGGGGGTCCTTGGAGGGTGTAGTTTGGCAGGTAAGGAGTGTGTGTGCAAAATCTGGCATGGATCGGGGCAACGGGTGCGGAGATATGAGCAGGGCAAAAGTGTGACGGGACGTGTGTGACGGAGGGACGCACGGACACCTGGAGCAGGTTTCTATAGTAAATGCGACCTACGGTCGCAATTAACCCATTCAATCCAGGAACGCATCTGTGCCATTTTGGATTTCCTTGGCTATTCAGAAATAACAGATCTACAAGCTCATATGAGCATGTGGATCTGCTAATTCTTTTTAATCGTGAAAATGTGTGCAAATCTTTGACTATATACTCTACAAATGTCGTCTAAATCCTATAATATCAGAGGTTCTCAGACTTTTTCATGTCAAGGACCCCCAGAATGACATATTTTGGCCGCAGACCCCCATTTCAAAATGTTTTGTTCCAGGAACCCCCCCCCCCCCCTCCCTGAAGCAGAGATTTGAGTTACAAGTGTTCGCTTAAAAATATATATATATTCAAAGATTTGCACATATTTTCACAATAAAAAAATAGCCAAAAAAATCTAAAAAATGACAGAGATGCGTTCCCGGATTGAATGTTGTTGTTCTGATACTAACCTTGTTGTACTCCACATGAAGCTTGTCCTGCTCACTCTCCAGCTTGTCCTTCAGGTTCTTCTGCTCTGTGATGTTGTCCTGGATCTGGATCATCCTCATGTTCCTCTCTGAACAGAAATGGAGAACAATTGCACCATCACAATCTATACTATACTGTATATATATGAGAGAGAGACAGACAGAGACAAAGAGAGAGACACCAAAACAGAGAGAGACAGACAGAGACAGACAGACAGACAGACAGACAGAGACACACAGACAGACAGACAGAGACAGAGACACATAGACAGACAGAGAGGCATATAGAGACAGAGTAGTGATGTCATCAGGCTCTGTGTGCATCAGGCTAAGAGACATGCAGTCTCAAGGTTACAGTAGTGCGTTTGGCATCCTCCTCATCACTCACTGCCTGGATGCCATGGCAGGCTAACACGCTGTAAAGCCACATGAGCCTGGCACAGCCTGGCACAGCCTGGCACACACTCTCATTCAGACCACCTAGGGTTTGAACACAGCCTGGCACACAACACCTACAGTAGGCATTTAACACACAGGGTCATGGAGGCTGATAAAACATACGACAGGGATCAACCTCTTTTTAGCTTTTCTGATCTGGTCTAGTGCGGATAGAACGTTGTGTAATCTGGTGGAACCAGAACCCACGATGGAACCAGAACCCACGGTGGAACCATGAGCAGCTCCACCAAAATCATTCCCCTCGGTTATAGGGGAATGATTTAGTTGTGTTTGTCATAACGGTTTGGTATACCTGTCTTTTATTCTAACTCGTAGCGAGACTAAAGCAATAGACACCTTAACAGACAACGTCGCACTGATAAGAACCAGTATGCGTGCGCAGGTCGGCACCAAATGAACCCCACCGCTCATAAGATGCAATGTAAAAGTGGTCACAGTCTTACGTGTAAAAATGCATCCCATCAAACTTTCAGATGCTGTTTTTCTCCCAGTGTGAAGGAAGAATGCTTAGGATGTTTACTGTGATCTCTCACTCTTGAAACATATCATCATAAACAATAATAACAATTCAAAGCAGTTTTCCCCCAAACCCCTCCTCCAGTGGCTGTCATAAGAACAGAGGGAGCGCTCTTATGATCACGGCACCAGAACCTGTTCTTGCTCGCGCAGCTGCAGCCCATCAAGCCTCATTTATGCTCCGTCCCACGAAGGTGTCGCACGCAGAGAGCGGCCGAGAATAGCAGACCTCCAAGCTCACATCGGTCGCATCTGCGACGCGGTTCTGACCTTGTACTGTATGTCAGCTGTTCTCGGCGCGCAATACCGGTGTGGGGTGAAGTATATATGTGTCTCGCTAGGGTGCGCCTCACTAGCCTACACACAAGAGGAGGTTGAATGAAGTGAAACCAGCGAAACCCCAAAACAGCAGGTTTGGGGATCTGTTGGGCATTGATTACATGAAACAGTCACCTGTGAGTCCAGTGTCAATGTTTGTAAACAAATAATTGGTCTATAGATACAGGGAACAAAGCCGCAGCCTCAAGGAACGGTAGACGGATGGATGAATGAATTAAATGTTTTTCTTCACAGAATGGAAGGTTTTATGGTCATGATTCACTAGGAGCCTGGATTTCTTGATTCTAGGCTTAAAGTAATTGATATAAATATTTTTTGGGAAATCTCTATGAAAGCAATTAATGGA
>NC_139952.1:49589815-49668936 GCF_963454915.1 Gymnoscopelus microlampas | reverse complement strand
ATAGAACGCTGTGTAATCTGGTGGAACCAGAACCCACAGTGGAACCAGAACCCACGATGGAACCAGAACCCACAGTGGAACCAGAACCCACGATGGAACCAGAACCCACGGTGGAACCATGAGCAGCTCCTCCAAAATAATTCTCCTCGGCTAGGGGAATGATTTAGTTGTGTTTGGCATCATGGTTTGGTATACCTGTCTTTTATTATAACTCGTAGCGAGACTAAAGCAATAGACGCCTTAACAGACAACGTCACACTGATAAGAACCAGTATGCGTGCGCAGGTCGGCACCAAATGAACCCCACCACTCATAAGATGCAATGTAAAAGTGGTCACAGCCTCACGTGTAAAAATGCATCCCATCAAACTTTCAGATGCTATTTTTCTCCCAGTGTGGAAGAAGAACGCTTAGGATGTTTACTGTGATCTCTGCCTCTTGAAATATATAATCCTTGGTTTCTGTTGTGTGTAAACAATAATAACAATTCAAAGCAGTTGTCCCCCTAAACCCCGCCTCCAGTGGCTGTCATCAGAACGGAGGGAGCGCTCTTATGATCGCGGCACCAGAACCAGCTCTTGCTGCCGCAGCTGCAGCCCGTCAAGCCTAAATTTAAGCTCCGTCCCGTGAAGGTGTCGCGCAGCAGAGAACGGCCGAGAATAGCAGACCTCCAAGCTCACATCGGTCGCATCTGCGACGTGGTTGTGAGCTTGTATGTCAGCTGTTCTCGGCGCGCAATACCGGTGAGGGGTGAAGTATATGTCTCGCTAGGGCGTGCCTCACTAGCCTACACACAGAGGAGGTTGAATGAAGTGAAACCAGCAGAACCCCAAAACAACAGGTTTGGGGATCTGTTGGGAATTGATTACATGAAACAGTCACCTGTGAGTCCAGTCTCAATGTTTGTAAACACATAATTGGTCTATAGATACGGGGAACAAAGCCGCAGCCTCAAGGAACGGTAGACGGATGGATGAATGAATTAAATGTTTTTCTTCACAGAATGGAATGTTTTACGGTCATGATTCACTATAGTAGGGGCTGCTAAGTGAAAAATCGTTACGCGGCGGATAAAAGCATGAAATTTGATACAGATGTCCCTTGGGTCATCCTAAAACATCCTAGAAGGGGTGCCCAAAAAAATCTTAAACAGGAAGTGAGTTATGGACAAAATCCAAAATGGCCACCTACACTGTTGACCGTTGACTCAAAAGACACCAAAAGAATCTCCAAAAAGCATAAAATTTGGCACACATGTCCCTTAGGTCATCCTAAGACATCCTAGAAGGGGTGCCCAAAAAAATCTGAAACAGGAAGTGAGTTATTGACCAAATTGAAAATGGCCGCCTAGTGTTGTCGATTGACTCAAAAGACAACTAAATAATCTCCAAAAAGCATAACATTTGGCACACATGTCCCTTGGGTCATCCTAAGACATCCTAGAAGGGGTGCCCAAAAAAGTCTTCAACAGGAAGTGAGTTATTGCCAAAATTGAAAATGGCCGCCTACAGTGTTGGCGATTGGCTCAAAAAGCCTATAGAATCTCCAAAAAGCATACAAATTGGCATATATGTCCCTTGGGTCATCCTAACACATCCTAGAAGGGGTGCTCAAAATAATCTGAAACAGGAAGTGAGTTATTGACTAAATTGAAAATGGCCGCCTACAGTGTGAAAGATGATGCAAGATACCTAAAGAATCTCATAAAAGCATGAAATGTGGTACAAATGTCCCTTGGGGGATCTGAACGCATTCTACAAGGGGTGCCCAAAGAGGTTTTAAACAGGAAGTGACCGCCTAAAGCAATTGACACAAAAGAAAACATAAAGGGACGTCATAAAAGTGTACCATTTGGTACGTACATTGAGTGCTTCTTAATATATCCTAGAAGGGGTTATTTATTTGTTTGTTTGCTTGTTTATTAAACTTTTTAGGAAGGGACCATGTTGAAGAAATTCTAAATGGCTGTTTAAACAGTTGACCACGGCAGTCTGCATATTATGCAGACTCTACCTTCTGTTTTCATTTCTACATCAACCTTCTGTTTTCATTTCTACATCATCTTATCTATTTTACTTTCTGCATAATTTTTTTTATTTTACTCTTTGAATCTTCTTTATTTATCTAACTCTCTGCATATTCGTATTTATTTTACTCTGCATCTTATCTTACTCTGCATATTCTTAATTTTACTCTCTGCATCTTATTTATTTTGCACTCTACATCTTCTTGCTGGTTTTACACTATCTTCTCATGTATTTTCTTCTTGATCATTACTGTTTTTTTGTGATTAGTGTTTAGTAACTACATGTATTCATGTGTGCCATTTCGCAATTACCAGCACATTGGCATAATGCTCTGCAAGGTAACCCAGCATCCCGGCATCTACACTTTCTCGAACAGAAGGGCTCAGCTTTGCAGCCACACTTGAGTTCTCTACAAACTTTGGCAGCCTCTGGCAAGAGTGTCCATAAAGGTGTCCACGAATCAGCGACTTTAATCCATCCATATTTGTCAGGAGATGGTAGAGATTGCATAGCTTTCAGGCTTCTGGACCAAATGCCAGATTGGCAAACTGCTCGATTTGAATGTTGTAGCAGTGCAGCCCGTGGGGGAGGAGTGTTTTCCATTGAGAGACTATTAAGACCTTTTTTGGGCACCCCTTAAGATGCATTCAGATCACCCAAGGGACATTTGTACCAAATGTCATGCTTTTATGAGATTATTTTTTATGAGTGTCTTTTGCATCATCTGTCAACACTGTACACGGCCATTTTCAATTTAGTCAATAACTCACTTCCTGTTTCAGATCATTTCAGGCACCCCTTCTAGGATGTCTTATGATGACCCAAGAGACATGTATGCCAAATTGTATGCTTTTATGAGATTCTTTAGTTGTCTGTTGAGTGAATCGACAACACTGTAGGCGGTCATTTTCAATTTTGTCAATAACTCACTTCCTGTTTAAGATTTTTTTGGGCACCCCTTCTGGGATGTCTTGGGATGACCCAAGGGACATGTATGCCAAATTGTATGCTTTTATGAGATTCTTTAGTTGTCTTTTAAGTCAATCGATAACACTGTAGGCGGTCATTTTAAAATTTGTCAATAACTCACTTCCTGTTTAAGATTTTTTTGGGCACCCCTTCTAGGATGTCTTAGCATGACCAAAGGGACATGTGTGCCAAATTGTATGCTTTTATGAGATTCTTTAGTTGTTTTTTGAGTCAATCGACAACACTAGGCGGCCATTTTCAATTGTGTCAATAACTCACTTCCTGTTTCAGATTCCATTGGGCACCCCTTCTAGGATGTCTTAGGATGACCTGAGGGACATATGTGCCAAATGTTATGCTTTTTGGAGATTCTTTTGGTGTCTTTTGAGTCAACGGTCAACAGTTTAGGTGGCCATTTTGAATTTTGTCCATAACTCACTTCCTGTTTAAGATTTTTTTGGGCACCCCTTCTAGGATGTTTTAGGATGACCCAAGGGACATCTGTATCAAATTTGGTGCTTTTATCCGCCGCGTAACGATTTGGCCATTTTTTGTGGTTAGCAGCCCCTACTACTAGGAGCCTGGATTTCTTGATTCTAGGCTTAAAGTAATTGACATAAATATGTTTTGGGAAATCTCTATGAAAGCAATTAACACATTCCATGCCAGCGTTTAATCTTACGATGTCGCCATAGACCTCGTTAAAATCCTTAAGATTGAGCTCTAAACTGTTTGTAAACAAAGCGGAGATCTGACTGCTTCGACCACGGAAAATCCCATGCAAAACGGAATCACCATCTTGTAGTTAGAACGGTTTATGTTAACTCTCTCAGTGCCAATGAAATAAAAAAATATTGCGAACTGTGCCAAGATTTCTTTTGTTTTTTTCAAAGTAAAAAAAAAGTGCTTAGGAAGCGAGATACAGCCTTTTTCAGTTGTAAGTTAAACAAGGAGTGGATGGAGCTGCAAATCTTCAGATAATGATATCTTGGGTTCTGAACACTTTTTTCTTAAAAACTCGGGATTTTTCGTTCTGGCAGGGAGGGTATACATTAAAAACTCGGGATAACTCGGGGTCTGGCACTGAGAGAGTAAAACAGTGATCAGCGAGGAGAAAAACTACAAAGAAAAAATGGTGTTTCAGTTTCGTTTTTAGAACGGAGGCCGACGGGATCGGCAAAACCGGATCCCGGATAATTCCGTTTCCGGTGGTGCTACCGGAAACGGATGTGGATCAAAAAAATGGCAAAAGTGCACTTTTTTTTTTTTTTTTTTCAAAAAAAAAAAAAAAAAAGACCAATTGGCGTAGATCTACGCGATTGGCAGTCAATGTGTTAATGGAGTGAATTTGAGTGGAACCACAAAATGGCCGCCACTGCCACGCCCCCGTTCCCTGTAGTGTGATTCCTCCTGGTTTGTCCCTCTCTCTCACCCAGGTAGTAGTTGACGAAGTCTGAGGAGAGGGCGGGCTGCTTGTGCTTGCGGCGCCCGTCCATGCTGGCCGAGGTGTCCGAGGTGTCCACGGGGAAGATGTCCGTGCTGATGCCCATAAGCTCCGCCTTCCTCATCAGCTTGCGGATGGCCGAGGCGCTGGAGGTCAGGGGTCGCGGGAGCTTCTCGCGCGGCACCCAGGCCTGAGGCCGCGTGTTCCTGGACAGCTCCGCCTTGTTACGGTACTGCTGCAGGCGAGTGGTGATGCGGGTCTGGCAGGGAGGGGGGAGTACACACGTACACACACACACACACACACACACACACACACAGAATGTTACTGTAATATTAAAGGCTCTACACCATGAATTTTAACTTTTTCTTCTTTTTTGTGTGTTTTTGGTCTCCCCTACCTCTCTTCTATCCTCAAAAATCCCCCAGTTTAAACACTCAGGCTTTCACAGCAAATCTGGGGTTTTCTGTAAATTGGTCTCAAAACAGACCAAACTGATTTGCACACTGACGTGACGTCAGGGTGCAATCCCTCCCGTTTTTCAGTAAAAGTACTGAAAATTGTAAATGTACTTAGTTACTTTCCACCACTGCCCCTGTCTGCCCCCATATTACATCTTTCTTCTGAACCACTCATGACGCACCAATAAGAAGTAATAAAAGTGGTACTAACTTTGCTGACCTGAGCTTCCGGGGCGAGCTGCTTCTCTCTCTCCTGCACAGACACCTTACAGTACGACTGTAACGCCAGGTAGTTCTTCCTCTTCCACTTCCTGTCGAAGCGGTCAGCGTGCTGCTTGCAGTAGGCGAAGAACGGGTCTGCGATGTCCTGGAGGGAGAGAGAGACGGCACAGAGAGACGTAGGTCAGGATCAGTGATGGAGAGTTACCTCTTCTGTACTTGTGAGTCAGTGGCAATGTTATCACAAGTAGAGACTAGGTCATTCACAATGTTATCACAAGTAGAGACTAGGTCATTCACAATGTTATCACAAGTAGAGACTAGGTCATTCACAATGTTATCACAAGTAGAGACTAGGTCATTCACAATGTTATCACAAGTAGAGACTAGGTCATTCACAATGTTATCACATGTAGAGACTAGGTCATTCACAATGTTATCACAAGTAGAGACTAGGTCATTCACAATGTTATCACATGTAGAGACTAGGTCATTCACAATGTTATCACAAGTAGAGACTAGGTCATTCACAATGTTATCACAAGTAGAGACTAGGTCATTCACAATGTTATCACATGTAGAGACTAGGTCATTCACAATGTTATCACATGTAGAGACTAGGTCATTCACAATGTTATCACAAGTAGAGACTAGGTCATTCACAATGTTATCACAAGTAGAGACTAGGGCATTCACAATGTTATCACATGTAGAGACTAGGTCATTCACAATGTTATCACAAGTAGAGACTAGGACATTCACAATGTTATCACAAGTAGAGACTAGGTCATTCACAATGTTATCACAAGTAGAGACTAGGGCATTCACAATGTTATCACAAGTAGAGACTAGGTCATTCACAATGTTATCACAAGTAGAGACTAGGTCATTCCCAATGTTATCACAAGTAGAGACTAGGGCTTTCACAATGTTATCACAAGTAGAGACTAGGGCTTTCACAATGTTATCACAAGTAGAGACTAGGTCATTCACAATGTTATCACAAGTAGAGACTAGGGCATTCACAATGTTATCACAAGTAGAGACTAGGGCTTTCACAATGTTATCACAAGTAGAGACTAGGGCATTCACAATGTTATCACAAGTAGAGACTAGGGCATTCACAATGTTATCACAAGTAGAGACTAGGGCATTCACAATGTTATCACAAGTAGAGACTAGGGCATTCACAATGTTATCACAAGTAGAGACTAGGTCATTCACAATGTTATCACAAGTAGAGACTAGGGCTTTCACAATGTTATCACAAGTAGAGACTAGGGCATTCACAATGTTATCACAAGTAGAGACTAGGGCATTCACAATGTTATCACAAGTAGAGACTAGGGCATTCACAATGTTATCACAAGTAGAGACTAGGTCATTCACAATGTTATCACAAGTAGAGACTAGGGCATTCACAATGTTATCACAAGTAGAGACTAGGTCATTCACAATGTTATCACAAGTAGAGACTAGGTCATTCACAATGTTATCACAAGTAGAGACTAGGTCATTCACAATGTTATCACAAGTAGAGACTAGGTCATTCACAATGTTATCACAAGTAGAGACTAGGTCATTCACGAATAGTGATTTTTAGCATTCCACTTATTGGACCTATAAGTATTCCAATATTCGATTAATCGATTTGATTATTAAAAAAAATAATGGCCAATGGAATTGGCGACGGCATTGACGACTCGACCCTCGCCTGACGCGTCAACTTTTTCATCTAAGCCGCTTGTGAACACTACGGAGGCCCATTTGAGACAAAAACACTGTGGCGAGGTTTTTGTCATTAAGAACGTCAGATAAAACGATAAAAATATGCGATCCAGCGCATTGATCGTCCGCTCAGGTTTTTTAGCTGTGGTGGACTCGGGATGGAGTTATGAAAATGTTCTACTGTACAACTCGTCCTATAGGACATAATATCATATAAACGGTAAGGAAAAGGCTAGTCCAGAATTCTTCTTTAACTCAAGTAACATTTTTAACACAGAACTGTGTTTTCCCTGTAACAGTATGTCCGTAGTGCTATTGCTTCTTGTACTTCAGTATAAAACACACACCGGGGGGAGTATTTCCTCCATCACAACAGGTGTCCAGACACCAGAGTATCTAGAGAACAGGGAGCTTCTTTTATTCCCTGTACCCAAAGCTTTGGTCCCTTATTTCACTCAGTTATTCCAGTCCACCTCTCAGCCTGTCAGGGTAAAAGAAAATAACACAAAAAAAACCTGCACAGGCAGTTTTCCAGCCGCTTGGCTTCTAGGAACTCGTTTAAAACCTTAACCCACTCAGTACGGGAACAACGCATCCGTATCGTTTTAGATTTGAGCAATAACAGTGGTTTTCAACCTTTTTCATGCCAAGGACCCCCTAAATATATGGACATTTGGCCACGGACCCCCCATCTGAAAATGTTTTGTGCCAGAGACTCCCTTGAAAAACAAAGATTTGAGTTAAAAATGTTCGCTTAAAAAAAATAATATATGTATATATAATCGAAGATATGTACACATTTTCAAAAAATAGCAGATCTACAAGCTCATAGCGCGGCACTCGGTATGAGCTTGTAGATCTGCTATTTTTGAAAAGCCAAAGCTAAGTGGTTAAAATGATTGTGACGCTACGTTGACTAATTTCACTGGGGACCCCCTGGTACCCCCACAAGGACCACTGGTGGTCCCCGGACCACTGGTTGAGAACCACTGAGCTATAACCATTATTATATACTTTGGCTATTCAACTCAAATCTTTGCTGGAACAAAACATTGAACAAATGTTCGCTTTGAAAAAATATATATATTCAAAGATGTGCACACATGTTCACGATCTTTCAAATATATATATATATATATTATTGAATAGCCCAAAGACTAATCTCTAAACATGTTACACGGATGCGTTCCCGGTCTCAGCGGGTTAACCCATTGAGACCTGAAGCCGATTCTACATGTCTCCTAAATCTCAACAGTTTTCTGAAAAACCTATGTTTCTATACCAGTGGCGCTCAATTTCTTTCATGTCAAGGACCCCCAAAATTATATGCATTTGGCCGCGGACCCCCATCAAAATATTTTGTTCCAGGGACCCCCCAGAAGCAAAGATTGGAGTTAAAAATGTTCGCTTTAAAAATATATATATTCAGAAGATTTGCAAACATTTTCACGATTTTTCAAAAATAGCAGATCTACAAGCTCGTAGCGCGGCACTCGGTGCCGCGCTACGAGCTTGTAGATCTGCTATTTTTGAATAGCCCAAAGTGTAAAATAATGCTTTTTAGCTCAAATCTAAAAATGACACAGTTCCCGGTCTCAGCGGGTTAAGGGTGTTTGGGTGAGGATGCTATCACTGCCTTCACCTGTTGATAGGGTCCCTTTGCCACAGCTGACTGGATTAAGTGGATTGCGGCGGCGAGGCGGCTATAAGGCTATAAGGCTATAAGGCTATAAGGCAGAGGCACTTTTCCCCGGCTAGGCGCTGCGTCCTATCTGGAGCAGGAGTAAGCCATGCGAGGTGCATGCGTGATCCCAGCCGCCCGCTGACTGCCTGGCTGACTGGATGGCTGCAGCAGCCTTGTCTGTGCTCATGAATAAAAGGCTGCATTTTGGTTAAATGGAGCTGTTTAGAACAGAGATTTTCAGAGATTTTTTTTTTGAAGGACCCCTAGTTTGACATGCTTTAGGCCACGGACCCCTGATTCATTGGTTCTCAAAGTGGGGTCTGGGGACCCCCAGGGGTCCGCAAAATGCGTTAATATAGCGGCACGATCATTTTAACCTTTTACACTTTGGGCTATTCAAAAATAGCAGATCTACAAGCTCATAGCGCGGCACCGAGTGCCGCGCTATGAGCTTGTACATCTGCTATTTTTGAAAAATCTTGAAAATAATGAGCAAATCTTTGAAAAAATATATATTTTTAAGCAAACATTCGTAACTCAAATCTTTGCTTCTAGGGGGTCCCTGGAACATAACATTTGAGATGGGGTCCGCGGCCAAATACATGTCATTTTGGGGGTCCTTGACATGGAAAAGTTTGAGAACCACTGCCCTAATTGATAGCTTTTGTTTTTCATCTCCTGGACCCCAATCTATATTGGCTCATTCACCGCCAGAATAAATAAATACATACATAAATCATCCACTGCCAGCGATTTTTTTAATTTTCTTACCTTTTCAAGTAGTCACAGAATATTTATCAACAGTATGATCTCCAATTTCACTGTTTCTACTTACAGAGTTACAGACCTGTAAGGGTCCATTTGGTTCCATTTGTACACTCTCAGAGTTACAGACCTGTAAGGGTTCATTTGGAACCCCTGATGGTCCCTAGACCAGACATTGATAACCAGTGGTTTATACCAAACTATGTTTTAATAGTAATAACTTGTTATCTAATGAAGCTCAGACACTTCATTCAGCTGACTGGATTTTATAATCCCATAAAGCGCTCAACTGAATTAAATATACCAAACAAATCATGCTTAAATGACTTGAAGCAACAATAATCAAACTTGTTTTAAATAGGTGGTTATTTGTGAATAAGAAGAATTAGCTTAATTTAAAAAGCATCTTACCAAAGTTACAGATGAAAGTAAAATAAAAACAGCTCATTTTTAAATCTGTTAATCTTAATTAATTAAGAAACATATTAGATAAGTAGCCATTTATTTCTGCGCTGTCTAATTGCATATCTATAATTATATATTATTATAAATTGCAAATAGGGTTTTCATGAAGTAGCTTGTAAGAATATGACACATATAAAACTACTGCTTCCTAGTGTTTCTATTGTTTTACTACAATCACTATGGAGGGAGGTGGAGCATCGAGGTCTAAAAGGCAGGACACAAGATGCATTGTGGGTGAATCTACCTCCTAGTTCTCTAGTTCAGTAACCTGGGGTCACCTGACTCCAGTGGCGTGCACAGACATTTTGAGGGGCAGGTGCTCAAGTAAATTATACTTTTTTTGTTTACTTGGTCTGCTCTTTTTCCCTCTACACCTATACCTCTTTGCCAAAAATAGCAGATCTACAAGCCCACAACGCCTCGCAGCGCGAGGCGTTGTGGGCTTGTAGATCTGCTATTTTTGGCTAAAGTTCTCCTCAGAAAAGGGATGCTAGGTTTCGAGTGGTTATGGTAAAAAGAATAATCATATCACATAAAGATTTGGCGGACCCCCTGTAGTAACTCTGAGGACCCCCTAGGGGTCCCGGACCCCCTGTTGAAGACCCCTGCTGTGCCCTTTTTTCAAAAGGGCACTTCTGGTCAAGAGGGCAAAGGGCAGGTGCTTTAGCACCACCTAGAGTCTATCTGTGCACGTCCCTGCCTGACTCTCCACCAGGGAGAAAAGCCTGGTATTCATGTTTGAACTAGCTGTGTGATGCGCTTTAGAAAAGAAAGGAAAACAATAATCGTGGTTCCGGCCGCCTGATGACGTAAAGTTATTTCCGCTCCGACCGGATCAAGTTACTAGTTCAGTAATCTCTCAAGAACATATCCATCGCTGCGCTTCAATCTGTCGGTAGCCGTGTTGACAACCCGTGCACATTGGCTACAAGTGGGCGTGCCTTCAGATCAGGAAGCAGGCCGCGCTTTACCCAATCAAATGTAGTGGGCGGGATTTACGTGCGTGCGGCTCGTTTCCCACTGGAAACAAACCCAAACTCATTTAACAATAGCGTCCTCGGAGCAGACAAAACCACGGAAAGTTAGTAACATTTTAACTTGCTCTTTCATTATAGAAACAAGTGGGCTTATAACCAAAACCATCCATGTTCTCTGGGAGAAGTGGTGTTAGTGTTCCGTGTAGAAATATTGTTAGTGGGAATGAAAACATAGTCGCACCACCGGAAGTGAGAGGCTGAAGGCAGACCAAAACCCTGGTTTCCCTGAGCAGGGTCGTCCGTTCAGCTCCCCCCAGAGCCAAATGAATAAGTGAAAAACAGCAGAGGGTCCCCACATTATTTTGGGGGGGGTCCCCAGATGATTAGCTTAATGTGCAACATTGTGTTCTCCAGTGATGCTATGCTCATTTGAGAAGTGGTTGCTCTCTATTTTAATGACGTGACGCGCACGTCGCTTAACACCTACAGTACAGGTCACACAATGGACAATTGATATGCATATAGCTAATTCCTATGTTAATGTACCTGGCGTGAGTCGGGAGCCTTTGTAAACTTTGATGAAGTGTGAATTTAAAGTAGTTTTAAATCTATGTGTGTGCCTGCACGTCCCCCTGGCCAAATAAGTGGTTGCTCGGCGTGCAACCCCGTCCACTGAGCATTGCACCCCTGGTGTTCTCACTCAACCACATTCAACGAGGGCTGAAAACCTGGATGCGGCACCGTGTACGTTCTGAAGAGACGTGTGGGTCTAAAGAGGGCCTAGAGGAGAAGAGGATAAAACAGTGCTGGTGGTTTATTGCATGGAGCTCATGGTCTCACCTCCTCAGCGGCGGCCTCAGACAGAAGCCCCTCCCTCTGGGCACACGTGACGTGGAAGTAGGAGCGACACATGCCGGCGTCACAGCTGATGCACACGCCGGTGCGGGCGAAACGGGCGTCTTCACAGAAACTACACTCCTACAAAACCAGAAGGACAAGAGAAGAGACCAGTGTTGATTTCATTGACTAAAACTATGATGAAAAAAGTTTGTCGACTACCTTTTTTAACTGACCAAAACTAAATAAATCCTAAGCTATGATGACTAAAACTAAGACTAAATATATTGACAATTCCGTCAACAAAAATAAACTAGACTAAAATGCTAGTGAGGGTCTAGTGGAGAAGAGATCCAGTAGA
The DNA here is from genome assembly GCF_963454915.1 of Gymnoscopelus microlampas. Taxonomy (NCBI): domain Eukaryota; kingdom Metazoa; phylum Chordata; class Actinopteri; order Myctophiformes; family Myctophidae; genus Gymnoscopelus; species Gymnoscopelus microlampas. Next base: position 49,656,999 of record NC_139952.1, on the reverse strand, counting down.
ACTAAAACACAAGTCATTTTATGTTTGGTTGCGCTCTGAAAATAGCAGTGTTACGCTCTGAAAATAGCAGATCTACAAGCTCACAACGCGTCGCGCTGCGACGCGTTGTGAGCTTGTAGATCGGCTATTTTCAGCATGCAACCAAGTGTAAAATCAGCCATTACGACGCCATCAAGGCACCGCCAACATACATTTAAGTCGACTAAATCAACTGTAGATTTAGTCGACTATAATCTTATGATATTATAGTAGACTAAAACTAGACAAAATCTAAAACGTTTCAGATGACTAAAATATGACTAAAATTAATGGAATTTTATTCAAAAGACTATGACTAAAACTAAATCAAAATTTGCTGTCAAAATCATCACTGGAAGAGACATCAGACAGTCCCTGGACCCCACTTTATGAACCACTGTCCTAGATGTGTTTAGATTACACACTGGTATCGGATCGGATACTCGGTATCGACTGATACACGGAAATCGGTATCGGGAGGATAAAAAACTGGTATCGGTAGTGTTTTCTCTCTACGCTAAATATCTTTCGAAACATAGCTGATCCAAAAGTTCACGAGGCTGTGACGCGTTGTGTGAACTTATAGATCAGCTGTTTCCACCAATTATTTACCACCCGACAGTGATGCTATAGGGTTCTAGAGATACGACCTGAGTCACACACAGATATATATATATATAATATATATATCATATAACATAACTTAACATGGTTAAAGGGATAATTCACCCCCCAAAAACTACTTTTATTCTATTCATTAGTCACCCCGTGGAGACTTGAATTCCCGCTTTAATTACTTCAGTCTATATTAGTAGCTTAATGACTAGAATTAAAATTCTATTGTCTGTTTTACATCCAATGTATTTGTATTTAAGTTCATAAAGTTAACATAAGTATAACTAAAAACATTTGAAATGAAATAAAAATGTTACTTTTCAGGATTCCAATTCATAAATACTAAAAAAAAAAAAGAAATCAGGTGTCCAATTCAAAAATAGCAAAAATAGCAGATCTACAAGCTCAAAATGTGTCACACTTTGAGCTTGTAGATCAGCTATTTTTGCAGTATATGCAATGTGTCCCTCTGGTCTGGAGTGAGTGTGTAAATATAGTGTGGCCCTCTGCATCATCAAAGTTGCATCACCACCCCGTGCTGTAAACAGTACTTGCCTTGGCCCCGTATTTAGAATAGTTCATCTCAGTGAGCGTCACTGGCCGTAGTTTGTCGATGTCTCCGAACGCCACCCCGGGAACGTAGAGCGCACAGACCACGTGCACCCATCTGGGACCAAGAAGAAGAAGAAGAAGAAGAAGAAGAAGAAGAAGAAGAAGAAGAAGAAGAAGAAGAAGAAAAAGAAGAAGAAAAAGAAGAAGAAGAAGAAGAAGAAGAAGAAGAAGAAGAAGAAGAAGAAGAAGAAGCAGAAGAAGCAGAAGAAGAAGAAGAAGAAGAAGAAGAAGAAGAAGAAGCAGAAGAAGCAGAAGAAGCAGAAGAAGAAGAAGAAGAAGAAGAAGAAGAAGAAGCAGCAGGAGGGAGGGAAGAAAAACACAATTAAACCTTCAATGAAGTGCCTCGTTTGAGAGAGAAATACAACATCTAACTGTGTGTGGAAAATGTAATCAAGGCTTAACCCTTTAAGACCGGGAACGCATATCTGTGTAACCACTTTAACCATTATTTTATTCGTTGGGCTATTCAAAAATATCAGATCTACAAGCTCATAGCGCGGCACCGAGTGCCGCACTATGAGCTTGTATATCTGCTATTTTTTGGAAAATGTGTGCAAATCTTTGATCATATGTATTTTTAAAGTGATTTTTTTTTTAACTCAAATCTTTGCTTCTGGGGGGGGGTCCCTGGAACAACATATTTTGAGATGGGGGTCCGCGGCCAAATGCATATAATTTTGCGGGGTCCTTGACATGAAAAAAGTTCCACTGATTATAGCAACATAAGTATAAAAAAACTGATTTAGAAGACATTTGAAGAATCCCCAGAAAGAAAGATTTGAGTTAAAAATGTTCGCTTTAAAAAATATATATATATATATATTCAAAGATTTGCACAAGATTCATCAAAACTATATAAATAGTTCATAGCGCTGTGCTATGAGCTTGTATATCTGCTATTTTTGAATAGCCAAGGAAATGTTAAAATGACACACATATGTGTTCCCGATCTTAATGGGTTAAATGTTTGAAGAACAAGACATGTGAAGAAAAAAATAATACGCGACATGTTAAAACATAAACTAATCGTTTCTGGCATTTTGCTACTTTCAGGGAGGAATAGAAAAACGGCCAGAATCAATTTGATAACATTTTCCAGTGGCTTTACTTCTTATATTTCCCCTCTTAGAAGCCTTTAACAGTAGTCAATTACTTCAGACAATGAGGAAATTGGCATCTGTAAATTGCTTGCGGTTTCGGAGGCAGAGCTCCCAACACATCAAAAAAAGCAAAAATTTAACCCATTAAGACCTGGAACTGTGCCATTTCTAGATGTGAGCTAAAAAGCATTATTTTACACTTTGGGCTATTCAAAAATAGCAGATCTACAAGCTCGTAGCCCGGCACCGAGTGCCGCGCTACGAGCTTGTAGATCTGCTATTTTTGAAAAATCGTGAAAATGTGTGCAAATCTTTGAATATATATATTTTTAAAGCGAACATTTTTAACTTCTGGGGGTCCCTGGAACAAAATATTTTGATGGGGGTCCGCGGCCAAATACATATCATTTTGGGGGTCCTTGACATGAAAAAGATTGAGCACCACTGATATAGAAACATACGTTTTTCAGAAAACTGTTGATATTTAGGAGACATGTAGAATCGGCTTCAGGTCTCAATGGGTTAAAAAAAAGGATTCATAGATGTATGGATTTATGGACCCCTACCCCCCCACACACACACACCCTCTTCCTCCCCCCCAGACTTGACTGGAGGGAGGGAGGGAGGGAGGGGGGGGCGGGGGGCTACAGTTTGGTGCTGTGACACAATTTCAAATGCGGAGGACTTTAGGGAAAAAGAATCCGAAGTCCAATATAAAGATATCTATCTGTAGCAAGCAGCCAGCGCGCTCCCCACTTTAACCCACTGAGACCGGGAACGCATCTGTGTCATTTTTAGATTTGCTTTGAGGCTATTCAAAAATAGCAGATCTACAAGCTCATAGCGCTACGAGCTTGTATATATATGCTATTTTCTTTGAAAAATCGTGAAAATGTGTGTAAATCTTTGAATATGTATTTTTTTTAAAGGGAACATTTTTAACTCAAATCTTTGGTTCTCGGGGGAGGGGCTGGAACAACATAGAGATGGGGGTCCGCGGCCAAATACATATAATTTTGGGGGGTCCTTGACATGAAAATGTTTTGTTCCAGGGACCCCCCAGAGGCAAAGTTTTTTAGTTAATGATGTACTTTAAAAAAAATATATATATATTCAAAGATTTGCACACATATGGTCAAAATTAAAAGAAAATAGCAGATCTACAAGCTCACAGCGCGGCACTCGGTGCCGCGCTGTGAGCTTGTAGATCTGCTATTTTTGAATAGCCCAATAGTATAAAACAATGGTTGTATACAGGCTATAGCAAAAAAGAAAATCTTAAAAAAATGCCAGCGCTGCGTCGTCCCCGGCGTTGGGGGGTTAATTTGCAGTGTTTTTCATGCTCTAGTGAAGTAGTAAATTCGGGTGCAGGGCTGGCGGAGGCACCAGGCACTATCAGAGATAACGTGGCTCAAGTCTCCACGCTTCACATAGCACACTCTCTTCTTTTCTCTCACTCCCTTTTCTCTCCTCTTTTCTTCCCCCTGCTCTCTCTCTCTCTCTCTCTTTCTTTTCTCTCTCTTCTCTCTCTTTCCGCTCTAGTCTTCTCTCTCTCTCTCTCTTTAACCCATTAAGACCTGGAACTGGGTCATTTTTAGATGTGAGCTAAAAAGCATTATTTTACACTTTGAGCTATTCATAAATAGCAGATATACAAGCTCGTAGCGCGGCACCGAGTGCCGCGCTATGAGCTTGTAGATCTGCTATTTATGAAAAATCGTGAAAATGTGCGCAAATCTTCTGAATATATATATTTTTAAAGCGAACATTTTTAACTCCAATTTTTGCCTCTGGGGGGTCCCTGGAACAAAATATTTTGATGGGGGTCCGCGGTCAAATACATATAATTTTGGGGGTCCTTGACATGAAAAAGATTGAGCACCACTGATATAGAAACAAACGTTTTTCAGAATACTGTTGGGATTTAGGAGACATGTAGAATCGGCTTCAGGTCTCAATGGGTTAAAAAACTTTCCTCTCTTCTTCTACTTCTTCTTCTTTCCGATACTAAAATGCACAATTTTAGATTTTTTTTTTTCTCCCCCTTTTTCTCTGCTCTCCGCCTCCATCCTCCATCCAGTAATCTTGACCGGCACAAAAGGTCAATAGGTCAATAGCTTTATTTGTTTCTCCGAAGGGCTTTTTTTTCTCTCCACTGTGGCTGGTTCTAATGAATGCTAATTGGACGGTTTGGCGGGTCAACGGGGGCAGAGACTATCCCCCACACCCGCCGTTTCTCAACGGCGGCGCATGGACCCTTTTCGGGTCTGTAACTCCTCAAACACACAGTTATTTATCCCATTAAGACCTGAAGCCGATTCTGCATGTCTCTTAAATCCCAACAGTATTCTGAAAAAAAAAATCACACCCTGTGTGAAGAGAGTGGTGCCTTTGATGAGCCCCGTATTGAAACATTGATGTTGTCATCAATGTTTGTTTATTGGACATACATACATACATACATACGGACGGACACACGGACAAAGTCAGATATAGGAGTGGTTGGCACCACTCAAAAAACGTATGCTTCTATATCAGTGGTTCTCAATCTTTTTCATATCAAGGACCCCCAAAATGACATGTATTTGGCCACGGACCCCCATCTCAAAATATTTTGTTCCTGGGGGTCCCAGAAGCAAAGATTTGAGATAAAAATGTTCGCTTTAAAAATATATATATTCAAAGATTCGCACATATTTTCACAATTTTTCAAAAATAGCAGATCTACAAGCTCATAGCGCGGCACTCGGTGCCGCGCTATGAGCTTGTAGATCTGCTATTTTTGAATAGCCCAAAGTGTAAAATAATGCTTTTTAGCTCAAATAAAAAAATGACAGAGATGCGTTCCAGGTCTTAATGGGTTATAGAGCTATATCCGTCTGGAATGTATTACCATCTCACATTCATCTTATATAAAATAAATGATCCTTCAAAATAGCGTTAAAAGACGGGCTTGTTGCAGCAGACCACATGACCGCAATCTTAATCTTGTGTTGTGTTTAATTTCTGTATAATGTAATGCAATGTAATTATGTATTTGTCATGTTTTATTTGTGTATGCATCTTATATGGACTCCAGGAAGACTTAGCTGTCGCCTCGGTGTCAGATAATGGGGATCTATTCAATAAACAACAATAAACAACAACTCAGAGAGTTGTACAGATGGTACATTTGGAATATAGTCTCTGACTCCCATCGCCTCATCGATTACTGATTGATCCAGAATGCCCTACCTGCCGGCGTCCGTCTCTTTGAAGATCCCGTCCTGGTTGGGACACAGCTCACAGCTGGGCGTCACGCCGTTCTTACAGGCATCACAGAACCACGGTTCTGTGGAGTTCTCCGAGGCCGAGCTCATGATGCTGTCACTCTCACCGTCCACTCCATAACATCCTGTAGGACACAGGTAAAGATAGAGTCACCATTAACACCATAACATCCCGGAGGACACAGGTAAAGATAGAGTCACCATTAACACCATAACATCCTGTAGGACACAGTTAAAGATAAGAGTCACCATTAACACCATAACATCCTGTAGGACACAGGTAAAGATAGAGGCACCATTAACACCATAACATCCCGGAGGACACAGGTAAAGATAGAGTCACCATTAACACCATAACATCCTGTAGGACACAGTTAAAGATAAGAGTCACCATTAACACCATAACATCCTGTAGGACACAGGTAAAGATAGAGTCACCATTAACACCATAACATCCTGTAGGACACAGGTAAAGATAGAGTCACCATTAGGGATTCAAATTATCGATTCATTCATTAATTGATAGTTCATAACCTTATCGATCGATAAATCGATTAATTGATAAGCAGGACCGAAAGGAAACTACTTGTCCGAAACCGAAAATGAGTTCAGAAACATAACATTAAAGAGCATCAGCTGGACACACACACACCTCCCCTCTGCAGCTCACATTTGATATCACACACACCATACCTGTAACTTTCACTAGCCCCCAAAAAAAACGTTGAAAGTTTTATTTATTAATATTTTTTTCAATTAATTGAAAATTGATACATTTAATCGAGTAAATTCCTAATGGCAGTTAATCAATTATAGATTAATTGTTAACCATTAACACCATTACATCCGGCTGATGTAAGACAAATGTGTTTCTGTGCGCATTAGCAGCGACCGTTTGTTTACATCGTAAGAGGTCACCTGACTTTTGAAATGTTAGATTAGACTTAAGTTAATTATTCACAAACAAGAAACAAGAGTAGCAAATAAAGATAAAAGTAATATTAAAAGAATCAAGTCAAATCAAAAGTAATATATGTATATGTTATATATATATATATATATATATATATATATATATATATATATATATAAATCCGTCCTTCTCTACGGTTCAGAGACGTGGAAAATGAGGAAAAGAACATTGCAGAAGATACAGACTTTTATAAACAGCTGTCTGAAACGCATCTTTGGGATCAGGTGGCCGAACAAAATGAAGAATGAGGAACTATGGCTGAGAGGAAGACAGGAACCAGTAGAGAAGCAGATCCTGAGACGAAAGTGGGGGTGGATAGGCCACACCTTGAGGAAACTGACAACCAGCACTACACGCCAAGCCCTGACTTGGAATCCCCAAGGGAAGCGGAAGAGAGGGCGGCCTAAGAACACTCTGAGGCGGGACACTGAGGCAACGCTCAAGAGACAACCAGCTGGGGGGTCGTAGATGGCCTATGCTCCACTGGGAGCGATGGGCCTAAGTAAAGTAAGTATATATGTATATATATGTATATATATATATATATATATATATATATATATATATATATATATACATATATATATATATATATATATATATATATATATATATATATATATATATATATATACATATATATATATACATATATATATATATATATATATATATATATATATATATATATATGTATATATATACACACACACACAGTATTTCGACATTGTGCTCTTGCTACTTTTACATAAGTACAAAAATCTTGAGTAATTCTTTGGCCACTTGCTTGACATGCTCACACCTCGTTTGTCGTCTTTTATGCCACCTTGGCCGCCGACATTGAGACCTTTTTTTATGACTATTAATTCCCCACGCATTCGGGGGGGGGGGGGGGGGAGTAGTACGGGTACAGTTCCGACCCTCCATTTAGTAAAACCAGCCCGTTCACACTTCTTTCTTCTTCCTGCCGAGCTCGTCATTTCCTGACACGGATAATCTTCACTTGGGGGATTAATACCCAGCTATCCTGGCAGTCATCACTTTTTGTCAGGCTTAGCTCATATTAGCCGCGGCAACCCGTGGCTTATAGCGCTGCTAGCTTTGTATCTCAGTTCAAAAGGAACATCGGCAGATTTGTGAGACCGGTTCGGCCGTTAAGTCGGTTAGCCCTTTAAGACCGGGAACGCATCTATCTGTGTCATTTTAAAGATTTCTTTGAGCTATTTAAAAAATAGCAGATCTACAAGCTCATAGCGCGGCACCGAGTGCCGCGCTACGAGCTTGTAGATCTGCTATTTTTTAATAATCGTGAAAATGTGAGCAAATCCTTGAATATATATATATATATATATTTAGAGCAAACAATTTAAATCTTTGCTTGGGGGGTCTCTGGAACAAAATATTTTGAGATGGGGGTCCGCGGCCAAATACATATAATTTTGGGGGGTCCTGGACATGAAAAACGTTTGAGAACCACTGATATTATAGCAACATAAGTTTTAAGAAAAAACTGTTAGGATTTTGAAGACATTTGTAAAATCCACCAGAAGCAAAGATTTGAGTTACAAATGTTCACTTTCAAAAAATATACATTTTGCAGATTTTGAACATATTTTCAGGATTTTTCAATAATAGCAGATCTACAAGCTCATAGCGCGGCATGTAGATCTGATATTTTTGAATAGCCAAAGAAATCTAAAAACGACACACAGCTGCGTTCCCGGTCTTAACGGGTTAGAGCGGGCGTGCGGATCGTTCAGAAAAAAAAAAACCTTTCCGTGGTTCAAAGCCCAATCAGCGTTAAGCGGCCATCTGTTGCCGGCGGTATTTCCAGTTAATACCTTTTCTTTAAGGAGAAATAAACCTTGGGAGAGGAGGCTATATATGGGCTTTGGCCCGCTGTCCTTGGCCACACGCTGAGCAGTAAAATGGAGGTTAGGAGTGTGCTGTGTGGTTTGTTCACATCTTGGGTGGTTAACCCGTTGAGACCGGGAGGAACGCATCTGTGTAACCACTTTAACCATTATTTTTTATACTTTGGCTATTCAAAAATAGCAGATATACAAGCACCGAGCGCCAAGCTATGAGCTTTTTTTTTTTTTTTTTAGCTATCTGCTATTTTTGAAAAATCGTGAATATTTGTGCAAATCTTTGAAAATATATATATTTTTAAAGGGAACATTTTTAACTCAAATCTTTGTTCCTCCGGGGGGAAGGGGGGGGGGGGGGCAATACATATCATTTTGAGGGTCCTTCACATGGAAAAGTTTAGTTCCAGGGACCCCCAGAAGCAAAGTTTCGAGTTAAAAATGATTACAAAATTATATAAATTCTAAGATTCGCACACATTTTCATGAACAAAAAAAAAAGAAATAGCAGATCTACAAGCTCAAGTTTTTCTTGCTCAAGCTCTGTGCCCTGCTATGAGCTTGTAGATCTGCTATTTTTGAATAGCCCAGAGGGAAAAAAAATGACGCTTGGATGCTTTCCCGGACTGAAGGGGTTAAATGCTAAGTGGTTGTTCTCATTGTGAAGGTCAGGACGGAGCTCCAGCTGGGCCTTAATTGCCCCCCATTCAAGTAATCAGCAGCTTGATTGGTGTAATCCTGACGAGGAAAAAGACAGAGCTCAGAGAACGAGGCTGTGAAAAAAAAAAAAAACAGTAGAAGATACAGACTATGATTCTCTACTATAGGCTTAGAATGAGTGATTCACCAGGACAGACCAATCAGAGACAGTAGAGGTAGAAAGGACAAACAAAGTGTACAGGGATTAGAAGATGAAATGAAATGTCACGTCTGGAAAAATATGTTGTTTAACCCATTGAGACCTGAAGCCGATTCTACATGTCTCCTAAATCTCAACAGTTTTCTGACAAACCTATGTTTCTATATCAGTGGTGCTCAATCTTTTTCATGTCAAGGACCCCCAAAATGATATGTATTTGGCCGCGGACCCCCATCAAAATATTTTGTTCCAGGGACCCCCAGAAGCAAAGATATGAGTTAAAAATGTTCCCTTTAAAAATATATACATTCAAAGATTTGCACACATTTTCACGATTTTTCAAAAATAGCAGATCTACAAGCTCATAGCGCGGCGAGTGCCGCGCTATGAGCTTGTAGATCTGCTATTTTTGAATAGCCAAAGTGTAAAATAATGCTTTTTAGCTCAAGTCTAAAAATGACACAGTTCCAGGTCTTAATGGGTTATAGGCCAAGAGTCCTAATCTATGATTTGTGAAACAGCATGAAAGGACAAAATAAGAAATAAGCAACTACAGTAGCTCTGTGAAAACACCCCAAAATAATCCACTATTAGGCCGCCATGAGCGTCGGCTATACAGAGCTTGTAGATCTGCTTTTTTTTTTTTTTAAACAGGCCCACAGTCGCTTATAATAAGCAGACATGGCAACACTGACTACAAACACAGAGACAGACGTAGAAAGGACAAACATAGACCAATCAGAGACAGACGTAGGAAGGACAAACACAGACCAATCAGAGACAGACGTAGGAAGGACAAACATAGACCAATCAGAGACAGACGTAGAAAGGACAAACATAGACCAATCAGAGACAGCCGTAGGAAGAACAAACACAGACCAATCAGAGACAGACGTAGGAAGGACATCTTGCACACAGAACAGAGACGGACCAATCAGAGACAGCCGTAGGAAGGACAAACACAGACCAATCAGAGACAGCCGTAGGAAGGACAAACACAGACCAATCAGGGACAGACGTAGGAAGGACATCTTGCACACAGAACAGAGACGGACCAATCAGAGACAGCCGTAGGAAGGACAAACACAGACCAATCAGAGGCAGCCGTAGGAAGGACAAACACAGACCAATCAGAGACAGACGTAGGAAGGACAAACACAGACCAATCAGAGAAGGCCGTAGGAAGGACAAACACAGACCAATCAGAGACAGCCGTAGGAAGGACATCATCAACCCAGCACAAACACAGAGCCGGAGCAGAATAAACAAGTCCTTCTGCTTCTCCATGTTTGCTTTTCAAACGCTCCCTCCAGGCTCCCCGGTGTGCTGCGCTGTGACACGCATGTACAACACTTATACTACCATGTCTTTACTTAAGTAAAAGTACAAATACCTTATAGAAATACAAGTAAATGCCTGTTTTCCCCGCATTTTTCTTTTTTTTTTATTTAAAAATACCCAAGTATTGGCATCAAAATATACCGAAAGTACTAAAGTAATATGTTTTGCAAAATGTGTCAAACTGAGCATTGTAGATCAGCTATTTTCAAATAGGCAAAGTATAAAATAAGGCTTAAGTCGTTAATGCATGTTTTGTATCAATAATGTAAAATCTGCAAAGTAACTAAAGATGTCAAATACTTGTAGTGGAGTCAAAAGTACAATATTGTCTCTGAGATGTAGCAGATACCTCGCATCGCCGAGCTTCAAAAATGTGTACGTAATGTGTCATACAAAAGTAGTGGAAAAACAGCCGATCTACAAGCTCACGTGAGCTTGTAGATCGGCTGTTTTTCACTATTTCAAAATGTTTTTAAAATGATAATAAAAAAAGGCAACGGTTTTGAACATACAAGGTTTCCACCCGACAACAACGATCCAAAAAAAAAGAAGAAAAAAAAGTACCTCAAAATGGTACATAAGTAGAATACTTGAGTAAATGTACTAGTCTACTTTCGGGCCCCCCGGTGCGGTGGTGTGGTGGTGTGGGGGGGGCCTGTCCGCAGAGTGACGAGCAGCATGCAGAAGAAGAAAGTGTTCAGCCTGGGTGTGTGTGATTTGTGAGTCTTCCCCAGTAGCTCAAAAAGCCCCTCAAGGCCGTGGCAGTGAATTAGCCCATTGAGACCTGGAACTGTGTCATTTTTAGATTTGAGCTAAAAAGCATTATTTTACACCTTGGGCTATTCAAAAATAGCAGATCTACAAGCTCATAGCGCGGCACCGAGTGCCGCGCTATGAGCTTGTATATCTGCTATTTTTGAAAAATCGTGAAAATGTGTGCAAATCTTTGAATATATATATTTTTAAAGCGAACATTTTTAACTCAAATCGTTGCTTCTGGGGGTCCCTGGAACAAAATATTTTGATGGGGGTCCGCGGCCAAATGCATATCATTTTGGGGGTAATTGACATGAAAAAGATTGAGCACCACTGATATAGAAACACATGTTTTTCAGAAAACTGTTGAGATTTAGGAGACATGTAGAATCGGCTTCAGGTCTCAATGGGTTAGGAGCCAGTGTGTTATCTCCTCAGCGGAGCCACAGTCTATGATTGCTGCCCTCATTGCTGGTGAGAAGCACGTTCTGCCGGTGTAATAGCCAGCCATACAAACCGCATCAGCCGAGTAATTGTTTTGGCAACCTTAGGAAATTAACCCCTTCAATCCGGGAAAAGCATCTGTGTCTTTTTATATCTTTTTACATCTGTTTTATTTTTTAGATCTACAAGCTCGTAACGCGGCAACGAGTGCCGCGCTACGAGCTTGTAGATCTGCTATTTTCGGGAGAAAGAATTGTGAAAATGTGTCAAATCTTTGAATATGTATATTTTTTAAAGCGATTTTCTTTTACACGAATATTTGCTTCTGGGGGGTCCCTGGAACGAAGCATTTTGAGATGGGGGTCCTCAGGCAAATATATATAATTTTGGGTGGTTCTTGAGAACCACTGATATAGAAACATACGTTTTATTTTTCAAAAAACAGTACGATTTAGAAGACATTTGTAGAATCCCCCCAGAAGCAATCATTTGAATTACAAATGTTTGCTTTAAATATATATATATATAAATTCAAAGATTTGCACATAATTGTCAAGATTTTTTCAAAAATAGCAGATCTACAAGCTCATAGCGCGGCACCGAGTGCCGTGCTACGAGCTTGTAGATCTGCTATTTTTTGAATAGCTAAATACATCTAAAAATGACACAGTCAGATGCGTTCCTGGTGTAAACGGGTTAAGAGGACAGCATTAAGATTCTTTCTTGTGGCTCTTCTTCTTCTTGTCTGAAGGCAGTTTTCTCTCTTTTCCTTCCTGTGAAAGTTTTCCATTTAAAGAGCTTTTTTTTTGTTTTTTGTGCTGTAACATCGGTAGGAGGTTCTGACTGAGTCATGCTGCTAGGAACGACCTGGCTCAGACAGGGGAGGCCTCATAATAAAAAGCACTCGGTGTCGCGCTATGAGCTTCTAGATCTGCTATTTTTGAGTGGTGCTGAAGGCAACCACTCCTATACATGACTTTGTCCGTGTGTCCGTATGTATGTATGTCTGTGCACAAACATTGATGACAACATCAATACGGGGGTCAATACGGGGCTCATACGGGGCACCACTCACTTCACACAGGGTGTGATTTTTTAGAATAGCCTAAAAAGAAATCTAAAAATGACACAGATGCGTTCCCTGATTCAATGTGTTAAATGCTAAAAGGTCGTGGGGGACGTGTGGTCTACGTGTAGTGACCTGATGACAGATGTGAGATGAGAATAAAAAGAGCAACATAGACGCAGGGTAAAAAAGAAAAAAACAGCTGCCATCTGTTCTCCTTCACATCACTTAAAAACACAGGAAACAGGTTAGGAAACATGAATCCAGTGCATCTTCAACACCGGAGTCCACCAGGCCCCCTACTGGTTTCACTCTACACTACACATCTTGCGTTGTGAGCTTGTAGATGTAGATCTGCTATTTTTTAGCAAAATGTTCAACCCCCCATTTCCTGAAATGTAACAGTTTTGGACTTAGGAGGTTTCCACACCACAGTAACGGTTGATGCATTCAAGGGCAACGGCAGGAGAGACACAACTTTGTGTCATCCACAACGGGGCTGGTTTGTCATGTTCTCTGGTTGCCACGGTTGCAGATACAACAGTCACAAAACACAGTGTACAGCCTCATAAAACCACAAAGTGAGAGAGAGAGAGAGAGTGTTACTTTGTTAACCCATTAAGACCGGGAACACTTTTGTTTCGTTTTTACATTTCTTTGGCTATTCAAAAATAGCAGATCTACAAGCTCATAGCGCGGCGGTGCCGCGCTATGAGCTTGTAGATCTGCCATTTTTGAACAATCGTGAAAATGTCTGCAAATCTTGTAATATATGTTTAAAGCAAACATTTGTAAAATATTTAGTTCCAGGGACCCTTAGAAGAAAAGTTTTGTTACAAACGTCCACTTCATTTTTTTTTCATATATTTGCTCAAATTTTCAAGATTTTTCAAAAATAGCAGATCTACAAGCTCATAGCGCGTGACTCGGTTTTGAAAAAAACGAGTGATTTTTTAGCAAATATATATATAAATATAAATATATATATTTTTTTAAATGATGAGCTGGTAGATCTGCTATTTTTGAATAGCCAAAGAAATGTAAAATGACACAGATGCGTTCCCGGTTTGAATGTGTTAAACAAAAGAAAAAAAGGTGTTAATATATTTCTATCCGGCCTTCTACCCACAGCCTAGCGTCTCAAACACAACAACAAGAAGCTGGGCTCAAGGACGTAAAAAAACTCAAAGCAATTAATTAATGTAAGTAGTTTAAAAGCGATGTGTAAAGTCTTTTTCTCAAACTTATTCCACTTCGTATGCATTTAAACAAATAAAGCTGCTGCCTAGACCACCTCAATTAATTGAGCTTTTTTTTGCGTTTAAGGCAAATAATTAAGTTTACAGTCCAGAACTCATTGAGGGTGTGTGTGTGTGTGTGTGTGTGTGTGTGTGTGTGTGTGTGTGTGTGTGTGTGTGTGTGTGTGTGTGTGTGAGATCAATACTGCACTCATTTAAGCTGGCGGCACAAAATCAGAAAACGAGCCTGTTAATGACAAGCACGATGGTTCATTTTGTTGTTAGGGAACTTTTATTTAATTATTTTCTTTATATATACACTACAGCCTCTGGCCTTTGAATAGAGCCCTACCAACATATTGCTGAATATACATGTATATATGTTTCAAAGCGAACATTTTTAACTCCGATCTGTGCTTCTGGGGGACCCTGGAACAACATATTTTGAGATGGGGGTCCACGGCCAAATTCATATCATTTTGGGGGGTCCTTGCCATGGAAAAGTTGGAGCACCACTGATATAGCAACATACTGTTAGGATTTACTAAACATTTTTTCTACCGGAGAGACCCCGCCGGTTATCAAATGATTGGTTTAGGAATGCGATAAAAACAAACACATCTCCATGAATTCAATGCTTCATGGGGTGTTTAGTTGATAGAAGATAAGTCATTTTTTGGGTGAACTACTCCTTTAAACCTATATGCGTTGGATATTTGAAAATAGCAGATCTACAAGCTCAAGCTGGTAGATCTCTATTTAAAAAAAACACACACACAAATCCTGGCACAGGGGTCACAAAAGACTTTTAGATGGGGGGGGGGGAGCAAGCCCAAATAAGCAACTACACATTACAATCCCAAATACTTACAAGCAAGTTAACCCTTTAAGAACGGGAAGGCATCTGTGTCATTTTAAGATTTCTTTAGCTAATCAAAAATAGCAGATCTACTCTAAGTTCAGCGCTATGAACTAGTAGATCTTTTAAATTTCTTTGGCTATTTTTTTTGCAAATCTTTGAATATAGATTTTTTTAAGCAAACATTTTTAACTTGTGTTTCAACTTCTGGGGGTCCCTGCCCAAAATACTTTTTCCCCAAAAATAGCCAAAGAAATCTAAACTGACAGAGATGTGTTCCCGGCTTGAATGGCTTAACCCATTAAGACCTGATGCCGATTCTAGAAATGTCTTCTATATCCCAACATTATTCTGAAAAACGTATGTTTCTATATCAGTGGTTCTCAAACATTTTCATGTCAAGGACCCCCAAAATTATATGTATTTGGCCGCGGACCCCCATATCAAAATATGTTGTTCCAGGGACCCCCCCAGAAGCAAAGATTTGAGTTAAAAATGTTCGCTTCAAAACAATATATATTAAAAGATTTACACACATTTTCACGATTTCTCAAAAATAGCAGATCTACAAGCTTGTGGCTTGTATATCTGCTATTTTTGAATAGCCCAAAGTGTAAAATAAAGTTTTTTAGCTCAAATCAAAAAGTGACACAGGTGCGTTCCAGGTCTTAAAGGGTCAACAGGAAAACTAGCCTAAAGTGGCGTTAATAAGCAGCCCTGGCAACGCTGGTAGAGACCATTATGGAGTAATGATGACAACATAGGAGATATGAACATAAAAGATGGTTGGTGGGGAGGGGGGAGGGGGGGGGGGGGGGGGGGACAAGAAGGGGACAATAGTAGCATCATAGCCAATAAAAACAGGCTTTATTGGTGGTCCGCTTAATGATGTCTGACTCCTATGATCTAGCATTACAGATATGATCAAAAGGGGTGTGTGTGTGTGTGTGTGTGTGTGTGTGTGTGTGTGTGTGTGTGTGTGTGTGTGTGTGTGTGTGTGTGTGTGTGTGTGTGTGTGTGTGTGTGTGTGTGTGTGTCACTATAGGTGTGAGGGTGAACTGTAGTGATGAGTATATTCATGTGGTGGTTTAGAGTTATGCCTGATTCATGATGTCACAATGTGACACGTTGTGAGCTTGTAAATCAGACATTTTGGGCTATTTTAGTATTCATCAAATCGCCCTCCTAAAGTGTTGATGTAAGTAAAGCAATACACACGTAGTACAGCAACACAAATGGTGTGAGAATGTGTGTGTGGCTTGCTCCCTGTGTGTGTGTGTGTGTGCGTGTGCGTGTGCGTGTGCGTGTGTGTGTGTGTGTGTGTTCCCTGGGTGTGTGGGTGTGGCGATGATGCTTTTGATCTTTCCAAGGCAGAGAGGGACTTGAGCTCCCACCTTTCACGTGTGTGTCTGTGTGTGTGTGTGTGTGTGTGTGTGTGTGTGTGTGTGTGTGTGTGTCTCTCTCTCTCTCTGTGTTGCATTATGGCTGCAGGACCAACGCAGCGCAGTGAGCCAGCATGGAGGAGACAGGACAACAAAGAGAGACCAGTGATGGAGTGGAGCGCTGAGAGAACCTCTCTCTCTCTCTCTCTCTCTCTCTCTCTCTCTCTCTCTGTTGTGATAGGACAGGCAGCAGCCAGTATGTGGTTATTAATTGAAATTAAACCCAGTGTTTTCTACATCACAAACTAAATATGGAAACATATGTATACTGTCGGGTGGAAAACTAGTTTGTCCAAAACCGCTCCTTTTTATTAATAACAAAAATAAAGAATTAAGCCGATCTACAAGCTCACAACGCTTCAAGATGCGAGGCGTTGTGAGTTGTAGATCGGCTATTTTCACTGCTTTTTTGGGGGGGGTGTTAATTTATAGATTAAAAAAACGTTTTGAAATATGGAGATACACGGTTTCTGCCCGACAGCAACATGTTTTACTTCAACCACTTCTATTTTAAAATGTGTGAGCTTGTAGATCGGCTATTTTCAGTCATGAGGTTTGGTGTACAGGGGGGGAAAAAGAGAAGGCCAAGTACCGAGCCAAAAGGTCAAGTTTACAAAGTATTGAGGGTTTAAGTGGTTAGTTAAATGTGTGAAAACACACATTTAACATGAATACAATAGATAGATACAGCCTCACTATAATAGTCTAACACACTGCATGCCCCAAAAAGTCATAATAAAATAAATAAACCCTGAACTTGAAGTCTGCCCATTTCCACCAGATTGTAGTCTCTCTCTCTAAAGTGAGATGTTTTGACTGAAGTGGTGAAAAAAGTACTCAAATGTTTTACTTAAGTAAAAGTATCAATACTGTAAGGTAGAGTAAAAGTAAAAAATCCAAAAATGACTTGAGTAAAAGTACAAAAGTATTGGTATGAAAATGAACCAAAAGTAGAGGTACTAAAATGTTTGAAAATAGCAGATCTACAAGCTCACAACGTGTCGCGATGCGACGCGTTGTGAGCTTGTAGAACGGCTATCTTCAAATAGCATATGTATCAAAAATATAAATAAAATAGGGCTAAAATGGTTAATGGTATGTTTTATAATATAATAATTTATATCTATGAAATTAACTAGTAACTAAAGTTTTCAAATAATTGTAGTGGAGTAAAAGTACAATATTTTCCTCTGTAATGTATTGGAGTGGAAATAAAGGAATTGAAAAGTGGCAATACTCCAACAAAGTAAAAGATACCTCAACATTTTACTTAAGTACAGTAATTGAGTAAATGTACATAGTTACTTTAAACCACTGATAGCCTCATTATAACACACTGCAGCCATCATGCTTCGAAAATAATAAACCTTGAACTTGAAGTCTGCCCATTTCCACCAGATTTGACTCTTTCTCTGTCTCTCTAAAGTGAGATATTCTCACCTCAGAGATGAGGGTTGACTGAAGTCACATTGTCTCTGTATGATGGAGGCCGGTGACATAACAACCCAGTGGATCATTATGAGGTCTAATCAGGACAATATAACTTACACTACAGAGCCAGGTGTGAAGGTTTGTAAATGGCCCATGGTCCCATTCACAGAGTGAGCAGACCATTCAAATGTGATATTTAACCCATTAAGACCGGGAAACGCATCTGTGTAACCACTTAAACCATTATTTTATACTTTGGCTATTCAAAAATAGCAGATCTACAAGCTCATAGTTCATATGAGCTTGTAGATCTCCTATTTTTGAAAAATCAAGAACATTTGTGCAAATCTTTGAATGTCTATCTTTTTAAAGCAAACATTTGTAACTCAAATCTTTGCTTCAGGGGGTCCCTGGAATAAAACATTTTGAGATGGGGGTCCGCGGCCAAATACATATCTAAACATGTTTTCTAAATCCTAACAGTATGTTGCTATATCAGTGGTGCTCCAACCTTTCCATGTCAAGGACCCCCAGAATGATATGTATTTGGCCGCGGACCCCCATCTCAAAATATTTTGTTCCAGGGACCCCACAGAAGCAAATATTGGAGTTACAAATATTCCCTTTAAAAAACATATATATATATATTTAAAGATTTGCACAAATTGTCAAGCTTTTTCAAAAATAGCCAAAGAAATCTTAAAATGACACATAGATGCGTTCCCGTTCTTAATGGGTTAAATGCATTCCATTCATTCTAATGCACTGGGATAAGAGATGAAACAGTAATATATATTTACCTACAGTAGGAGAGCATGTGAGCAGGTCAAGTCTTATTGTTGTGAATGGATTGTGTTAAAAAAAAGAAATGCAATCTAAATGCAGTAAATATGTTCATTCAGCGAGCAGGGCTCTGTTACGGTGTAGTTGTGACTATGTGATTGAGTCCCTTCAGGACGCCTTGACCCATCGCTTAATACAGTACCAACAACAGACAGAGAAGACAACGGTAGCGTGGAGGTAAAGACATTAACCTCTGAAACCACTGGAGGAATAACAATAATATACATGACTAGTAATTGCATGTGTCTGATGGAAGTGTACACAGTTATACAACAGACGTCCAGTACAGTTTATGTACAGAATAACAGGCTATGTGTATGTTTTTACAGCATAATCGTGATCGTTTAACACAGGGTTCTTCAACCTTTTCAGCCCAAGGACCCCCTAGTTGAGAGAGAGATGAAGCAGGGACCCCCTCTATATTGTATAAAATTGTGTTTCAGATTAAACTGTTTTTGTATACTTGGTCTGCTCTTTTTTCCCCCTCTACACCTATACCTCTTTTCCAAAAATAGCCGATCTGCAAGCTCACAACGCCTCGCGCTGCGAGGCGTTGTGAGCTTGCAGATCGGCTATTTTTGGCTAAAGTTCTCCTCAGAATAGGGATGATAGGGTTGAAGTTAAGGAAAAAATATATATATCACATAAAGATTTTGGCGGACCCCCTGTAGTAACTCTGAGGACACCCTAGGGGTCCCGGACCCCCTGTTGAAGACCCCTGGTTTAACACATTCCCTGCCAATCACGTAGATCTACGTTAATACAAATCCAACCGTTCACTGCCAATCACGTAAATATACGTGTTTTTTTGTTTGTTTGTTTTTTTCGCACACAGAACCAGGAGATCACGTGATCCAAAGATTTACTGCTACATCCACTTCCTGGTTAAAAGTATTTAGGAAATATTATGTATCTCGGCTCCTGTGTTTTACTGTGTACTTTTGGCGAGACATGCTGTTTTCAACTGCGTATAACAAGCGAACGGGAGGTCGCCATGACATTTTTTATTTTTTCGCGGAAGCACTGTGAAACCCTCAGTGATTAGCAACCAATCAGGGGAATCGATCGTATCATTGTACTGGAGATAAATATTCTGTGACTGCTTGAAAAGGTTAAAAAAGAACCCTGGCAGCAACTAAAAAAAAGCAGATAATACCTGGCAGTGAATCTGTTGTAAACGTGAAAGAAAAACGCTCACAAAGATCTGTGATGTGAAATAAAGATTCTGATTCCAGTTACTCAAATGTGCAACATACACAGGATTGGTCCACAATAATGCGTCCTTGTCTCTACTTTAGAGCCCGTTGCACGCACACACACACACACACACACACACAACCACACACACACACACACACACACACACACACACACACAGACACACACACACAGACACCTCGCTGGTGTGGCGACTATTTTAGTATCTGCAAGGCATGCAGGGTCTTCCCCCGTTTAACCCATTAAGACCGGGAACGCATCTGTGTCATTTTATAGATTTATTTGGGCTATTGAAAAATAGCAGATCTGCTGTTTTTGAAAGATCATGAAAATGTGTGCACATCTTTGAATATATATATGTTTTTAAAGCAATTTTTTTTTTCTTTGCTTCTGGGGGATACTACTGAATGTCTTCTAAATCCTAACAGTTTTTTTGGAAGTGGTTCTCAAATTTTGTCATGTCAAGGACCCCTGAACATCATATGTATTTGGCCGCGGACCCCCATCTCAAAATATGTTGTTCCAGGGACCCCCCAGAACAAATATTTGAGTTACAAATGTTCGCTTTAATAATATATATATTCAAATATTTGCACAGATTTTTCACAATCTTTCAAAAAATAGCAGATCTACAAGCTCATAGCGCGGCACTCGGTGCCGCGCTATGAGCTTGTAGATCTGCTATTTTTTGAATAGCCCAAATAACATCTTAAACTGACACACACAGACACGTTCCCGGATTGAAGGGCTTAACGGGTCATCTTTCCACGCCACTGCGTCAGGATTAGGTGAGCATTTGTGACAACAATGGCAGCCCCCCCCCACCCCCCCACCCCACACACCCCCCCTCCTGTCCCAATCAAAAAGCCTCTCTCTCCCTCAGGCTTGGTGGCATGCACCCTGTCACAGCTGGCACACACACAGAGCGGTGGTGGCATCAGGGCTGGCAGGCTGGCAGAGCCAGGCTGTTTCAGATGGAACAGCTGTGGGTTTGGGTTTGGAGGCAGCCAGCCAGCCGTGTGACACACACACCAACACACGCTACAAACATGTAGAGACAATGATTATAATGAAACATTGTAGAGACCATGATTATATGATGAGGGCAATGAAGGAGACTGTTATGTCGTTGTTGTCGGAGAGAAACCTCTCATCTCTATATTTTAACCTTTTGTGTTTTTCCGTAAATTAACTCATTGAGTGCCATTGATGTGTTTCACATGTTTTGTTTTTTGTTTTTTTTTCAAAACATTTCAGAACCCAAGACATTTGAAGATTTGCTGATCCATTCACTTCTTGTTTAACTTATTACTGAAAAAGGCTGTATCTCGGATATCATCCAGCGTTAGTGAGGACCAGTTACATGAAGATATAGACCGGTGGGATTTCTGAAATATGTGATTGTTAGAGGCATTTGGGGGTAAAAGTCGGGAACAAGGCCATTTTACATAATTCAAGGGTGCTGAATCAGAAAAACACTGTTCCCAAGCAAAATTCTTAGTGCTTAACCTCCTAATTTGCATATCAAAATGGCTGCCGATTTTGAAGTATTTCTTAAACAACTCTATAACAAAGCAAGCAAATCTGACAAATAAAGTGTATATATTTATGTTCTGAGGGTCATACAATGTGTGGAAGATATTTGTAATGTAATAAATGTAAATAAATATGCAAATTAGAGGCCACCATTACATAAAATGATGTACCGTAGTACTCAAACGGTGCAAAAGGTGCATCCCCCTTATTTTGTTCCTAATTATCTGTATTTTTGCCATCCTTAGGACATCTAAAATACATACTTTTTCCCCATGCTAA
The DNA here is from genome assembly GCF_963454915.1 of Gymnoscopelus microlampas. Classification (NCBI taxonomy): domain Eukaryota; kingdom Metazoa; phylum Chordata; class Actinopteri; order Myctophiformes; family Myctophidae; genus Gymnoscopelus; species Gymnoscopelus microlampas. The sequence goes on along the minus strand of NC_139952.1, from coordinate 49,635,232 downwards.
ATGTTTAGTTTTTGACCTTCTAATCTGCATATCTGAATGGCTGCCAAATTGGCAAATTCGCACCTTTATCTTCAATAACTCTGTGGCCAGGCAAGCAAAATTGACAAATGAAGTGTCTATATACATTTTCTACAATGTGAGTAAAGAATTTGTAAGTAATATAATATGATAATATAATATAATAATCAGCCTACTCCGAAATATGCAAAATAGCGCCCCCCATAACAGATAACGGTTTAGTACTCTAAAGATACTGTATTGGCCATTGTTGAACGAAAGTCTAGACACTAGACCACATTCATACAAGGAGGTTGATCATCACTCCGTTGCTGACATGCACACATGGTTGTGCATCGTAACCCAGATTTCCGGCATTTGCAACGACGTGTTGTGCATTGCTTATGGCATGCACATGAAATCATTTCTATAGGCTATACTAGCATGGAACAGACTGGACTAGGTTGTACCAGCCTAATATAGACTAGTACAGGCTAGCAAAGCCAACTAGAGTAAAACAGCCTATTAGAGACCAGTAGAGTCTAGTACAGTATAGCCTAGTACATCCAAGACTAGTCCAGCCTTTTGGGAGAACAGACTAGGGGAGGGTGGTATAGGCTATACTAGCATGGAACAGGCTGGACTAGGCTAGACTAGGTTGTACTAGGCTGTACTAGACTCTATTAGGCTCTATTACTAGGCTGTACTAGGCTCTTGTCCACCCTGTAGATCCTCAACCCATAGGGACTAACCACGGTGTACACGGGCAATAGCTTGTGTGTGCACAAGCAATAGTTTTGCATGAACATTTGTAGGCCAAAGTAAAGTACTGCCTTCTATAGCCTAATAGAGCCCAGTAAAGCCTAGCAAAGGCTGCTAGAGCTGAAAGCAGACTATTAGAGCCCAGCAGAGACTAGTACAGTAAAACGTAGTACACCCAGGTCTAGCCTAGTCCAGCCTGGTGGGAGAACATAATAGGGAGGGGGTACCAGGCTATGCTAGGACTGATAAGGCTGGACTAGGATAGATGAGGCTGTACTAGGCTGTACTAGACTCTAATAGGCTCTATTAGGCTGTACTATGCTCTTGTCAGCCCTGTAGATGCTCAACCCATAGGGACTAACCACTGTGTATACGGGCAATAGCTTGTGTGTGCACGAGCAATAGTGTTGCATGAACCTTTGTAGACCATAGTACAGATCTGCCTTGCACAGCCTAATAGAGCCTAGTACAGCCTAGCACAGCCTACTAGAGCTTAAAACAGCCTATTATAGACCAGTAGAGTCTAGTATAGTACAGCGTAGTACACCCATGACTAGTCCAGCCTTTTGAGAGAACAGAATAGGGGAGGGGGTACAAGGCTATGCTAGGACTGATGAGGCTGGACTAGGATATGTTAGGCTGTACTAGGCTGTACCAGACTCTAATAGGCCCTATTAGTCTGTGCTAGGCTCTTGTCAGCCCTGTAGATCCTCAACCCATAGGGACTAACCACTGTGTACACGGGCAATAGCTTGTGTGTGCACAAGCAATAGTTTTGCATGAACCTTTGTAGACCATAGTACAGATCTGCCTTGCACAGCCTAATATAGCGTTGTACAGCCTAGCACAGCCTACTAGAGCTTAAAACAGCCTATTATAGACCAGTAGAATCTAGTATAGTACAGCCTACACCCATAGCCTAGTCCAGCCTTTTGATGGAACAGACTAGGGGACGGCGATATAGGCTATACTAGCATGGAACAGACTGGACTAGTTAAGACTAGGTTGTACTAGGCTCTATTAGGTTGTACTAGGCTGTACTAGTCCCTTGTCAGCCCTGTAGATACTCAGACCATTGGGATTAACCACTGTGTACACGACCAATAGTTTGTGTGTGCACGACCAATAGTTTTTTTTCCCTGTTGGCCATCTAAGTGTACCTATAGCCATCCCCATCCCACTCTATATAGTTGTGTTGAAAGTAGTTTGTGTTCAGTTATCAGTACCAGTTCTGTGGCTCTAACTCCTCCTGGGGGTGAGTTATACAAGGCAGAAAACCCCATGATAGCGTATTTATGGAACGTCACATTTATTTTTTGGTTATCAGGGGCCAAATGTACCAGGATTTTTACATCATCTAAATATTTATTTTAGATGTCCTAAGGATGGTAAAAATACAGATAAGTAAAATAAAATAAGGGGGATGCGGATGGATCACTTTAAGTACGAAACCGTTTTCTGTAATAGTGGCCTCTAATTTGCATATTTATTTACATTATTTACATTTATTTACATCTATTACATTATAAATACCTTCCACACATTGTCTGACCCTCAGAATATAAATATATACACTTTATTTGTCAGATTTGATTGCTTTGTTATAGAGTTATTTAAGAAATACTTCAAAATCGGCAGCCATTTTGATATGCAAATTAGGAGGTTAAGCACTAAGAATTTTGCTTGGGAACAGTGTTTTTCTGATTCAGCACCCTTGAATTATGTAAAATGGCCTTGTTCCCAACTTTTACCCCCAAATGCCTCTAACCTCCTTATAGAAGGCCTTTTTTCTGAAATCCCTCCTGTCTAATAGGTTGAAAATAGATGAAGTCGTCCTTTAAATGTATTATTTGTGTCATTTCAAGGACCCCCATCTCACAATATTTTGTAATAGGGACCCCCCCCCCCCCCCCCCCCCCCCCAGAAACAAAGATGATATCAAGATATCATCATTTGAAGATGTGCTTCTCCATTCACTTCTTGTTTAACTTATTACTGAAAAAGGCTGTATCTCGGCTCCTATATTTTTGGCCCAGACATGATATTTTCAAAGGCAAACTAAGTCGCGATGACCTCGTTGACATTTGTGAAAGCACACAGTGCAACCCTCAGTGATTAGCACCCATCAGGGGGATCCATTATTACTGGAGATAAATATTCTGTGACTACTTGAAAATCTAAGATAAATTGAAAAATCTCTGGCACTGGGACCACATAGCCAGAAATAATTCTGGCACTCAGTGAGTTAACTCCCTACGTGAGGCGGATCTCTGAAATGTCCACAGCCCCTCCCTATGAGACACAGATCAAGTAAAAACAAATTGCACAATTGTATCATGAGCGTTAGTGAGGACCAGTTATATGAAGATAGGTTGAAAATGGGTGAAGTCACCCTTTAAATGTATTATTTGTGTCATGTCAAGGACCCCCATATCACAATATTTTGTAATAGGGACCCCCCCAGAAACAAAGATTTTAGTAAAAAAATAATCTTGAAAAATGTTCAAGATTTTGCAAAAAGTAGCAGATCTACAAGCTCATATGGGCTATGAGCTTGTAGATCTGCTAGTTTTGAACAGCCAAATAAATGTAAAATGACACAGATGCGTTCCCGGTTTGTACTGAACTAAACACTCCACTGTGTTTCCAGGAGCTGGAAGTGTTGCTGATCTCAGATAGGATCTCAATAAGCTTGGGCAGAGATTCTCTCCAACATGTAGAGATTCACTCCTCCATATCTGCACACAGTAAAGTGCTAGATGTGGAGATAACGTGGACTCTTCAGTTAGCTTGTTTCATATTAAACGGCCGTGTCTCACTCACGTGACAGAAGCTGAAAACATTGCAAATACTGTACATTTGTTGTCACGTTCGTAGTAGTAATTTTTAAATGATTCTACACCTCAGATATTGTCTCCTGTGTTGGTAGGTTAACTCATTAAGACCAGGAACGCATCTGTGTCATTTTAAGATTTCTTTGGGCTATTCAAAAATAGCAGATCTACAAGCTCATAGTGCGGCACCGAGTGCCGCACTATGAGCTTGTATATATCTGCTATTTTTGAAAAATCGTGAAAATGTGTGCATATCTTATCTATATTTAAAGCGAACATTTGTAACTCAAATCTCTGCTTCTGGGGGGTCCGTGGAACAACGTATTTTGAGATGGGGGTCCGCGGTCAAATACATGTTGGGGCACCTTGACATGAAAACGTTTGAGAACCACTGATATAGCAACAAATGTTTTTTTTTTTTTCAAAAAACTGTTGGGATTTAGAAGACATTTGTAGGAGCCCCAAAAGCAAAGATTTGAGTTACAAATGTTCGCTATATATTCGCTATAAGATATATAATTCGATATAAGATATATTCAAAAATAGCAGATCTACAAGCTCATAGCGCGGCACTCGTGCCACACTATGAGCTTGTAGATCTGCTATTTTTGAATAGCCAAAGTATTAGATAATGGTTAAAGTGGTTAAAATCTAAAATGACAGATGCAATCCCGGTCTTAATGGGTTAATGCACGAAAAAAACTAAGTTTAAATATGGAGATATATGGAGCAAGTATATTAGAGGACATTTGTAGAATCGGCCTTTGGTCTGAATGGGTTAAATATATAGTGCATCCCTATTACCTATTGCATCAATGTGTCTTTGCCTTTGACATCATGGTCATATTTTTAACACAATACCACCACCTGTTGGCATTTACATTTATGTTTCAGAATGTTAATAAAAAAATCACAAAACGTGTTTCTTTTTTTTCCAACCGTAATCAAGCATTAAGAGATAAAACTTTGGGTAAAGTGAAACCAACCAAACTCCAGGCTCCCACATGCACACGCCTATATACGCTCTGTTTCCTTTTCACATTATTTTTTAGGGATGATAAAGCGTCTCATAGTTAAGGCTCTCTGCACTAAAAAAGATACATCATCAAAAAAGCAACAAAAAAAAAAGCTCCACATTTTTTAATTAAAAGGTTCCAAAGTCACATAGTATCATTAACTTTGAGCAGCGGGTCACAGGAACCATGAACTTATATTATCCCTTTAAGAGCGGGAACGCATCCATGTGTCATTTTAGGATTTATTTAGGTTATTCAAAAATAGCAGATCTACAAGCTCATGGTGCGGCACCATTTATGGGGGGTTCTTATTCCAAAATATTGTGAGATGGGAGTCCTTGACGTGACACAAATAATAGCACTATGAGCTTGTAGATCTGCTTTTTTTTTTCTTTTTAAGAATCTGGAAAATGTGTTTAAATCTTTGAATATCATGTCTACATTTTTACCTCAAATCTTTGCTTCTGGGGGGTCCCTGAAACAAAATATTTTCAGATGGGGGTCCGCGGCCAAATACATATCATTTTGGGTGGTCCTTGACATGAAAAAATTGAAGAACAACTGATATATTTAATAAAGAATTGTTTAGAAGACATTTGTAGAATCCCCTAGAAGCAAAGATTTGAGTTACAAATGTTCTCTTTAGAAAATATATATATATATATTCAAAGATTTGCACAAATTTTCACAATTTTTCAAAAATAGCAGATATACAAGCTCATAGCGCGGCACTCAGTGCCGCGCTATGAGCTTGTATATCTGCTATTTTTGAATAGCCCAAAGGAATCTAGAAATGACACACAGATGCGTTCCCGGTCTTAAAGGGTTATTCTTACTGCCATAGGAGGATAAAAAAAAATAAAAGGTCCGCGGTACAGAGGAGGGTTTAGATAAGAACTGACTGGCCTTCTTGCCCTCCTCCTCGTCTCCAGAAGACTCTCCGCTTACGTCTCTGATCTGGAGGCTTTCCAGGAAGATTAAACGTGTCTCAGAGGAGCCAAAATATCAACCGACCAAAGGAACAAGATAACGGTGAGACCTGCTCACTAATATGGAGCCCAGCGTGCCTACAGAGAGCTGCTGATTACCGCCCTCTGGCTTTAACCCCTACACGTGAGACCTGCTCACTAATATGCAGAGCAGTAGAGGGTATAGCAACCGAAACGGACCCGTGGATAATTAACTCATTCACTGCCAGACTTATTTCTGGCTGTGTTTGCCACTTTGCCCACTGCCAGCGATTTAGTGTTTTTTATAACTTAAAAAATGTCACACTTTTTTGTCTCCGGCAGAGGTGGAGAGTATGTTTTCGTCTCCGTCCTTCCGTGTGTCCGCCAAGCTAACATTGGTCAAGCTTCACGTGACACGTGACAATATGTTGAAAGGGTGTGCTTTGATTGGCTAGCGAGACGCATGACGAAATAGAAACATATAAATAGATGTGTCACTTCAAAAATTCTTTTATATCTTTTGAAGTGAGCTTCCATCAGCCAAGCTAACATTGGTCAAGTGACACGTGACAATATGTAATATAAATAGGTAAGACAGGATTAATCAGGAACAGTACAGGAGCACATTTTCTATTTTTTTTTTCATTATGATCCAATCGTCCAATCGTTTCTAAACACACCGGCGATACGCGCACGCCGCTCAAGACAACAAACATTCCGATCGGGGCGGAGTCTCTCTCCTGCAGCCCAGCGTAAAAACACCATGTTTCGCCATGTGAACGCCACGGCTCACTTACTTTTCCACCTCGCCACAGACCTCTCTAAATCCCTTATGATCGCGTGTTCAACTGTTTGTAGACACACAGGGTAGTGTAGGCCCAGAGAAGACATTTTCAATCGGCGACATTCCATTGTGCAGTAGTAGCAGTTTCTAAACAGCGTTTCTGACGCACCACGGCGGAGAAAAACAAAGCCGAGATAATGGGGATTTAGCGGAAGGCGGAAACAAAAACCAAATTCTTCGATTGACGTCATTTCCGTATCCGGGTGTGCTACAATGAAATGTATCACTGCGAGAGATGAAGGACGGTGAGATCTTTATAAAATCAACGTTTTTTGCAAAATTACGTTTTTTACGTCAGTGGCAGTGAATGAGTTAAGGACCGGTCCGAACGCACCCGAGAAAACATTCTAAATTACTGGCCGAAACGGACCCGTGTATAAGTGGACCCGGTACCAAAACGGACCCGTGTATAAGTGGACCCGGTACAAAACGGACCCGTGTATAAGTGGACCCGGTACAAAACGGACCCGTGTATAAGTGGACCCGGTACAAAACGGACCCGTGTATAAGTGGACCCGGTACAAAACGGACCCGTGTATAAGTGGACCCGGTACAAAACGGACCCGTGTATAAGTGGACCCGGTACAAAACGGGACAGAGGCAAACTGGACCCGGTCCGAAGCGAACTGAGGATAATTCAAATGTATTAGACCCGGTCAGACCGGGTCTCAGACCCGTACTGGACCCTGAGCCCATGTATTGATAAAATCACAGTGGTATTCAGATTAGCCACGTCAGTCACTTCCCGCTTCCCCGGCCACAATAGTAATCACAGACGAGCTGCAGCGTGCGTCTGCTCTGTTTTGCAGACAGACGGACACTTTATACCACCCGTCCCCTGCAGATAATGTCCATAAACAAGCTCCCACACAGATGACGTTCCAACTTGCATCTTCCCGGTGGCCTTTGTTTGCGTTTCACCGCACAAAAAAACCTCCATGGTGATCAACTTCAGCAGCAGTGCAGCGCTTTAGATCGGCTGCGTTTCAATCGGCTGTTTAAACGGGGCTCATTCAATATAAGAGAACAGACCATATGGATTTTGGAGCGTAATTACAACACATATGTCTCATTGTAAAAACCAAAGGTTAAAGAGATTCATATAATAATAATAATAATAATATAATAATAATAATAATAATAATTTCAAATGGATCCGAACGAGACCCCGCGGCAATTGGAACTGATCTGACCCGCGCCCGAGGGACAAGTCAATATTTTGGCCCCGAACTGAGCCGGTTGGTGGCTCAGGTCTTCGGTTTCAGGCGGACCCGTGCTACCCTACTACTGCTGATTACGGCCCTGGGTAACGCTTTATGCACAATTGGCAATGTAGGCATCTATCAGACACTCTTATTCAGAACAACTTACAATAATCAGAGTAATCACAAAACATAGAATACAGAGAGACAGTGTAGTGTCTCCGCAAACTATAGGATTACAGGTAAACCAAGAACCTAGCATCAGTCTAAACCCTTGGTTCTCAAAGTGGGGTCCGGGGACCCCCAGGGGTACTTGAGGGGGTTCCAGGGGGTCCCCAGCTAAATGATTTATTGGAACCAAATGGACCCTTATGGGTCTGTAACTCTGAGAGTGTACAAATGGAACCAAATGGACCCTAACGGGTCCATTTGGTTCCATTTGTACACTCTCAGAGTTACATTAACATTAGTTTTACAATGTGAATTGGGGTCCCAGAGATATAAATGCCATTAAATGGGGGTCCGTAGCCTAATGAATGTCAAACTGGGATTCCTTGAAATTACAATGATTGAGAATCACTGCTAGAGAGCCGTGAAAACCTTCTCTTATTGGGGGTCCCTGGCTTATCTTTTCAAATGGGGGTCCGCGGTGGGTAATAAGTGTCAATTAGGGGGTCCTTGACATGAAAAAGTTTGAGAACCACTGGTCTAAACAATATGATATCAAAATAATAGTCTGTACATTGAAACTATAGAATACCAGGTAAACAATGTAGCTAGCATCATTCTATATTCTAACATTGTAGTCATGAAAAACAGAGACTAAACCATGGTGCGACACAAGGTTTCCAGTGAACAGGCACAGTGTGTCTACGTACAGTATGTTATGTACAGATGTGCCATTTCAAAACTTCAAATGTCCTGCCATCGCCAAGACAGTAAATTTTCAGGGGATTCCCAGGGCAATAAGAGGGACAAAGAAGGGCATTTAAAATGCTGAATTATTTTGATGATCACTGCTTTTATGATGCTAATTAATTTCAGCAACTGGTCAAGGACCTCTTCAAATCACCTTTCGCCTCATAATGAGTCTGACACCTTCTTCAACACACATTCTTTTGTTCTCATGTGTATGGATGTCTGTTGAAGGGAAAAACGGGGGTGTGTAGTGACAACTTCTTTTCAGGGGCAAAACAGTGCCTTTTTAAGGGCAGAAAAGGGAGGAAAAAATGCATTTTCAGGGCACTTTCAGGGAAAGAACAGTAACGTGTGAAGTTTTGAAGTGGCACATCTGTATGTATGTAAGTGATACCAGGTTTCCAGTGGACAGACACAGTGTGTACATACAGTATGTTATGTGTCTAAGTGCAGGTGTCTGATAAGATGCTCTCTTCTGGTGCGCTGCTCCCCAAGGTTAACATCCCTGATTCACTGTCTAGTCCAGTCACAGTGATACAGAGTGCTGCTGTCCATGCCAAGGACAGCCTCTCTCTCTGTGTGTGTGTGTGTGTGTGTGTGTGTGTGTGTGTGTGTGTGTGTGTGTGTGTGTGTGTGTGTGTGTGTGTGTAGCATGCTTTATACACACATCATATGACACAATAGATATGTGTTACATGAGCCTTGCAGTGTTGCCAGATTTTGCAAGTGAAAAAAAGCCTATCAGGTCTATGAAAATAAGCCCAAAATAAGCAACAAAGCCTCATGAGTGTGCGCACACACACACACACACACACACACACACACACACACACACACACACACACACACACACACACACACACACACACACACACACACACACACACACACACACACACACAGTACGCACTCACACACACACAGTACACACTCAAACACACAGTACGCACGCACGCACACGCACACACACACACACACACACACACACACACACACACACACACACATGAAAATACCCTGGCACAAATTATTTTCAGATAGGGGGGGTCTGCAGACAAATCCATATTAAATTGATATTAACATGTTTGAGAACCACTGGTTTAAACAACATTAGAGAACAAAGCCCAAATACTATTTACCAGTGACTTTATGGAGAAAACAAGCCTTACTTCTACTCCATTACATCTCAGAGGCAAATATTGTACTTTTACTCCACTACAATTATTTGACAGCTTTAGTTACTAGTTACTTTGCAGATGTACATCATTACATTATTTAACATACATTAACCACTTTAGCCCTATTCTATAAATAGGCTATTTGAAAATTGCAGATCTACAAGCTGCAATTTTTTTTTCTCATGTTTTTTTGTTGTATTGTACCGTATTTTACGCACTATAAGGCGCATCTGAGTATAAGGCGCATCTGAGTATAAGGCGCACCTTCAATAAATATATTATTTTCATATATAAGGCGCACCGCATTATAAGGCGCATCCGCACTACAAGGCGCACTGACGGTGCGCCTTGTAGTGCGGAAAATACGGGTACTGATAATTCCACCGATTTTAACAAGCGTCCCAGGGACTAAGTGAATGTTAGCTCATTAGCTACAGTAACTCTCAGGCACATTTTACATTGATGTGCAAAGAGTGAAAGTGTTGATTGATGTGCATTGTCCCTGCTTAAATACATAAACTATTGAAGGCTTGTTATTTTTTTGGTAGAGATGGAAGTGGAAGCGTTTGAGCCTTGAACCACACTACGCTGTGCGGCGCTGGGTCTTCATGTAATAGCATCAGAGCATCAGACATTATGTAAAGCCTGACGCTCAGCATGAGACAGTGAAGCATAAACTAAAGTATTCTCAAAGGCCTTCACTTTACTTTGAGGAGCTGTTCTGAAGCATTTAACACTTTGAGACCCGGAACGCATTTGTGTCATTTTAAGATTTCAACCTCTTTAACCATTATTTTATACTTTGGCTATTAAAAAAAAGCAGATATACAAAGCTCAGAGCGCGGCACCGCTATGAGCTTGTAGATCTGCTATATTTGAAAAATCTTGAAAATGTGTGCAAAACTTTGAATGTATATATATGTATATCTTAAGGCAATTTTTTTTTTTACTCAAATCTTTGCTTCTGGAACAAAATATTTTTAGATGGGGGTCCGCAGCCAAATACATATCATTTTGGGGGTCCTTGACATGAAAACGTTTGAGAACCACTTTTATACACTATAGCAACATAAGTGTTTCAGAAAACTGTTAGGATTTAGAAGACATTTGTAGAATCCCCCAGAAGCAAAGATTTGAGTTAAAAAATCACTTCACTTAAAAAAAACATATATTCAAAGATTTGCACACATTTTCAAGATTTTTCAAAAAATAGCATATCTACAAGCTTGTATATCTGCTATTTTTTGAATAGCCAAATAAATCTAAAAATGGCACACAGATGCGTTACCGGTCTAAATGGCTTAAACGTTATACTTCAATGACTGGAGACCCCCCCCAGGGGTCTAGAGACCCTGTTTGTACCTACATGATGATTACATCAAGGCGTTTAGCTGGAGGCACAACGGAAGGCAAAGTGAGAACATGTCCTCTAGCTATGTTGTTGGGTTCCACAATCAAAAGGAGGCGATGGCTCCAACTTTTTTTAATGATCACATGTATAAACTCAGGTTACCCGGTTTATGTACCAAACAAAACCAGTCTGAACCGGTCTAAAGCCTGCCTACTACAGCCAGTAATTTGCACACACGCACGCGCGCACACACACACACACACACACACACACAGTGTTTCCGCTCTAGACCAAGACAAACTGCACTAAATAAAGTCTTGTGTGTTTTAGGTATGGAGGTACTAGGTAGGTATCTTTTTTTTCGTTTGTGTGGAGTTTGTGGAGTTCGTGTCCTCTAGGGTAGGTACCCTCACACAAACATGTAGTAATCCTGGTCACTATACTGCCTCCCCCTGGTCAGCCGGGGCGTCTGATGGAGCGGAAAGGAACTGGTTGGAATAACGTGTTCCTTCCACGCGCTACGTCCTACCGGGGAAACTCTCCCCTGTCAGGTGATAAGAAGCTACGTCCTACCGGGGAAACTCCCCCCTGTCAGGTGATAAGAAGTGGCTTGTCATGCTCCTCATGCATTGAAGGAGGCATGAGCTCAGTTCTGGGTTCTCCCTAGGCTGGCAGAGGGAGAGTAGCGGCCAGGATTACATAGGCAATTGGCACTGGGTGAAAAAATGGGTTACAAAATCGTGGGATAAAAATGTATTTGAATAAATGGAGATAGGCATATCTAAAGGTTTGTCATGCCCAAATCTATTGGAGAACTACAGGAAGAGAAGAGGTGAACTCAGCCCATTGGCACATGCTGGTTGTGACTTTGTCCCTTGTTTTTCTTTAGCCATTTAACGAGCTTGACCGGGATGGTTTACCAAGCTATGCGTTTTCTTATGGACAGGTCAAAAACTGCAAAACCAAACCAACAAACAGAAAGCAAGTACTTTTTTTTTGTTTTAAGGTGGCTTGAAGACAAAAGCATATAAATAAATGGGGGTGATTGAAAATGACTATAATTTACCATTACAACCGTGGCTGTCTGGAAGACACAGACACATCCAGGCCCAGTTAATTGATTTGGTTTGCAACCGTTCAGACACAGAAGATGTGTTCTACACAAAACCTATTAACAGGATTAGCGTTGCTTTGGGAAACGGGAACATCATGAAAGAATGTTTTTCTAATATGGCTAATACTTTTTTTTTGTTGCTTTTCCTGCCTTTATATTGATAGTCAGTGTAGAATAAAGTTGCCGTGTCCAAAGACAGAAAGTGTTTTTGGAGCTTCCAGTGCATGTCTAGTCTGCCATGATTTTTTTTCTCCCTTTATTCTTGAAAAGTAACATGTTTTTTTGGTTGGTTTCCATCACACTCGGTGGCACGCTATGAGCTTGTATATCTGCTATTTTTTAACCCATTAAGGCCTGAAGTTCCGATTCTACAACATTTCTTCTAAATCCTAACAGTTTTTAAAAAGAACATGTTGCTATGTCAGTGGTTCTCAAACCTTTTCATGTCAAGGACCCCCAAAATGATATGTATTTGGCCACGGACCCCCATCTCAAAATATGTTGTTCCAGGGACCCCCCAGAACCAAAGGTTTGAGTTACAAAAGTTTGTTTTCAAAAATATATGTTCAAAGATGTGCACACGATTTTTCAAAAATAGCCAAAGTGTAAAATAATGCTTTTTAGCTCAAATCAAAAAGTGACACAGATGCGTTCCAGGTCTCAATGGGTTAATAGCCTCCATACAGTAGTCACATCTGGACGATGGGGCAGCTCTTACCTTCGTGGACGGTCACTCCACAGTTGTCACACTGGATGATCTCGTCGGCGTCCTCGCTGTTGTCCCCCAGACACACGCAGCAGATGAGGATGTGCTCCATCCTCTGGACGCTCCAGGTCTGGGTGCTGGGCTCCAGCAGAGAGCCGTCCTGACCAGAGAGAGAGAGAGAGAGAGAGAGAGAGGATGGAGGCAAAGCCCACAGTAAATGCCATGCGATAATATTGGCTTAATCCAGAGGTCTTCAACAGGGGGGGTCCGGGGACCCCCAGGGGTCCTTGGGGGGTTCCAGAGGGTCCCCAGCTAATTGCGAACGCAGCGGAAGGAGGCGCCGCGCAAGTGGAGCATACTATGAAAACGTGCTGTCTTTGTGTCTCTGTCTGTCTGTGTGCAGTATGTGTGCAGCCACACCCCCATGTGACTCACGCTCTCATTGGCTGCCCCCCTGTGACTCATGCTGTCATTGCCTGCATGCACTAGGCTGAAATTCGTCTGTGCCCCAGGGTGACTAAATACACTCCTCTGAGAAAAATATAGCACCGACAGTCAAAAAAAAACACATCGACAAGCATCTACACAAGTTCATCTATTGGGATATCTAAGAATTCCAAGTCATTTCTGCATATTTCAGGCCGGATGGCAAGTTGAAAACGCCGTAGTTTGAGAACAGTTTGCCCCAAAAAGAAAAACATGCCTGAAATCCGCCTGCCCCTCGGTGACTAATTACACTCCTCTGAGATAAATATAGCAGCTACAGTAAAAAATAACACATCTACAAGCATCTACACGAGTTCATCTATTGGGATATCTAATAATTCCATGTCATTTCTGCATATTTCAGCCCGGATGCGTTCGCTTCCCGCGTTCGCGCGTCTTACTTGTTGTGTTAATATGGCATCACAACACTTTTAACCACTTTAACCGTTTATACTTTGGCTAATCAAAAATAGCAGATATACAAGCTCATAGCGAGTGTCGTACTATGAGCTTGTATTGTAGATCTGCTATTTTTGAAAAATCCTGAACATTTGTAACTCAGATCTTTGCTTCATGGGGGTCCCTGGAACAAAATATTTTGAGATGGGGGTCCACGGTCAAATATCATTTTGGGGTTCCTTGACATGAAAAGGTTTGAGAACCACTGCCCTAGGGGGTCCTCAGAGTTACTATAGGGGGACGCCACCAAATCTTTTTTTTTTTTTTTTACAATAACCACTTGAATCCTTGCAGGCGTTGTGAGCTTGTAGATCGTCTATTTCCGGCAAAGAGGTTAATGTGTAGAGTGAACAAAGAGCAGACAGCGAGCTAAACGTACAGATACATGTGGTCCTTCTTTATACATTTATGGGTGAAATGCATGATGCACTTGATTCATTTCAGGGACCAAATATTACCTCAAATAAAAACTTCAGAAAATCCATTTTGCACCACCCTCTATTTTATGCAATTAACTGTGGCCTTTGCCATTGGAAAATTATAATTGTTCATATTGTAATTTTGATGATTGTTTTTGATTAATTGGTTCAGCCCTCCTAAACAGAAGTGCCAGAGTATATGTGCATGTTTATTGTTCTATGGCTCACATAGCCTAGTGTGTAGGGTCATTTTCATGTCAAGGACCCCCAAATGCATATGTATTTGGCCACAGACCCCCATTTGAAAAGGTTTTGAGCCAAGGACCCCCATAAGAGAAGATTTGCCATCATTTGCCTTCAACATTGTTTCATAAACAGCCCTTGCAGAAGCTCACAACGTGTCACATCTAGCCGACAAATAAAATAGGGTTCATGTGTTTAAACTGGTCCTCTATTTGTCTGGGGACCCCCTGGAATCCCCTCAAGGACCCCTGGGGGTCCCCAGACCCCACTTGCAGGATGATTATCAGACGTGTAGCGTTGTCACTGACCCTTCTCCTGGGACCTCCTCGTCAAATGCATTAAGTTACTCGTTTTTGGTACGAACATTTTGTAACTTTTTCCTACATAGACTCCTTTTCCAGAAGGTGGCATATCCTGTTTCCTGTTCAGTTTCCCATAGCTTCATTTGATTGGCTCAGCAGCAGATTTTAACCCATTAACCTAGAACTGTGACATTTTTAGATTTGAGCTAAAAAGCATTATTTTACACTTTGGGCTATTTTTGAAAAATTGTGAAAATGTGTGCAAATCTTTGAATATATATATTTTAAAGCGAACATTTTTAACTCAAATCGTTGCTTCTGGGGGGTCCCTGGAACAAAATATTTTCATGGGGGTCCGCGGCCAAATACATATCATTTTAGGGGTCCTTGACATGAAAAAGATTGAGCACCACTGATATAGAAACATAAGTTTTTCAGAATACTGTTGAGATTTAGGAGACATGTAGAATCGGATTCAGGTCTCAATGGGTTAACTGGAAACATAGGACACCTTCCTGTGTGTTTCTGGTTCAAATCTGCTGCTGAGCCAATCAAATGAGGCTATGAGGAACTGACCCGGAACAGGACATGTATATAATGTCACTTTCTGGAAAAGGGAACTGCAGTCATTAAGGATGTTTAGGCTGTCACTCACCTCGTGGCCCTTCCCCTGGGACATGCTGTCATTGGTCAGCTCCTCGTCAAAGGCTCCACCCCCTCCGCTGCTCTTTGGCTGTTTCTTCTTCTTGAGTTTCTTCTTCTGCGCTTTGTCGCTGTCACTGCTGCTGTTGTTGAGGTTGTTGTTGTTGTTGTTGTTGTTCTCGGTGTCCTCGTCCTCGTCCTCTTCCTCATCCTCGTCCTCCTTGTCTTCGTCGTCGTCATCATCATCGTCGTCGTCGTCATCGTTGTCTTCGTCGTCATCGTCGCTGGCGCTCGCCCCGTCCTCCTCATCCCCCTCGGCCCCTCCTCCTTTCAGGGAATGGGAATGATAAGAAGATTTTTATCAGGACTGGGACTCCATTAAAACATTTTATCACATTATTTAGAGAGGTATTGCAGGTGGTCCCTGGCCATGCATTAAAAAAAACTTTTAATAACTCACAGGAGTTCTTACTGTATTGTGTGTGTGATTTGAAATGAAATGTGAGCTTACCATAATCACAGTAATCCAGGACAACTTTAGTTTTTTACATCCAAGGTTTATATTTTAGCTTGTAATTAAAGTAAATAAAAGATGAGTGTTCTTTTTTTTTCATTTACTGCTTTCTACAGTTTTGGCAATTTTTGCGATATTTTTTACAGTGGGCGGGGGCATTCTGTCTGGTGGCTAAATATGTATTTTTTACACAATAAAAAAGGTACGGTGGTCTTTGATGGCCAGATGTGAGTTATTGGGGGCTAGAAGAGCTACTGTAAATAATAATAAAGAAAACACCAAAAGACATATTTAGCCACCGGACAGAATGCCCCCGCCCACTGTAAAAAAGATCGTGAAAATTGCTAAAACTATAGAAAGCAGTACATTTAAACATTTTAACACTCATATTTTATTTACTTTAATTACAATCTAAAACATAAACCTTGGTTGTAAAAAACTAAAGTTGTCCTTTAATCATATTCCATCATATTCAAACAAAATCACTGTATTTTATTAGATATTATATTGATATTATAGCTATTATCTCCAGCTCCCTGTGGGTGCATGAACCCCTCACCACTATTGTGTGGGGTGGGTCTATGATGGACCCACCACGCACACAATAGTGGTGGTCCCCAGGTTGCTCTTAGTCAGGATGGTGGTCCCTGGGTCAAAATCAGATGAAAACCCCTGATTTAGAGGCTTTGTAATTAATTAATAGAAATTAATCGCATGTTTAACAAAAAGTTAAATCGCCCAAAAGTCGTTTTAGTCGTCCTTGGCCGTCTGGGCCTTTGGAAAAAAGTCGTCAGTGAATGAGTTAATCGCATATCAATATTTGACCTAAGAAGCAATTTATTTTCAGTTCAAACAGATATTGGTATACGAGTTGAATAGTTGCTTTTTTTATCAAAGTGGTACTAAACAAGCCAACAGATCAGTGAAAGTTTTACCATAAAGTGCAGCAATTTTATTTTAGGAATACATTCAGAGATTCAGGTAGCCTATATATATATATATATATATATATATATATATATATATATACATACATACACACACACAAGGACCTTCTGTAAACTCAAGCACAAGTAAAACAATACTTTCAAGTACATTCCAGAACAGTGGAAACCCTGGCCATTAGGAGAAATAAAAATAAAGATGTCTTGATTGGTCTGTTGGTTGGTGCAGCGGTATGATCGGTACGCCTGAAACTCGTCCATTGAGAATCCGTGGTGGTTCCGTGGTGCAAAAATTAAGCCCGATTAAAATATGTAAAAAAATGATTATATTGCATTGTTTTTTCTGTAAAACATTACGACATTAATCAGTTAAAGTCCCAGCTCTAATTTTGATGGTCTGAGAAATAATCAATCATCACTTTTGTGAATGTCATATACTTCCATCCCTTGTCATACACGTTTTCCACCACTGAGCTTCCATCCTTTACCTCCTTTCCCGGCTGCAGCAGCAGAGCTCTTGCTCTTCTTCTTGCCCGCCGTGGGTCTCCAGTCGTTGTCGTCCTCGCTGTCGTAGTCGTCCATCTCGTTGAGCTCCTCCATGGTGGTGAAGTCCAGCATGGGACGGTTCCTCCTGAAGTTCCACTTCTTGGGCTCCGTCTGGCCCTGGACCCCCAGCCCTCCCCCCTCCTCTGCCGCGGTGGTCCCTCCTCCTCCTCCAGACCTGGGGGGTCGATGTTGTTGTCACAATGAGAGAGAGACTGGCCCCATATGCATTGATTAAACCCATTCAACGCATCTGTGTAACCACTTCAACCATTATTTTAGACTTTGGCTATTAACTCTTAAACTGCCAGGGGTTTTCTAAAACAGTTTGCAGCCTCTGCCGACAGTTTACTTGGTAAAACATAGGAAAATTGATATTTATTTCTCCGTTTATTTTTTAACATTGAAGTGAATGGAGCAGCAACTTTTTGGAAAATGTTATCTCCTGGTTCTTTGTGAAGAACGGAAAAACGGAAAAAACAAAAAAATAAAGAATAGTTTTATATATATTTTTTTATGTCATTTTTGATTTAAAAAGAAAAACGTTTATAAACGTTTTTGGCAGGCAGAGAGTTAAAAAAAATAGCCAAAGAAATCTTAAAATGACACACAGATGCGTTCCCGGTCTTAAGTACTTGAGTAAATGTACTTAGTTAATTTACACACCACTTAAGTGTGGTCAGGCCTTACCCAGAGCTGGACCCGTTCTCGTTCTCGTTGGCCCCGCCCCCATCGCCACCGGGGGCGTCGGCGACCGCCGCAGCACCGGCAGCCTCCATGTCTGAGGAGTTGGAAGCCTTCTTGCTCCTCCTCCGTCGGCCACCCTTGGGGGCGGAGGAAGAGGAGGGGGCTGTGGTGGGCGAGGGGTCTTTAGGGGAGGGGTCATCGGCGGTGGTGGTGTCAGAAGTGGGATCCCGCTGCTCTTTGGTTTTGTGCTCCTCGTCCTCGGTGGTCGCTGCGTCCTCGGCGGCGGTCAGATCCTTGGCCTCCTCCTCGTCGATCCCGTCGTCCGCTGAGCCCCCCCCCTCCTCCTCCTCCTCCTCGGCGTTGTCCGAGTCGCTGTCGGAGCCGGCGGCGCTGCCCTCTTTAGAGCCTTCCTCGTCGCTGCCGTTGCCCGTCCCGTCAGACCCTCCTGGAAGAGAGTGAAAACACAGAATACTTTAACCACGAGGTTACCTAAGCATGTGTTAGAGCAGTGGTTCTCAAATGTGTTCATGTCAAGGACCCCCAAATTGACACTTATTAGCCCGCGGACCCCCATGTGAAAAGATATGCCAGGGACCCCCATAATAAGAGAAGAAACTGGGAAGAAACTGGGACCCCCAGTTTTGACATGCATTAGGGCTACGGACCCCCATTTAATGGCAAAATCAATGTTAATTTAACTCTGAGTTACAGACCCATAAGGGTCCATTTGACTCCTAACTATCCATCAATTAGCTGAGGACCCCCTGGAACCCCCTCAAGGCCCTGTCGTGGAATTCTGGATCAATCAGCAGCAATGGATGAGACACATAGGAGTGGAGACGATATTCTGGGTGGAGGTGGTTATGCTTTATGTTCATGATATCATGGTCAGAAGTACATTAACACTCGTGTCAGTGGTACGGCAGTTCTGCCTGGAGCACAGGAGATCATAGTTGTACTGTAGCTGCTTCAAGCACAAACTGAACCATAACAAGATAGGCTGTACCGTCTGTTTAGCACCTCATAAAGAGCTGTTCCTCTAACGTTTGGGCATGTCATAATAGGCGAACATTTGACCAAAATAGGTAAATATTCGGCTATTATATTGTCTGTGAAATAGTATACACAAAGGTTAAATGGTTGGAAAAAAAGGCTTTATGGAAACCGAAAACATGTATTTATTTTGGGTGGTGCTGGGTGGTATTTATTTATTTATTTCTATCAAGTTTCCTCTAAAATGTTGCATTCATTCAGTTCAGGGTTTTTTTCCAGTCAAATCCAGAATCCAGAAAAACTTCAACCCCGAGGAGATTCTCAGACAGAGCTGTGAGGAAGTCATTATCAGCTGCTGGCTGCTTGGCTGTGTGTTTCTTTTTCTACAGAAAGAAGAGAGAGAGAGAGAGAGAGAGAGAGAGAGACAGACAGCCGGAGAGCAAGAGAGAGAGAGGGGAGGATGGCGAGAGAGAGAGAGAGACCTCTTTTCTAACCCATTAAGACCAGGAACACATCTGTGTCATTTCAAGATTTCTTTCAGCTATTAAGAAATAGCATAATATACAAGCTTGTAGATCTGCTATTTTTTTGTGAAACCAAATCGTGAAAATTTGTGCAAATCTTTGAATATATATATACATTTTTAACTCTATTCTTTGCTTCTGGGGGGTCCCTGGAACAAAACATTTTGAGATGGGGGTCCGCGGCCAAATACATACAATTTTGGGGGTCCTTGACATGAAAAAGTTTGAGAACCACTGATAGAATTATTAAAAAATATATGAAAATAAACTGTTAGGATTTAGAAGATATTTGTAGAATCCCCCAGAAGCAAAGATTTGAGTTACAAATGTTTGCTTTAAAAAAATGTATACATATTCAAAGACTTGGACGAATGATCACGTTTGTTCTTTTTAAATAGCAGATCTACAAGCTCATAGCGCGGCACTCGGTGCCGCGCTATGAGCTTGTAGATCTGCTATTTTTGAATATCCCAAGAAATCTAAAAATGACACAGATGCTTTCCCGATCTTAATGGGTTAACAGAAAGGGGGGAGAGAGAGAGAGAGAGAGAGACAGAGAGACAGAGAGAGAGAGAGAGAGAGAGAGAGAGAGAGAAAGAGAGAGAGACAGAGAGAGAGAGAGAGAGAGAGAGGCAGCCGTAGAGAGCGAGAGAGAGAGACGTCCCCCAGCTGACAGCCTGAACACTTGTCTCTTCCCTCTGTCTGTCTGCCTGTAGGGCCGCTCAGCCTGAAAACCCTCCAATCCTTCCACACTACGCTGAACAGAAGAATGCCTTCCTGCCTCTCAGCACGTATAGCATGTTGTAATCACACAGCAATGCCACGGCCTGCTCCAGTTAAAAAAACACATGCACAACTATCAGAAAACTGCACTTTAATGCATTAACACCAGGAACACATGCATACTGTATCATTTTCAAGATTGTTTTAGCTATAACCATCGTTTTATTATACTTTGAGGCTATTCGAAAATAGCAGATCTACAAGCTCGTAGCGCGGCACCGCGCTACGAGCTTGTAGATCTGCTATTTTCTTTTTAAACGTTCGTGAAAATGTGTGAAAATCTTTGAATTTATGTGTTTTGCTGAAATTTGTAACTCTAATCTTTGCTTCTGGGTGATTCTACAAATGTCTTCTAAATCTTCACAGTTTTTTCATTTTTTTTTTTCACATATGTTGCTATAATATCAGTGTTTCTCACTTTTTCATGTCAAAGACCCCTACATCGATATGTATTACTTGTCCGTAATATTTCTGTTACAGGGAACCACCGAAGACAAAGATTTGAGTTAAAAATGTATATATATATATATATTCAAAGATTTGCACAAATGTTGACTTTTCTAAAATAGCAGATCTACAAGCTCAAAGCCTATGAGCTTCGAGCTTGTAGATCTGCTATTTTGTTTATGGCCAAAGAAATCTAAAATGACACAGATGCGTTCCCGAACTGAATGGGTTAACAGATTAAAATATATTTCTGCCAAAGTGGACTCGACTGTAAAATGAACTTGTGCGTTTTATACGGCGCCCAGTTTCTACCAAAGCACTTTACAATGCATTACACACACACACACACACACACACACACACACACACACACACACACATGTATACACAAACGCTAATATAAGGGGGTGAAAAGATGTAAGGCACCTAACTGCTCATCCAGAGCAGTTAGGTGTTCAGTGTCTTGCTCAAGGACACAGCCAGGAGGAGCTTGGGATAGAAAATGAAACCATTTGCCATTTTTTGAAGTGGGGGGGGGCAATCTTTGCCTAATGTCACAGCCTGTGCTTATTTTATTATTATTTTATTTTTCATATTGTGGATGTCAGGGAGAAACCTTTGTAAGTCCAAAACCATTCCTTTTAAATTATTATTTTAAAAACATTTTAAAATGGTGAAAATAGCCGATCTACAAGCGCACAGCGCGTGGCATCGTAGCTATTTGCACTACTTTTGTGATGACACACTCTTGCATGATGAATTAGGGCATTCATGTTACACTGAGTTTGCAATGCTGGTGTCATGCACAGGGAAAATAGCCGATCTACAAGCTCACACAAACGTGTTGCACTGCGTGCGGCACGTTGTGAGCTTGTAGATCTGCTATGTTTCAGCTTTAGGCGTACGGTTAAAATGCCCTTTTTCTTATTAAATAGCATTCGGAAAATCTGCGTCAAAAAATGTTGATCTCCTCACAGGTATAGATAATACACACCTGTGTGTGTGTGTGTGTGTCTGTGTGTGTGTGTGTGTGTGTGTGTGTGTGTGTGTGTGTGTGTGTGTGTGTGTGTGTGTGTGTGTGTGTGTGTGTGTGTGTGTGTGTGTGTGTGTGTATGTGAGACAGCAGAAGTTACCCTCAGCATCTCCCAGCTCAAAGTCGCTGTCATCTGAGCTGTCATAGTCCAGGGCGTCCAGCAGGGACGCTGCCAGAGGCTTCACCTGCCGTCGCTTCACTCCACGGTCCACTACAGAAGAAGAAAGAAGAAGAAGAACACGTTACACATCAACACCACACACGTTATTATTTAACTCATTCAGTGCCAATGAAGTGTAATATGTCCAGTTTTTCCCAAAGAGAACTTGTGCCACGAGAGGCACCGCCGAGCGAGATAAAGCTTCACTTGAGCCGACTCAGCACCGTCTGAGTTTTGTACTGATAGCACAGAATGGTATATAATCATGTTTTGCACCACCACCACCATAAAAGGATGTGACATTCACTGAAGCACCTTCAACCTGGTGTCCCTGGTGTGGCAATGTCACTGTAAGCAAAAACTTTTAACCCATTACATTTTTATTCAAAATTAGCAGATCTACAAGCTCATAGCACGGTGCCGAGTGCTGGAAAGGGGTGATAATTGTCACTGTATGTACTCCTACGGGCTGGGGGGGGTGGGGCGGCACCTGTCAGCAGGGAGTGTTGGGCCGGAGGAGTAGGACGAAGGCTCTACGTCCTCCTGGTGGGGGCTCCTCACTGACAGGTGAGTCAGTAGGATACAACAGACGTGACAACACAGAGATGAGTGAGGAGAGGAATTAATTGCAATTTAGCATAACGATAAAAAAGCAGGGAGAGAAAAATGGCTAAAAACCAAAAAATATGAAATAAAAGTACTTTCAAAATGGGAGATCTACAAGCTCACATCTAGACTCTTTTTAGTGAAACGTATATAAACAAGACCAGGAGACCTGGTTCTGCCAGACCCAGACTTCACATGACGTGTCAGCCTGTGTCTATGCCCATGTATGGACAGACTTTTATGGCTGGGGCCTAATGGCAAAGGGGGCATGCCCATGTATGGAGAAAACAGGCACAAAGCCTCATGTAAGCCAGACCCCCTGGGTCTGGCAACAAATACATTACAGTTCTCATTATTTCATCAAAAACCATGATGTGAAAAGGTGCATTTCAGTCAGGATAGGACAAATGTAGTATTTGTATTTGTTTATTTATGTAGTGTGTCGACCACATAATCTCGACGTCCTCGGTTCAATGCCGGCACTGGGGTGCGGGGGGGGGGACCTGTGTGTTGTTGTTGCACGTACATGCCCTTTACTTTCAGGTCTACATGGCAGCGAAAACGCATAAAAACTAAATCTTTAATAAAAGCATTCAGGAGCACAAAGCGCTTCTTTCTGCCCTAAGACGGGCCCCTAAACGTTCTCTCACCTTCAACCATAAAGATGCAAGTCGTTCCTGTATATCAAATGCCCATTACTTTGTTCAAAGTAATGCGGCATAAAATTGCTTTACAATAGTTAGCCAGACGCGCTTTCTGCAGCATTATTGTCCCCCCCCCCCCCCCCCCCCAAAAAAGTGTGATATTTGTTTTTTCAGCTAGTGGGGGCATAAAACAAAATACCTCTATGGGAATACAATAAAAAAAAGATGCAGAGAAACATAGGAGACCAGAGTGAATGGACATGGATGTAAAAGGAAATGACCAGAGAGGTGGTTGCATCAGCGTTAAGAGTGGAGAGACTAAAGAGTATATCTGTCACAGCCCAGCGCTTTTATGGCACTTTAACCCATTGAGACCTGAGGCCGATTCTACAAAATGTCTTCTCAATCCTAACTGTTTTTTTTTTTGGAAAAGCCTATGTTGCTATGTCAGTGGTTCTCAATCTTTTTCATGACAAGGACCCCCAAAATTAATGTATATGTATTTGGCAGCGGACCCCCATCTCAAAATATTTTCTTCCAGGGACCCCCCAGATGCAAATATTTGAGTTACAAATGTTTGCTTTAAAACAATATATATTCAAAGATTTGCAAAAAAAAAAAAATCACGATTTCTCAAAAATAGCAGATCTACAAGTTCATAGCGCGGCACTCGGTGCCGCGCTATGAAATTGTATATCTGCTATTTTTGAATAGCCAAAGTGTAAAATAATGCTTTTTAGCTTGAATGAAAAAGTGACACAGATGCGTTCCCGGTCTTAATCGGTTAACATAAATGAGAAGTTCTTCAGTGTTAGATGGTTCAGCCTGCGGTTGGCTGTCTGAGGCCATGGTTAACCCATTGAGACCGGGAACGCATCTGTGTCATTTTTTTAAAATGTATTTGGCTATTCAAAGATAGCAGATATACAAGCCCATAGCTTGTAGATCTTGTCGATTTTTATCTTGATTTTTTTTTTTGCAAATCTTTGAATAAATATTTTTCTAAGTGAACATTTTTAACTCAAATCTTTGCTTTTGGGGGGGGGTCCCTGGAACAACATATTTTGAGGTGGGGGTCAACGGCCAAATACATATCATTTTGGGGGGGTCCTTGAGATGAAAAAAGTTTGAGAACCACTGATATTAAAGCAATTTAAAAAAAAAAAAACTGTTAGGATTTAGAAGACATTTGTAGAATTCCCCAGAAGCAAATATTTGAGTTAAAATGTTTGCTTTAAAAAAAAATATATATATATATATATATATATTCAAAGATTTGCACACACTTTCCACGATAAAAAAAGCAGATCTACAAGCTCATAGCGAGGCACTCGTTGCCACGCTATGAGCTTGTATATCTTGTATATCTGCTATTTTTGAATAGCCAAAGAAATGTTAAAATGACACAGATGCGTTCCCGGTCTTAAAGGGTTAAAGGCAGTGAATAACACACTCACTCTCCAACAGAAGAGGTGACCGAGGGCAGACACGCCCGACGCTCATATTCTGGCTTTTCCATAAAATGAAATGTTTTCACACTGCAGTCATTTGGAGAGTGTCGTTGTTTTGTTTTTTTCAGACCCCGAGGCAGTTTGCTGAACTTTTGGGTTTGTTTGGTCAAGTGTGAAAGTTGTTTTCCATTCTCGGACGGTATTAAAAATAATAGTCGAAAATAGCCTATTCTACAAGCTCTCAATGGGTCGCTTGTATATCAGTGTTGATTTCGTTGACTAAAACTATGACGAAAAATGTTAGTCAACTACCCTTTTCCACTGACAAATACAAAATAAAAACTAAATAAAAACTAAGCTATGATGACTACAACTAAGACTAAATATATCGACAATTTTGTCAACAAATAAAAACTATACTAAATGTCACTGAGGGATCTAGTGGAGAAGAGATCCAGTAAAACTAAAAGACAAGACATTTTAAGCTTGGTTGCGCTTGGGTGTTGCGCTCTGAAAATAGCAGATCTACAAGCTCACAACGCGTCGCAGCGCGACGCGTTGTGAGCTTGTAGATCTGCTATTTTCAGCATGCAACCAGGTGTAAAATCAGCCATTACGACGCCATCGCGGCCCGCAAAATAGATTTTAGTCGACTAAATCAACTGTAGATTTAGTCGACTATATACTATTTTGGCTTTGTAACAGGCCTCCATAGAAGACATGCTGTCCTCCTGTTAGCCTGGCATTGGTCCGGACTGATGACGTGGATCCACTCTCACGTTCCTCCTCCACGGTATCAGTCTGGACTTCGGCCCAATAGGGAGCGAGTATGAGAAATCAGAAAATGATCGGGCCAATCAGTGACTGCGTCGTTTCAACTGCTGTCCGTACAAACAGTGAAAAGCATCAAAATCCTTTTCTGATTTCTCATACCCGCTCCCTATGGGCCGAAGTCCAGACTGATACCGAGTGCCGCGCTATGAGCTTGTAGATCTGCTGTTTTTGAAAAATCTCGAAAATGTGTGCAAATCTTTAAATATATGTGTTTTAATTAAAGGCGAACATTTTGAACTCAAATCTTTGCGTCTGGGGGGTCCCTGACACAACATATTTTCAGGTGGGGGGTCCCGCGGCCAAATACATATCAATTTTGGGGGGTCCTCCTTGGCACGAAAAAGTTTGCGAACCACTGTTCTATGGAATCCAAAAAATAACTGAAATCATGAGTCAGTCAGCTGACGACTGAGAACTCCATGTGTACAGTACCTGGTGGCAATTATTATTATATTTCATCCTCCTTTTTCTCTCAAATTAGCAGCATTTGCAGGATGCCATCTCACTAGTGAACTAAGCCTGTTCTCCTTTTCCTCTGTCAGTCATCGTCAGCGCGCTACAGTCACTTACAGAGACACATGCAGGTAGAGAAGTGACAGACCAAGAGCCGTCATAGTTTAGGAGGTGATTTATAACCCCTTTAGACCGGGAACGCATCTGTGTGTCATTTTTAAGATTTATTTGGGCTATTCAAAAATAGCAGATCTACAAGCTCATAGCGCGGCACCGAGTGCCGCGCTATGAGCTTGTAGATCTGCTATTTTTTTTTAATCGTGAAAATTCGTCCAAATCTTCCAAATCTGAATATACGTTTTTTTTGTGTGAACATTTTTTACTCAAATCTTTGCTTCTGGGGGATTCTACAAATGTCTTCTAAATCCTAACCGTTTAAAAAAAAAAGGTTTATGTTGCTATAATAGCAGTGGTCCTCAATCTTTTGTTATGTCAAGGACCCCCAAAATGATATGTATTTGGCCACGACCCCCCATCTCAAAATATATTGTTCAAGGGACCCCCCCAGAAGCATTTAGTTAGCAAATAGTTAGTTAAAAATATATATATTCAAAGATTTGCACACATTTTCACGGTCAAAAAAAAAGTAATAGCTGATCTACAAGCTCATAGCGTGGCACGAGTGCCGCGCTTTGCTTTGAGCTTGTAGATCTGCTATTCTTGAATAGCCCCAAATAAATCTCAAAGTGACACAGATGCGTTCCAGGTCTGAACGGATTAAGAAAACAATAAGTCTGTTAAAAAAAACACTCTTTAAGAAGCGTGTCGGTTATATAAAGATCAAAACCTCCAAAATGACACATTTCCCCCTCAAGTACTTCTAATAACTCAATACAGTCTAAACTTTAACTATAAAGCTGCAGTCAGCAGGTTTTAGGATGTGCTGCCTGTCGCTTTCCTCCTGATGATGATGCAATCATGAGGCAACGTGAGCGAGACGAGGAGAGAGACAGGCGACGATGCTCATCACACACACACACACACACACACACACACACACACACACACACACACACACACACACACACTCCAGAAGTTACAGTCTGAAGAGTAAGGGTGCTCATCTCACATACACACACACACACACACACAAGGAGAACAGCACACACACCCCTCCATGCTGAGGAGGAGAACAGCACACACACACCCCTCCATGCTGAGGAGGAGAACAGCACACACACACACACACCCCTCCATGCTGAGGAGGAGAACAGCACACACACCCCTCCATGCTGAGGAGGAGAACAGCACACACACACACACCTCCATGCTGAGGAGGAGAACAGCACACCAACCAAACCTAAAACTCTAATGTTCAAAATGACTCAGCGATTTCAAGGCTCCAGACATCCCAAAACAAACTAGTAAAGGCTACTTCTTGGCCTCAAACACACAACCCATCTCTAACCCCTGCTCATTCTGCTAGTGTTGGATGGCTCAGGGTTGAGGACAGAGTACAAGATACACCACAACATTGGGATCCCCCTGTATTTGTCAAAATACTTCCAAAAACGTAAATGAAGTCCACGATCATAACACCAGAGGCAGCTCCACTGATCATGTTCAACACAGATGTGGCACAAACTAGGGAATGAACTCTTTCTCATGCTATACTACAAAAATGTAAATGAATGCCCTACCCAAAGGAGTAGGAGTAGGGCAATCCCAAACTGGCCCCTGTCAAAGTCTTAACCCATTGAGACCTGGAACTGTGTCATTTTTAGATTTGAGCTAAAAAGCATTGTTTTACACTTTGGGCTATTCAAAAATAGCAGATCTACAAGCTCATACCGTTTTTTTTTTAACTCAAATCTTTGCTTCTGGGGGGTCCCTGGAACAAAATATTTTGAGATGGGGGTCCGCGGCAAAATACATAGGTTAACCTACCCACCCCCCCCCCCCCCCCAAAAAACTGTCTATTGTACATATTTCTTGTTTTTCATACCAGTAACCTGTAAGCTGATTGTATGACGTTCAACTTCTGCATAGTAGTGTTTATGAGCGATCCAGTTTAGAGCAGTGGTTCTCAAACTTCATGTCAAGGACCCCCAAATAGACACTTATTAGCCCGCGGACCCCCATTTGAAAAGATAAGCCAGGGACCCCAATAAGAGAAGCTTTTTACGGCTCTCTAGCAGTGATTCTCAACCATTGTAATTTCAAGGACCCCCAGTTTTACATGCATTAGGGCTACGGACCCCCATTTAATGGCATTTATATCTCTGGGACCCCAATTCATATTGTAAAATCAATGTTAATTTAACTCTGAGAGTGTACAAATGGAACCAAATGGACCCGTTAGGGTCCATTTGGTTCCATTTGTACGCTTTCAGAGTTACAGGCCCATAAGGGTCCATTTGGTTCCATTTGTACGCTTTCAGAGTTACAGGCCCATAAGGGTCCATTTGGTTCCATTTGTACACTCTCAGAGTTACAGACCCATAAGGGTCCATTTGGTTCCTGTCCATCATTTAGCTGGGGACCCCCTGGAACCCCCTCAAGTACCCCTGGGGGTCCCCGGACCCCACTTTGAGAACCAATGGTTTAGAGGACCTACTATATGATTGTGAATTGTACTTCCCTGTCCTGTTTCCATGTCTTTTCTAAATAAAGTATTCAATCTAATCAAAGTTAAAACAGTGGTTCTCAACTTTTAAAAAAATGTTAACGTCAAGGACCCCCTATATTTGCTACAGACCAGAGCCCCCGTTTGATGTGTTGCCGCCAGGGGGGTCCCCATAAGAGAAGGTCTTAGCTGTTCTTAGTTTTCAATGTTTCTTTTGGTACAGTAGAAGATGGGGACGTTTTTTGGTCTACCAAAACACACCAGCCTGACACCAAATAATGCATAATCTGCATAACGGAACACCAGCTTCACTTGTCCTATTGCCCAGGTCTTATCCTGAAGGGACAAACGTGGCATCTTTCCATGGGGGGGGGGGGGTCAGTGTTGCTGCTTGGAGCATCAACACAAGCTCAACAAAGTTGCAAGACCCATGTTCAGGTGTCAGTCAGTCACTCACCTGTGACTGACACACACCTCTCAGCAGGTGTGTGCTGGCAGGTCGCTCAAAACAAGAGCGATTATTAACCCATTAAGACCTGGAATGGATAGATTTCTTTTTCTATTCAAAAATAGCAGATCTACGAGCTTGTAGATCTGCTATTTTTGAAAAATCTTGAATTTTTTTTTTTTTTTTTTTTTTTTTTTTCAAAAAACTTTTTAGGATTTAGAAAACATTTTTAAGAATAGCCTCAGGTCTTAATGGGTTAACAGAAACATATTGGGGGATTTTGGCATTTTTTTTGGGAGGCACTACCCACACGTTTAGCTGTGTTGCTCATGCCACGAATGCACGATCCTTACAAGCTGTACCTCGTAGTAAAGGTGACTAATCAACCATGCAATGTCATGTCAATCTAAGAAGATTTACTGATTGAGTGAAATATTCCTTATTTTCTTTCCAATTGACAATGTGGTTAAATAGTTGTGGAGTCCCGGGCAGCCAAGGGGTCATTGATGTGTTCCAAGTGGTCCCCGGCTAAATCATAGAAAGTTAGGAAAACATGGACCCTTACACCAAATGGACCCATTTGTACACTTTCAGAGTTATTGGGGGGTCTGTGGTCTAATGCGTACCAAAACTGGGAGTCCTGGGTTAGGGTTAGATAAGATTAAAACATTTGAGAACCACTGTTTGAGAATAACCATGTTATTATTTTAGTCAACACATCACTCAATGTGCTTTGACCACTGCTTTAGGTCGAGTGTTAATGTAAAGTTAACCAGTGTTTATGTTAGTACAACTAGAACAGGGGTATTCAACGTTTCCCAGGCCAAGGACCCCTTAGCTGTGAGAGAGATGAAGCAGGGACCCCTTAGCTGAGAGAGATGAAGCAGGGACCCCTTAGCTGACAGAGAGATGAAGCAGGGACCCCTTAGCTGACAGAGAGATGAAGCAGGGACCCCTTAGCTGAGAGACAGATGAAGCAGGGACCCCTTAGCTGAGAGAGAGATGAAGCAGGGACCCCTTAGCTGAGAGAGAGATGAAGCAGGGACCCCTTAGCTGACAGAGATGAAGCAGGGACCCCTTAGCTGAGAGAGAGATGAAGCAGGGACCCCTTAGCTGAGAGAGAGATGAAGCAGGGACCCCTTAGCTGAGACAGAGATGAAGCAGGGACCCCTTAGCTGAGAGAAAGATGAAGCAGGGACCCCTTAGCTGAGACAGAGATGAAGCAGGGACCCCTTAGCTGAGACAGAGATGAAGCAGGGACCCCTTAGCTGAGAGAGAGATGAAGCAGGGACCCCTTAGCTGAGAGAGAGATGAAGCAGGGACCCCTTAGCTGAGAGAGATGAAGCAGGGACCCCTTAGCTGAGACAGAGATGAAGCAGGGACCCCTTAGCTGAGAGAGAGATGAAGCAGGGACCCCTTAGCTGAGAGAGATGAAGCAGGGACCCCTTAGCTGAGAGAGATGAAGCAGGGACCCCTTAGCTGAGAGAGATGAAGCAGGGACCCCTTAGCTGAGACAGAGATGAAGCAGGGACCCCTTAGCTGAGAGAGAGATGAAGCAGGGACCCCTTAGCTGAGAGAGAGATGAAGCAGGGACCCCTTAGCTGAGAGAGAGATGAAGCAGGGACCCCTTAGCTGAGACAGAGATGAAGCAGGGACCCCTTAGCTGAGAGAGATGAAGCAGGGACCCCTTAGCTGAGAGAGAGATGAAGCAGGGACCCCTTAGCTGAGAGAGAGATGAAGCAGGGACCCCTTAGCTGAGAGAGAGATGAAGCAGGGACCCCTTAGCTGAGAGAGAGATGAAGCAGGGACCCCTTAGCTGAGAGAGATGAAGCAGGGACCCCTTAGCTGAGACAGAGATGAAGCAGGGACCCCTTAGCTGAGAGAGAGATGAAGCAGGGACCCCTTAGCTGAGAGAGAGATGAAGCAGGGACCCCTTAGCTGAGAGAGATGAAGCAGGGACCCCTTAGCTGAGACAGAGATGAAGCAGGGACCCCTTAGCTGAGAGAGATGAAGCAGGGACCCCTTAGCTGAGACAGAGATAAAAGCAGGGACCCCTTAACTCTGAGAGTGCACAAATGGAACCAAATGGACCCTTACAGGTCTGTAACTCTGAGTGTACACAACGGGTCCATTTGGTTCCATGTGTACACTCTCTGAGTTACAGACCCATAAGGGTCCATTTGGTTCCTATAAATCATTTAGTTGGGGACCCCCTGGTATCCCCTCAAGTACCCTGGGGGTCCCCGGGCCCCACTTTGAGAACCAATGCAGTAAAGAAAGAAAGAACAGAAGGTACAATATTATTAATATTAATATTCATATTATATTAGCCTCCAGCGTGGCTAACGGTTAGCTTTAGCCTATAGGCTAACACGTAGCTGGTTCATTCTGCAGGTCTCGCGTTATTACTTATGAATGATGATAATAACGGTAATAATGTTAATAAAGTGTCATAATAAAAGCATGTTTGTGTTGACTCACTGTGTGTCTTTAGGCTTTAGTTCAGGTTTGTTGTTCTTTTAATGTTCGGAACAAAGAAGTCCTCCGGACGCCATGTTGGAACCAGTAAACCACGTGACCGGTGAGCGGCCAATCAAACGGCACGCTGCTGCGCCCGGTGACGGCGTGACGTGACAAAGATGCTGTTGCCATGGCGACGGGACGAGGTTCCTTCTTTTTTTTTTACAAAGATTAAACTTGTGAGTTTATTTTAGAAACGTTACTCCTGGTAGAAATAACACTTTATTTATTTATTTATTTATTTATTTATTTATTTATTTATTTATTTATTTATTTATTTATTTATTTATTTATTTATTTATTTATTTATTTATTTATTTATTTATTTATGTATGTATGTATGTATGTGTGTATCTATCTATCTATCTATCTATCTATCTATCTATTTATATTGTATTTAAGTATTTATTTATTTGAAGAAATATGTTTTTTATATTTTGTTATGTGGAGGAGGTAGAGAGAGAGAGAGAGAGAGAGAGAGAGAGAGAGAGAGAGAGAGAGAGAGAGAGAGAGAGAGAGAGAGAGAGAGAGAGAGAGAGAGAGAGAGGAGAGCAGGCAGAGAGAGAGAGAGACAGAGACAGAGAGAGAGAGAGAGAGAGAGAGAGAGAGAGAGAGAGAGAGAGAGCATTCCTACTGTGATAAGGTAACTTAATATAAATTGACAGAAATCAAAATAATCTCAACTTGTTTGTTTGTTAATTGAGCTAAGTGTAGTTTTATCTGCATTTGGAGATCTGTGCTCTGGGGTTGCTGATCCAGCCTGAATGTTCTGTTGGTGCCGTTATAAGTCCTGTGAGAGAATAGATCTTAATCACAACCTCTGACAATTATAACTAACTCATCTAATCAAAAAGACCCCCCTCCCCCCTCTCTCTCTCTTTCATTCCCTCTTTAAAACTGTTTCAACGGGACTGATTCATAATAATAATAATGATAATAATGAATTTATTTATTGTACTTTACTAAATAGGTGTTACCAGTGGTGGAAAGTAACTACATGTACTTAAGTACTGTACTTAAATACAATTTTGAGGTATTTGTACTTTACTTGAGCATTTCCAATTTCCAATACTTTTACTTCTACTCCACTACATCTCAGAGGCAAATATTGTACTCTTACTCCACTACAATTATTTGAAAACTTTAGTTACTAGTTACTTTTCAGATATAAACTATGATATAATGAAACATACATTAACCACTTTAGCCCTATTTTATACCTAGGCTATTTGAAAATAGCCGATCTACAAGCTCACAACGCGTCGCATCGCGACGCGTTGTGAGCTTGTAGATCGGCTATTTTCAAATATTTAGTACTTTACTTTTGGTACTTTAAGTACATTTTGATTCCAATACTTTTGTACTTTTACTCAAGTAATTTTTTTATTCTGGACTTTTACTTGAACAGAGTATTTTTATATTGCAGTATTGGTACTTTTAAAACCACACACTGGTCAACTAACACAGGATATCAAATTGTATTTGTTTTCTTTGTTTGTTTATTTAATCATTCAAATAATATAAGAAGTGTGTCAAGGCATTTAGGATTTAAATTACAGTAGATGTAATAATCATACTGTGGATCAATACAGGAGTAAAATGTTATAAAATGTTGTCGTCCATAATGAGAGACCATGTTTGTATACAATCCATACTGAGTGACGAAGGAGTACTTTATAAAATGTTGTCGACCATAATGAGAGACCATGTCAGTTTGTATACAATCCATACTGACGAAGGCAAAGAGCAAAAGAAACTACAGGCAAAAAACATAAAGGTTCTAAAGTGGATCAGAATGGATTCTGTTGCATTTTGGGAATAACAGGTGGGTTGCAACATTTCAACCAATCAGGAGAGAGTACCCATTTATCAGCTTCAATTTCACATTAATCCTGTATCCATGTGTCCCGATTGGATAAAATTGGTATCCTGACCTGAAAATGCATTTTCTGTTTACTGAAGAGCTGGACAGACATGGAGACTCCTGTTACTGAACAAACACTCTATAGCAATGATTACTATCACAATATAGAGCTATTTAACACTGTTACTGAACAAACACTCTATAGCCATGATTACTTTCACAATATAGAGCTATTTAACACTGTTACTGAACAAACACTCTATAGTAATGATTACTATCACAATATAGAGCTATTTAACACTGTTACTGAACAAACACTCCATAATGATTACTATCACAATATAGATCTATTTAACACTGTTGCTGAACGAACACTATATAGTAATGATTACTATCACAATATAGAGCTATTTAACACTGTTACTGAACAAACACTCTATGATTACTAGAGCTATTTAACACTTATTTTCACAAACACATGTTTACCCTACCTTTAACACTGAGGATTCTGACTGTGTATAGTATTTAAAAAAAAGAAAAAGGATGTGCTGGTTAAAAAAAGAGAAAAGGCTGCTTTTGGCTGGTTTTCAAAAGGACGCTTTGCTTCTATCGTCCTCCGTTGACTTTGCCAGTTTAGCAAACAAGAGACGATTAAAATAAATGAGCCTAGATTGATCCTGATACATGCTAAGAGAAAGACTGATGGGGAAGCCGAGGCACAGGGATGATTACAACTGTCCTTGCTCCTCCGTGACAAATGGCATCCTCTTGTTGCTAGAGAGCAGTATTCTCTTTTTGTTTTTATTATCAGCTTATCGGCATCAAAGCCCTTAGAGGAGGACATCATCATCATCATCATCATCATCATCATCATCATCATCATCATCAACATGATCATCTTTCTCTTTTTGTCTTGTCTTGTTATGTAGTATTATGTCAGATCTCAGCAGATATTGTTTGGACGACGGAATGACAAATTATGTCTGCAGATGTCTGGATTTGTTGGAGGAGGGTGGTGGTGGTGGTGGGGGGGGGGTCTATGCCTCTGCTTTTGATATACCCCCCTCGGGTCATTCATTTTTATGGCTGGTGGGGAGGGGGGGGGGCGTGTAATCAAATGGCTCAGTGATTCTCAAACTTTTTCACGTCAAGGACCCCAAAAATGATATGTATTTGTCCATCTCAAAATGTTTTGTTCCAGGGACCCCCCAGAAGCAAAGATTTGAGTTACAAATGATCACTTTAAAAACGATATATACAAATATTTGCACACGATTTAAAAAAAAAAAGCAGATCTACAAGCTCATAGCGCGGCACTCGGTGCCGCGCTATGAGCTTGTAGATCTGCTATTTTTTAATAGCCAAAGTATAATATATGGATAAAGGGTTTAAAATGATTGTGACGCTTAATTAACACATTTAGCTGGGGACCCTCTGGTACACCCCAAGGACCCCTGGGAGTCCCCGGACCCCACTTTGAGAACCAATGGTATAGCCTATGTGATTTATTTTGGGGAATCCGTACTCATGATATCAGATATTTACTGTATCTTTGATAACATCATTTAACAGTAATGTACAGAAGGTTCTGCACATTACCACTGGAACTATCTATTTTGAGCAAAATTCTATTGTTTAAAAAGATTTCCACAACTTCTAGAAAATAGCTCACCTATGAGCTTGCAGATCTACTATTTCCGCTATTTGTTGAACACCTAAGTATATAGGGTTTAAGTGGCTGAGGAAATGTCACCCCATCTGTTTATTTAAAAGACAAATGTTTATAAAGGAATCATGAATGTCTGTGAAGTGTCCAGGATGTGTTCCCAAAGCAGTCAGAATGAATGAGCATTGTTTTATACACAGCTGTTCCCCCTAGAGGATGAGAAATAATCCACTTGACATGAAGCCATTAGATCATTCAGTAATGAAGCAGAACACTGTAGGCCTAGGCTACAGACATGAATTTATAGATCCACACTTTTATTGTGTTCAAGTGCTGTACGGCACACATACAAGAAGCTCAAACTACACGGTTTGTTATGGGGCGGCTCAGTGGCTCAGGGGTAGAGAGGCCGGTAAAGTGGAAACCACGAGGTTCCCAGTTCGATCCCAGGCTCCCCCAGAGTTAATGTAGAAGTGTCCTTGAGCAAGACGCTGAACTCCTAATTGCTCTCGATGAGCAGGTTGGTGCCTTGCATGGTTTCCTCCTCCATCAGTATGAATGAGTGTGTGTGAATGGGTGGGTGGTGGTGGTTATATAGCACTTTTATCCAAAGCGCTCTACATAGATTGTGCATTACATTGTGCATTACATTCAC
Source organism: Gymnoscopelus microlampas (assembly GCF_963454915.1). NCBI lineage: Eukaryota > Metazoa > Chordata > Actinopteri > Myctophiformes > Myctophidae > Gymnoscopelus > Gymnoscopelus microlampas. The sequence goes on along the minus strand of NC_139952.1, from coordinate 49,599,414 downwards.
CCATTCACTCACACACACACACACACACACACACACACAGATGGCGGAGGAAACCATGCAAGGCATCAACCTGCTCATCAGGATTTAGGTGCAATTAGGGGTTCAGCGTCTTGCTCAAGGACACTTCCACACGAACTCTGGGGGAAACCCCCACCCCAGCCCGGGATCAAACTGGGAACCGTGCGGTTTCCAGTTCACTCTACCCGGCCACTCTACCCCTGAGCCACTGCCGCCCCACATGAATGTAATGCACAGTCTATGTAAAGCGCTTTGGATAAAGGCGATATATAAATGCACCATTTACACACAACAAAGCACCACACATCTATTTTGAGTACAACTAATAATTTCCAGAAAAAAAAGTTTGCGTGTTTCGATGGGGGGGGGGTTCTGCCAAATGTCGATGCTATAACGGAAACCCCTTTAAGTTGTCAGCTGGAAGCGCCACCCCATGCTGAGACAGCATATGCTACCGAGAAAACATATTTAAAAACCAGAGAAAAACATATTTAAGCGCAGCACTGCAGGCAAACATACTGCTGTAGCCTCGACTGATGTTGGGCTGAGATGGAGAAACCAACATCTCTTCTTCACTCTGATGTGCATTTTACCATATCGTGTGTTTAAGAGACTATACTATATAGGGACAATATATATGCTTTGCAACTCTGTTAGAAAGAGGGACACAAATGGGACAAATGGGGCTCCGCCAAACGTGTACATTGAATAATTAACCTCGCCCCATCACCCCTGAGGGCAGGATGAAATACAGCGGGCTATAAAAACTACATGGTGGTTTTACCGAGGGGCTTGATTTAAGGGGAGGGGATGAAGCACAGGGATGAGAGGCGATGTATGCGGAGGAGGAGGAGGAGGAGGAACGCGGCCCGCACGATGTTGAGAAACTATCCCGACTCCACATATCAGTCAGCTTGATGATCCGGAGGACAGAAGCAATTACATTAAGAACAAGAATAACATAAGGTTTAGGAAATAAAAACATTACTATGAGGATGTCTGGTGGTGACACATAAAGTTTAAATCCTCATTTGAAGGGGGAGTAATTGCGGGGCCGGGGGCGTTATTTATGAATGGCGCCGGCGGCAGGCAACACGATACCCGGAGAAAAAAAACAAAATAGATAAATAAATGTTTCCTTTTGATCGACTGCCTCCTCCCACCTCGGCATTTTGCATTTAAATTGGAATATTTATCCTTGGATATGTTGTAAATCAGGCGACACGCGGCCGTGTTGTGCGTTTATCTTTTTCAGGAGGCCGTCGCCTTTTTACGTTCGCTGCCAGCCCAGCCCGGCCCAGCCCAGCCCAGCCAGGCCACCATATTAGATCTGGAGTGAATTGTATTTGTGTCCCACTGGCTGGCGGTTATGTTAAGATGTTATCTTCATACTGTATGGCATAATGTTCCCCAGGTAGCCAATTACCTCAAAGGCAAAACAAAATGCATTGCATTTGAAGAATGGTTCCTTTTCCTCAGACTCAGACTAACATGAATCTGATAAGACTGTTGAGGAACAGAAACCTGCTCTGTGATGTATAACACACAGATTACCGTTATAGCTGTTAACTGTGTTTGCACAATACTGGAACCGCTGTCATATAAGTGAATGAAACAAACTTTTAGAATTGAGAACAGGGGTCTTCAGCAGGGGGTCAGGGACCCCTTATAGGGGGGTCCTCAGAGTTACTACAGGGGGGGGGGGGCACAAAAAGTCTGTGTGTGCTGGAACCCAAGGCCAGCATCCCTATTCTAGGGGGGAACGTTCACCAAACAAATAGCAGACCTACAAGCTCACAACGGGTCGTGGATCGGCTATTTTGGTGGTTTTGGGGGAAAAGAGCAGACCAAGTTCAGAGCCAATTGGTCAAGTTTACTTAGTATTGAGGATTTAAGTAGTTCATTGTCTGAAAATACACATTAAAAGAGTCTATGAGGCTGTGCAATTTTATACAATGTGTATTGGGGGTCCCTGCTTCATCTCTCTCAGCTAAGGGGTCCTTGGCCTGAAAAACATTGAAGACCCCTGATTTAGAATTTAAGCATTTAGGATCACAGGTAAACCAAGAACCTTGCATCAGTCTAAACAGTACACTGTCAAAATAATAATCTGTACATTGAAACTATAGGATACCAGGTAATCAATGAACCTAGCATATGTCTAAATACTACTACTATTAATAATGCATTTTATTAATAACACACTTCTTGCGAATCTCAAAGTGCCACAGGGTTTAAAGGCATGGCATGAAAACAGAATAGGTAACCAAACCCAATTGGGACCCAACAAGGCTAGACTAAAGGATCAAATTGAAACTAGGTAAAAAACAGGGCAAAGACAAAAAGCAAAGGCCCCGGAAAAATTAAGAAAACACTTTGTTAAAAAGGTAGGTTTTTAGTGTATTTTAAAAGCATCAGTGGACTGTGGTGCTCTCAGGTGTTCTGGGAGGGCGTTCCACAGACATGGGGTGAGGCCAGGGGAAAGCTGAGTGGTGGACATTGATCTTGTCAAGGAATTGGTGTTGGGGACAAGGAGAAGGTTGGTGTTGGAAGAGCGGAGGCTTCGAGTGGTGGGTTTTGGGGCGTATAGCCTATAGACGCACTGATGTGTGAGAAGAGACATCTTGTATTCAGTCCTGAAGGAGACGGGGAGCCAGTGAAGTGAACGGAAGAGGATGGGTGTAATAATATGATCGTATTTTTCAGGATCCTAGCAGCTCTGTTTTGAATGTTGAATGTACTGGAGCCTCTGGAGGCTCTTGCTAGGGATCCAGATGAGTAGAGCATTGCAGTAATCCAGCCTGGAGGAGACGAAGGCGTGGACGAGTTTCTCAGCATCTGGCAGGGTGAGGGTGGAGCAGAGTTTGGAAATGGAAGGAGGAGGTCTTTATACACAGATGTTTAATGTTGTGCCTCGAAGGTTGAGTTGTGGGTCTATGTTCACACCCAGGTTGGTGCCTGTGGATGAGAGGGGAAGAGTGTGACCCGGAGAACGAGACGCTGGTTATGGGGCATATGATTGGATCTGGTGGGGGGTGCCAATTAGGACGGCTTCAGTTTTGGAGCCTGTTTAGTTGAAGGAAGTTGAGGTTCATCCACGCCTTTATCTCCTCCAGGCAGGTGGTCAGTGCTGTGGACGATGGAGATGGTGTGTGCAATCTTGAGTGTCGTCAGCATAGCAGTGGAAGGAGATTCCATACTAAATAACCTGCTATCTAAATTTTAACACTGTGGTCAAGATAAAACTCGCTCCGGGCTGAGGTGGAGTCTGGAGAAACACTCTGAACTGGTTCTAAATTAGGCGGGAAAAAGAAGGGAACCGCTGATTTAGATGATGCCACGTTTTATGCAGTGTTGATTTTGACAACAAATTTTGATTAGTTTTAGTCATAGTCTTTTGAATAAAATGTAATCTATTTTTTGTCATATTTTAGTCATCTGAAATGTTTTACTGTTAGTCTAGTTATAGTCGACTAAATATCATAAGATTATAGTCGACTAAATCTACAGTTGATTTAGTCGACTAAAATGAATTTGGCGGTGCCTTGATGGTGCGTCGCAGTGTTGTGAGCTTGTAGATCTGCTATTTTCAGGGCGCAACACCGGAGCGCAATGCGAGCGAGCAAAATTACTTGTCTTCTTCTGGATCTCTTCTCCACTAGTCCCTCACCAACATATTAGTCTAGTTTTTGTTTGTTGACAAAATTGTCAATTTACATTTGTTTTAGTCATCATCATAGCTTAGTTTTTATTTAGTTTTCGGCAGTGAAAAAAGGTAGTTGACAAAACTTTTTTCGCCATAGTTTTAGTCGACGAAATCAACACCGGTTTTATGTAATAGTTGTTTGCTTCATTACTAACGGCACACCGCTCTGCCTCTGAGAGGAGATGCTTGAAAAAGCCTAAAATATTCCTTTCCTTTAGCCTCCAAGAAGGTGCAAAGAACAACCCACTGCACTTAGTTCTTACTATTAGGGCTGCATGGTGTCAAAATATGCCTACCGGCATCTACAGTACAATAACACACTGTGTGTGTGTGTGTGTGTGTGTGTGTGTGTGTGTGTGTGTGTGTGTGTGTGTGTGTGTGTGTGTGTGTGAGAGAATTTAATTTAGCTTTAGAGAGATAGTTTGGAGACAAAGTTCTTTGGCTCAGTTTACCGAGATGCATTTTCAGCCCTATAACTTTGCCTTTGTTTAAGTTTTCACTATCTATATGGTCTGGGGAATAAAGGACTGTGACATAAGGTTGGCAAGGGAAATGTACTTTTATTGTTTTGACCTGTATTTTGACACAAAAATAGTACAGTTTTACAATTAGTAGGTGATAGTAAACTTAAAGTTATAGAAACATGGAAAATGCCTAGAGTGCAAAATCAATAAATAAATATAACTAACCTATGCTTTTAACTCTAAAAATGTTTTCTAAATACTAACAGTTTAAAAAGATATATATATATATATCTTTTAAATCACGATTTTTCAAAAATAGCAGATATACAAGCTCATAGCGCGGCATTCGGTGCGGCGCTACGTGATTGTAGATCTGCTATTTTTGAATAGCCAAAGAAATCTAAAAATGACACAGATGCGTTCCAGGTCTTAAAGGGTTAAACCCCTACTTAAAGGACAACTTTGTTTTTTTACAACCAAGGTTTATATTTTAGCTTGTAATTAAAGTAAATAAATGATGAGTGTAATTTTTTTTTCATTTACTGCTTTCTATAGTTTTAGCATTTTTTGCGATATTTTTTACAGTGGGCGGGGGCATTCTGTCCAGTGGCTAAATATGCCTTTTTTACACAATAAAAAAGGTCCGGCTGTCTGAGATGGCCAGATGTGAGTTATTGGGGGCTAGAAGAGCTACTGTAAATAATAATAAAGAAAACGCCGGGTTAATGTGTTAAAAAAATACATATTTAGCCACCGGACAGAATGCCCCCGCCCACTGTGAAAACACTGTAAAAAAGATTGTGAAAATTGCTAAAACTATAGAAAGCAGTAAATTTAAAATTTTGAACACTCATCTTTTATTTACTTTAATTACAATCTAAAACATAAACATTGGTTGTAAAAAAACAAAGTTGTCCTTTAACCTAACCTCTACCAAATCAAAAATACATTAATTCCCTAATCTAATCTAACTTGCCTAATCTAACCTAAAGCAAAAAGGTGGCTGGTTCACAAAAAGCTGGCACTGGTGTTCAAACAAACTCCTACAGAGTTATGGTTAAGCTAGTCTCGCGTAGCCAGACAACTATTCCACAATCTCTGAATGCTATATAGAGTCTGGAACTACAACTCCCAAAATCTGAGAGAGGAAACTGGCACTTCCGTTCATGAAAATATATTTTAAAATATATTTACACTTTACTTTTTAATTTCCATTTCTGCTAAGCAGCAAGCTATGTATACTTAGATGATTAGTATTTATATTAGGATAAATTTGCGCGACTGTAAAGACGAAACGGAAATGGAGAGGAGGCTCCACATCAGGTTTATATTCTGATCACGATCAGAGCTTCAGAGTCCCAGACTGTATGACCGGAAACATTTGAAAATTGTGTGAGGCAACAGTCTGGCAACGCGAGACTATGGTTATAAGCTTACTCCAGAGCTACCTCCAGATCAAAACTACTTCAGCAGGTTCAATTTAACCCATTAAGACCTGAGGCGATTCTTTAAAATGTATTCTAAATCCTAACAGTTTTTTGGAAAAAATTGGAAACAAAAAAAGTTCAAGATTTTTCAAAAATAGCAGATCTACAAGCTCATAGCGCTATGAGCTTGTAGATCTGCTATTTTGAAACTAATGGACAGCATGTAGCAGCACGGACAGCATGCTACACACTGCTCAAAGAACACAGGTGCTGCCAGCTTTTAAATAGTAGGAGGTGCTTCTTCTTGATTGGTCCAGCTCCTGATTGAAGGTCTCCTCCCATGCAGGTCCTGAGCTGAATGCATGAGTCAGCGGACTACCAGACTCTGTGCAATACATATACTAATATATATAAAGAAGAACCCTCACATGTAACAGTCTCACATTCTGCCATGCTTGTGTGGGGCTTTGTTTGGGCCTCACAAGCATAGCAATGCAAGTACACACACACACACACACACACACACACACACACACACACACACACACACACACACACACACACACACACACACACACACACACACACACACACACACACACACACACACACACACACACACACACACACACACACACACACACACACACAGTGCGCCGTAGCACCTTGGCCCGGTGGCAGGGGTCCATGAACTGAACATGTTCATCCAGCAGCAGAACAGATTCACTAGGTTGTTGCAGGTAGCTCTGCTCTGCTCTCTGTGTGTGTGTGTGTGTGTGCGTGTGCGTGTGCGTGTGCGTGTGCGTGTGCGCGCGTGTGTGTGTGTGTGTGTGTGCGTGTGCGTGCGTGAGCGTGTGCGTGAGCGTGTGCGTGTGCGCTCTGCTCTGCTCTGCCACTCTGGATGCTGTGACAGCTCTATCATGTCTACAGCAGTCCAGTAGAAACCTCCTATCTCCACATTTATACGTGTTTTTTTAGTCAAAGGTTGTGCTGAAAGGATAACACAAAACGGCCCAGGAGGCTTTCCATTGTGGTCCATAGTACTCAATTATCAGTAATACAATACAAATACTACAACACATATTGTAATAAAGCTCAGTATAGAATCATAAGGTATATTTACAGAGAAAGGAGGGGTGGGGGTGGGGGGTTCACTTGTGTTCAAGACCATAACATTACATTATAGTCATTTAGCAGACGCTTTTATCCGCACTTATTGTAAGTCTCTTACAATAAGTGCATTCAACATAGGTAGTCAAGAACACTACTAATCACCAGAAGTCTGAAGTGCATTCTCTTCTAAAACAAGCAACTAAGAGTATACCTAGTGCTAAGGTAAAAGTGACATATATCAGCTACATACTTTCTTAAACAGATGAGACACATAGGAAAATGAAATGAGCTAAAACAAATAAGTGTATCAAATAAATGAGATCCAATAAGACAAGAAGCTCGTACAACTAATTGAGAACAAGTAGGCAAGGCTAAGAGGAAGGGTCAGGGTAGTGTTTCCTGAAGAGGTGGGTTTTCAGCCTGAACAGTGTCTGTGGGTTTTATATTTAACCAATGTAAAAGTATTTAATCACAAGAACAACATCCACTGGCTGGCACACACACACATACACACACACACACACACACACACACACACACACACGTGTTCTGTGACAGGCTTTTGGACATACAAGGTTTCCATAATGACAGCGACGATCTATGAAGAGATCCTCCTCCTCCTCCTGCATGGCATATGTCTGACAACTTCCAATTTCCTTTAAAAATGCGCAACTATTTATAAAACTTGTGGGTGCTCTCTCTCTCTCTCTCTCTCTCTCTCTCTCTCTCTCTCTCTCTCTCTCTCTCTCTCTCTCTCTCTCTCTCTCTCTCTCTCTCTCTCTCTCTCTCTCTCTCTCTCTCTCTCTCTCTCTCTCTCTCTCTCTCTCTCTCTCTCTCTCTCTCTCTCTCTCTCTCTCTCTCTCTCTCTCTCTCTCTCTCTCTCTCTCTGCTAGCTCGCCCACAGCCGCGGCCTCCATTCCTGTGATGGATGAGCTGTCATATTGAGACAGTGCGGTGCTTCTTTTAGTTTATAGACGTCTCTGTGCGCCTGACGCTGGAAGTGCACGCTGTCGTTTTTCTCCCTTATCGTTACGACGCGGCGCGCTGCGCCTCCTTCCTCCTCCCCCCCCTCCCCCTCCCTCTCCTCTAGAAATAAACACAAACAAGCAGACAGAACAGAATGAATATCATTATACTTTGGGGAGGAGGGCTTTAAAATGATCGCTGTGTTCCGACTCGCCGTAAAGGTTAATTACTGCGCTGTGTGTGTGTGTGTGTGTGTGTGTGCTGTGTGTGTGTGTGTGTGTGTGTGTGTGTGTGTGTGTGTGTGTGTGTGTGTGTACATGTGAGACTGTAACGTATTCAAGGTTTATATTATGTACGTGCGTGTGTGTGTGTGTGTGTGCGTGTGTGTGTGTGTGTGTGTGTGTGTGTGTGTGTGTGTGTGTGTGTGTGTGTGTGTGTGTGTGTGTGTGTGTGTGTGTGTGTGTGTGTGTGTGTGTGTGTGTGTGTGTGTGTGTGTGCGTGCGGGCATACATTTGCATTGTGTTTGTCTTTTTTGCGTGTTTACGTTTGGGTGCAGTGCCACACTGTGTGTGTGTGTGTGTGTGTGTGCGTGTGTGTGTGTGTGTGTGCGTGTGTGTGTGTGTGTGTGTGTGTGTGTGTGTGTGTGTGTGTGTGTGTGTGTGAACTTGTATAACTATAGTAATACGGCAAATTCATAAAATCGCCTCCCGACAAATATTAGTGTCCTCACAAGTATAGTAACACAAACATGCGTGTGTGCGTGTGTGTGTGTGTGTGTGTGTGTGTGTGCGCGAGTGCCAGTGCCGGTGTGAGTGTGTGTGCGCGTATGTGTGTGTGCGTGTGCGTGTGTGTGTGTGTGTGTGTGTGTGTGTCTCTAACATAGTGGACATTGTCTTGGTGTTAAATCGTCTCCCTGCAGCATGTCTCCTCTTATCAGCTCAAACCAGAGCCTCCTTCCTCTCCTCCTTCTCTCCTCTCCTCTCCTCTCCCAGCCTCCTCCTCCTCCAGTCGCCTGAGAGCTAAATAAATAAATTGCACCCATGAGTTAATAAGAATAAAACATACTGTGAGAGAGAGAGAGAGAGAGAGAGAGAGAGAGAGAGAGAGAGAGAGAGAGAGAGAGAGAGAGAGAGAGAGAGAGACCATTAAAAAATACCACATGGGGGCACGGTGGCGCAGTCGGTAGCGCTGTCGCCTCACAGCAAGAAGGTCCTGGGTTCGATTCCCGCCGGGGACGCTGTGGGTGCTTGGGGCGTGTCTTCTCCTCCGCGTCACCAGCGCCCATACCCTAGGAGGGGTTGGTGAAAGGGCCCACTCTGTGTGGAGTTTGCATGTTCTCCCCGTGTCTCCCAGGGTAGTTAATACCCTCACAAAAACATGTAGTAATCAGGATCACTTAGCAAATTGGCACCGGGTGAAAAAAATGGGTTATAAAAATCGCGGGATAAAAAATAAAAAAAACACATACAAAACATGTCTCTGGCTCTGTGGTGGAGAGAAGGGGGGGGTGGAGGGAGGGAGGGAGGGAGGGAGGGAGGGAGGGGGGGGTGTACATGTTAACTCAGCCGCGGTGGCGAGCGAGAGGCGAAGCCACTCCCCCAAAGAGTACGGGTGCGGGAGAAGTGATGGAAGAAGCACTCTGGACAGGTACCGCAGTGGTGCAGTACCTGTCCACCACCACCAGGGGAGGCCGGGGGGTTCGAATCCATCCGTGGTGCATCCGGCTTTGTGGAGCGTCTATACGAACCAAAGCCCCCCCCAGAACCAGAGAGAGGGAGCAGTGAAGCGCACTGGGACATGGTGGCCGTTCATAGGTACTGCAGCTTATTACGGCTGTGGGGCCGGACACATGAACGAGCGGAAACGGTTTCGACCAATGGGCTCGACTCACGAGCTCGCGCGCGG
>NC_139952.1:49467315-49584815 GCF_963454915.1 Gymnoscopelus microlampas | reverse complement strand
GGGCGTGCGCCATGCTGCAACGTGTGATTAATCGGCGACTGTTCAGCTCACAACTTTGAGCGAGAAGGAAAGAGACATTCAGAGGAAAAAGAGAAAATGGGGCTGTTTGTGTGATGTGTGTGTGTGTGTGTGTGTGTGTGTGTGTGTGTGTGTGTGTGTGTGTGTGTGTGTGTGTGTGTGTGTAGAAACAATAAACGCAGGTGATTTCTAAGCTGTAAAACAACACTACGCAGCATGTGTGTTTACAATGCCGGGGGTGGGGGGAGGGGGGGGCAAAAGGGAATGTTTTTTTTGTGAGTGCATGTATTTGTGAATTTGCATACAGTATGTGTGAATGTGCAACTACCGTGCTTGGTCGCGCGGTGTGTGTGTGTGTGTCAGAGAGAGGGACAGAGGCAGAGAGACAGTGTGGTTGTACATTTTGTGGACACATACATACAACTCATTATTGGTGTTACTGTTAGCGTTCAAACTAAGACCCTTTGCTCACATTACGTGGACAGGATGAATTAAATCATTGTTTACAAGCTCAGACACACACACACACACACACACACGCGCACGCACGCACGCACCCACACGTCCGTTTGCTAAGCTATTCACATGTAGATAGAACATTAACTTGCTTTGCCAACAGTAGTAGTGCTGTAACAATCAATACATCAAGAGTCTACTGTTATAGGTCTTTACTGTGCTGCATTATCATAAGACCTTTTAACCTCTTAAACCCTCTTTTCTATATTCTTAGTAAAACCGAGCTGAGCTGCAACTGTAGGCCTACTTGGACCGCTTATCTTTCTGTAAACACCAAATGTCTTTGCCAAAACAATAGCAGATCAACAAGCTTGTAGATCGGCTATTGTTACGGCACTCATTGTGTTAAGTACAGTACTCAAGTAAATGTACTTGGTTTACTGTCCAGCAGATTTGCTGGGAACATGACAGTGATATTTAAGGACTCGTCTTCATGACAAAAGTAAAGCAAAGGAAAGAAAGAAAGAAAGAAAGAATGAATGCTGGTGTACCATTAAAGTCGTGGTGTTCAGGTATACAGTGTGTGCATAGTAATGACACGGTGCAGAGGGACAAGTTCAGAGACACAGCTTTTTTTTTTTCTCTAATTGGACTGAAATTAAGTGGAAGGAATTTGCGAGACAATTAAGCGTGGTTTGTGTATGGAGGGTCCTGACTGCACACTGCAGTGTGAACGGAGGATTGGGCTGTTTGCCTTTCTTTGTTTATCTCATTTTTCAATTAACCTCCAACCGTTTAACTCCCTTCATAACACTACAGTACACCTAGCGCTGCATGTTTGTTACTATATGAACAAATAAAATGCTCGCTCTCTCTCTCTCTCTCTCTCTCTCTCTCTCTCTCTCTCTCTCTCTCTCTCTCTCTCTCTCTCTCTCTCTCTCTCTCTCTCTCTCTCTCTCTCTCTCTCTCTCTCTCTCTCTCTCTCTCTCTCTCTCTCTCTCTATAATGCTGAGCGTTGCATCGCCGCCTGTTACAGCGTGGGGTGTTAGCGTTAGCGTAGCGGTTAGCATCAGGCTGTCTGTATGTGTCAGATTAAAGAGGCTAAATCTGTGGCGTGCGGGGAGAGAGCTTTGTAGATATGGCAACGCGGTGATAACTTCCTCTTCTGCGGACCCCCATGTGGCCCCTCCACGCCCCCCCCTCCCCTCCACGGCTTTGCCTTTGGAACAGGGGCACTAGCGCAGCAAGCCGAACCGGTGGTGTACTCTACTTTTTTTTCAAGACCTGAGGCCGATTCTACAAATGCCTTCTAAATCAGTAGTTCTCACAATTTCAAGAGTTTTCAAAAATAGCAGATGTACAAGCTCACAGTGCGGCACGAAGTGACGCGCTGTGAGCTTGTACATCTGCTATTTTTGATTAGCCAACTCAAAAATGTAAAATGGCACATGATGCTTTCCAGGTTTTCCACCCCTTTGCCTTTGAATGAGAGGCTCCAGCACAGCAAGCCCAACAGATTACCTTCTCAAGTGAAAATAGTAATACCACGATATTCGGAAATACTCGGTTCCAAGTAAAAGGCCTGTGTTCCCAATTTTACTCGAGTAAAAGTACTTAAGCATTGGCATCAAAATATATGTACACTTTTTAAAAGGCACGTGACAACATATGGGCCTGTCGGATCTATGGCTCAAGACAGCCGGATCTCCATATATACCTATATATGGGCATATCAGGTTTGTTCATGGTTATGTCTGAGTCATAGTGACATGCCTATATATGGGCATATCAGGTTTGTTCATGGTTATGTCTGAGTCATAGTGACAGGCCTAGATGGGTATATCGGGTTTGTTTATGGTTATGTCTGAGTCAGAGTCACATGCCTATATAGTGTATGGGTATATCGGGTTTGTTTATGGTTATATGTCTGAGTGACCTGCGCCCTGCGCGCAGCCATTGCTGCGGTGTCAACGCTCCGCGGACGCGACACAGCAGCAATGGCCGCCTACAGGCAGCGTCTGTGGATTCGTCTATATATGGGCATATCGTGTTTGTTTATGGTTATGTCAGAGTGACTTGGCCGTGGCCCGTCCGCCCACCGGCTCATTACCCAATTTTAATTTAGGATAATTTAGGGTGTCATCTCTCTCAGCTAAGGGGTCCTTGGACAGAAAAACGTTGCAGACCCCTGACTTTAGCTTGATCTCGTACTCAAAATCTTAATTAAATGTAAGCCGACCCCCCCCCCCCCCCCCCCCCCCCCCCGCCACTCGCCCCCCCCCCACCCCGACACAAAGCTATAGCAGCTAGAAAATGATTTGCAACTAAATTAGATTGTGTCTGCTTTCACACCTGAAGAAATTTGTCAATGCCTCTAATCCAGGTTATTGATTTTAAACAGGAGGGGAGGGAGGGGGGGGGTGACACGTTTGGCTCGCTGGATCTCAGTGTGATTAGAACAAGGCTTTCTACATGACTGTAACTCTGATAGAAAACCCTCTGACATCAGCACTATGTAAAAAAGCCCAGACGGCAGTAAAGACTGCGGTGGAGGAGTCTGGAATGTGGTCAAGGAGGATAATGACTTAAAATGAAGTCCAACCAACCCCAAGACACAAGTAGGCTTTTCTCCCCTTTAATTAATCATTGGCTTAACGAGGTAGGAGACCTGGGGAAATACACACACAGCAAATCACAATGAATTAATTGCATGAAAAGGCGGAGAGCGGTTTAAAGTAATTGTGTTGGAGGGTTTTTAACCGGTATAACCACAAAGGGGAGCCTCGTTTTGTTTCCCACTTTTTCTCAAATCAAAGGGACTCGTTTTGGAAAAGTCAAATACAATACTTGCGGGAGGGGGGGGCGGCTTGTGGTGGGCTGCTGTTGGTCCTTCCTGACAACTAACTGATTGAATGAATCTATTAGGTTTTGCTGTTGAAAGAAAGAAAGAAAGAGAGAAAGAAAGAAAGGCACGTTGTTTGTCCGCTTTCCCCTCAACATACAGCAGAGAGAATGTTTATCATCAGTGCTGCGGTTCCTCTCTGTGGTTATCCCTCTAAGGCCTGAGACTCATTCTACAAATGTGAGCAGGTCTGGTGTTTAGGGCATCATGTCGCCCATTGACAAAGACTAGAAAATAGCTTTTAAACTTTTTTTTTTTTTTTTTGTGATTTTCGTTTTTTTTCATATTAACACAGTTCGAATGTTGAAGAAGGTTTATAGTCCAAAAGATAGGCGTTTTAGAATCATTAAGTGGTTTAAATTACATTACAAAAACAGGAGTGTTTCTGTGTGTTTCTGTCGGTCTTTTGGGGGCGGAGAGTGGTTTTAACTTGCAGGGACAACATTAGCATGTGAGTGGTTTTGGTTGGTTGTTGGCCCATTGTTCTCCGGTTACAAGCCTAATCCCCGCCCATCAGTATCACTCCTCTCTGTGTAATCCAGTACCTGGCCTGTAGACCTGTTCGCAATTTGGTGTTGGGGGAATTTCTCACTTGAATTGAGTCAGTGGGTCCCTAGACATGAATAATCACAGAGGTGCTTGTCCACCATAGTGCCACGAATGGCGCAATGGCCAAATCAAATATGGCCGCCATCGGCTGTTGTTTTTGAGTGTATAAACACATGTAATACCTCCATTCTGACTAATTGGGGTGTGTGGAATTCATTTCTGATATCGTCATGACCGTTTTGGGTGATTTTGACCTAGAAAGGTCATGGTCACGGTCATTTTGCTATTCCAAAGACCTTGGCCATAACCTGGCCATTGTTCGGAGTAAAAACAGGTGCAATAAGTCTAATCTAACTAATTCTGACATTTAGAATTCATTTCTGATATTGTTTTGACCATTAAGGATCATCTTGTCATTGAAATATCAATATTAATGTCATTATTCAATATCCCGATTACGATTTATTTCTTTACTGTCACTTTTTGTTCATAATCATTGGTTTTATTTATAACAAAAGACATGCACATGAGAAATATAACTATAAATATAAAAAAAAACCTTAACTTTTATTTTAATTGAGTGTTGAAATTAGCAAATAAGACTATGTAGGAATAAAAGTGATATACAAATAAAATCATAACACAAAATAATTTCTCTCAAAGTGCACCATATGTGTGCTGAGTGATTTTGATCATGTTAGTATCATGGTCAGTATCATGTCAGTGTCATGGTCAGTATCATGTCAGTATCATGTCAGTGTCATGGTCAGTATCATGGTCAGTATCATGTCAGTATCGTGTTAGTCATGGTATGGCATGGCACGGCATGTGGCATGGCAATGCAAGGCATGTGGCATGGCAATGCATGGCATGTGGCATGGCATGTGGTGTGCCATGGCATTGCATGGCATGTGGTATGGTGTGGCATTGCATGGCATGTGTCATGTTAGTATCATGTCAGTATCATGTTTGTATAATGTGAGTAGCATGGTCAGTATCATGTTAGTATCAGTATTAGTGGTCAGTACTCAGTATCATGTTAGTATCATGTTAGTATTTGGCATGGCATGTGCCAGGGCATGTGGCCATTGCACATGTCATATGGCATGGTATGGCACAGCATGTGGCATGCCATGCCTCATGCCATTTCATGCCATGCCCTGCCACATGCCATGCCATATCACATGCCCTGCCATGCTCTGCCACACGCCATGCAATGCCATGCCCCTTGCTATGCCATGCTACTGACATGATACTGTTCAGTCATGGATATTGCCTCAGTAACATGCAGCTTCTAACACCTCTCAGAATAATAACATCTCAGCTTTATATAGCACTTTTACTACTCAAAGTCACTTCATGACTTTGAATATGTAGAGAAACTAATTTACAAAAGATGTGTACTAATAGTAAATATTCTAAATGGTTACTTGGAACAGTTAACTGTGGTGGACATTTACAAGTTGATTTTGGGCAGGTACGATAGCTTTACTCCTTATACTATTTTTAGTTGCCATGTGTCTGATCATAGACATAATGCTTTACATGTGAATGCTCCCCCCTTATATTTGTTCTATGTTGGATCAGAACCCTAGTCCCTACCAGACCCTCTCAAGTGACTTCCTGACGTTCACGGTTATTATGCCTTATGCTCAGACTGTCAGTGCTTCATCTGCTTGGAATGAGCTCCAGAAGTCCTTAAAAATCAGTTCACCTCCTTTTTGGAAAGCCACATGACATGCAATGCCATGCCCCTTGCCATGCCATGATACTGACATGGCAAGGCCATGATACTACTGACCATGCTACTGACACGATACTGACCATGATACTACTGACATGATACTGACAATGATACTGACCATGATACTGACCATGAAACTAACTAACTAACACAATCACTCAGAATCACTCAGCACACATACTGTATGGTGCACTTTGAGGTTGTTATGGTTGTTATGGTTTTATATACCTTTATTAAAAGAATAACCCCTTGAGATGTGTCATCTCATTTTAGAGAGGGTCCTTATGACAAAAATAAAGAGAATACAATGGACAAAAGAATACAACAGATACATCCATGCATACTGTACATAAACAGGACAAAACAAACTTGACAAAACAAAACAAAAACATAAGACATAAGCTCTCTTGAAACTGGCCGCTCTGACCCCGCCTGAATACCCACAAAATAACAGACTTCATGCATTAATGATGTAAACATGTACTGTAAAGCTAAAAGAGCAAAAACAGGAGTAGCAGCTACAGACATTGCATACATGCACATGCGGTAACTTGCAATGACATGCCCATGCAGATACACATAATACAAACATGCACATGCAGTATATAACTCATAATTCACAGGACAGATTGTAAGAGACAGAAAACAATCAGAAGCCAATTAGAAGCAAGAGCATGTTATTTGCAGATGAGTGAAAATGGATGCTTTAAAAATATTACAGGAGTTAATAGATCTAAGGGAACTGGGGAGATCGTTCCAATCGGATGGGGCTTTATATTTAAAAGCACGTTGAACAAATTCTTTACTGATTTTACTGATTTTACTTTTACTCACTTTTATTCCTACATAGTCTTATTTGCTAATTCCAAGACCCAATTAAGAATTAAAGGGGGATGTTTATAATTGTTATATTTCTCATGTACATGTCTTTTGTTATAAATAAAACCAATGATTATGAAAAATACAATAAAAAATCGTAATTGGGTGATTAAATTAAGACATTGATATTTCAATGACAAGATGATCCTTAATGGTCAAAACAATATCAGAAATGAATTCTAAATGTCAGAATTAGTTGGATTAGACTTACTGCACCTGTTTTTACTCCGAACAATGGCCAGGTTATGGCTATAAGGTCTTTGGAATAGCTAAATTACCTTGACCATGACCTTTCAAGGTCAAAATCACCCAAAATGGTCATAACAATATCAGAAATGAATTCCACACACCCCAATTAGTCAGAATGGAGGTATTACATGTGTTTTATACACTCAAAAACAAAAAAGTTGGATTTTCATCATAGCCGATGGCGGCCATATTTGATTTGGCCATTGCGCCATTCGTGGCACTATGGCGGACAAGCACCTCCGTGATTATTCATGTCTAGGGACCCACTGACTCAATTCAAGTGAGAAATTCCCCCAACACCAAATTGCGAACAGGTCTACAGGCCAGGTACTGGATTAGTGGTGGTGTAACGTAACTTAAGTACATTTACTCAAGTATTGTACTTAAGTACAATTTTGAGGTATTTTTTACTTTACTGGAGTAATAGCCACTGGGTGAATATTCAACCTGAGGCTGAAACTAACTTCACCACGGTGAGAAGCGCCGAAACGGACAGTATTGCGTTAGTCTTTTTCGGGACAGAATGTAGTTCTATTATCAATAATAACATTGTGGCGAACACAGCAGCTCTGAGGGCAGCCCCAGCTAAACAACAGGCCGCTCGACGTTCGTATTGAAGTATTTCACTGAAGATGTGGACAAAACGGTCCCGACAAAACAACGGTGGAATAACGAGCTAGGCTAGGAGCTTAGCATTGTTAGCTCGCGGTCAAGCGTCATGGCTGAACGTACAGTTGGTGTTTGCATTTCTCCATTTACAACTCGTACATCAACATAAACGTTCAGATTTAAAATATAAAGTGCTTATCTCATGGCCACGGGTGTTATAATTATGTACGGGCCCTCATAAGTACCCGTATCTTCCGTTTTGTTCAATAAAAAGCATTTTGATCCGATTGATGGCCATTGTCTCCGTTGTTTTTCAACTACGCGGCCGTATTGGTTGGGGGGTGTATTGCACTCCTGATACGTTATAACTCTATGAGAAAATGGCCGCCGATCAGATTAAAATGCTTTTTATTGAACAATATGGAAGATACGGGTACTTAGACCCACCCGAAGTTAATGGTAACATCCGTGGCCATGAGATAAGCACTTTATATTTGAAATCTGAACGTTTATGTAGATGTACGGGTTGTAAATGGAGAGTGCAAACACCAGGTTGGAGTTAATCCAGGACCTAGCTGGTCGTGTCTTCATTATTAATAGGTAACCCTCGACTGTTAGTCGACTACCAGTGGGTCAAATTTTGTGGTGGAAGAAGCACTCGGTGGTAGCAATACCACAATATAAAAATACTCTGTTACAAGTAAAAGTGCTCAAAATGTTACTTGAGTTCAATCAAAGTAAAAGTACTAAAGTCTTGGTATCAAAATGTACTTAAAGTACCTAAAGTATAAGTACTAAAATGTTTGAAAATAGCTGATCTACAAGCTCACAACGCGTCGCAATGCGCATTGTGAGCTTGTAGATCAGCTATTTTCAAATAGACTATGTATAAAATAGGGCTAAAGTGGTTAATGTATGTTTTATAATGTAATAATTTATATCTGCAAAGTAACTAGTAACTCAAGTTTAAAATGATTGTAGTGGAGTAAAAGTACAATATTTTCCTCTGATCTGTAGTGGAGTAGAAGTTAAAGTATTGGAAATACTCCAGTAAAGTAAAAATACCTTTAAAAAAATGTAATTGTGTTGCATCAAATTTCTATATGGTGGACAGCTGACTGAAAGGTGTCAATGGGGGAGTGATTAGAGGAGTGGCTAGGTTGAATAAATTACCCATTGTTCACACCCATTACCTGGAGCTGAGAGGTGCTAGAAGTGGAAATTCTTTAGGAGGGATTATCTCAGTTTGGACTATTATAGATAACAAGATTAAAATGGTCACATCTTCTTCAAATGTGTTCCAATTTCAATGAATGATACATCATATGAAAGCTTATATTCTGTACTTCAACAATCTGTAATAAAATGAAAAATGAAAAATGCCTACTTGATGCCTAAAGCACTGGACCCGCTCACAAATGCCTTCTAAATTAAAGTAGTTCTCACACTTCTTGGTGCCATAAGGACCCCCACATCCACATACGACAGGAGGTGCCATTTCAGAACTTCACACTTGCTTGATCTTGCCCTGAAAGTCCCCTGAAAAGCCGCGGTTTTCCCGGCTATCCGCGCCTGATCAGCCTTTGTTTGAATCTACACTATTTCACACCTGGAAATGTCCCACTTTCTCCATGATGGTGTGGATTTCCCACTGATTTGCCCATGAATTGCCAATGGCTAAATAGCTAAAATGTAAAATGACACAGATGTTTCCCCCAGTGTTAAAGGGTTATGGATGGTCCGGGCGCAATGTGTCTGAAGGTTGTCCCACCCAGAGGAGCACGGGTGTAGGGGTGTAGGGGTGTAGAGCAGTGGTTCTCAAACTTTTTCATGCCAGGGACCCCCAAATTGACACTTATTAGCCCGCGGACCCCCATTTGAAAAGATATGCCAGGGACCCCCATAAGAGAAGATTTGTTACGGCTCTAGCATTGATTCTCAACCATTTTAATTTCAAGGACCCCCAGTTTGACATGCATTAGGGCTACGGACCCCCATTTAATGGCATTTCTATCTCTGGGACCCCAATTCATATCGTAAAATCAATGTTAATTTAACTCTGAGAGTGTACAAATGGAACCAAATGGACCCTAACGGGTCCATTTGGTTCCATTTGTACACTCTCAGAGTTACAGACCCATAAGAGTTAATTTGGTTCCATTTGTACACTCTCAGAGTTACAGACCCATAAGAGTCCATTTGGTTCCATTTGTACACTCTCAGAGTTACAGACCCATAAGGGTCCATTTGGTTCCTATCCATCATTTAGCTGGGGACCCCCTGGAACTCCCTCAAGTACCCCTGGGGGTCCCTGGACCCCACTTTGAGAACCAATGGTGTGTAGAGGAGCAGGGGTTGAGGAGCTGCTTATTTCAGCAGAATAAAAAACAGCTCCTGGCCCAGAGAGCAGTGTTTAGCAGCATAAGCAGAGGACATGTTGTCAACAACACAGCTCTGATAGATCAATCTGACCCTGTGCTCTCTGTCAGCAAGGAAACCTCACATGTCCCAAAAAAATGTTACTTTTCGGGATTCAAATTCAAACAGCATCAAAGGCAGCAGATCGTGTGCCGCGTTTCCATGCTTGGGGGGATCTTCTGCTTTCGATGTTTTTTTGTGTGACGCTCTAGTATGGTCTAGCAGGGTCGTTGAAGACATAGTTCACCTCCCCATCGATTAGTCACCCCATGGACACTTGAATTAACCCATTAAGACCTGGAACTGTGTCATTTTTAGATTTGAGACAAAAAGCATTATTTTACACTTTGGGCTATTCAAAAATAGCAGATATACAAGCTCATAGCGCGGCACCGCGTGCCGCGCTATGAGCTTGTATATCTGCTATTTTTGAAAAATCTTGAAAATGTGTGCAAATCTTTGAATATATATATATTTTTAAAGCGAACATTTTTAACTCAAATCGTTGCTTCTGGGGGGTCCCTGGAACAAAACATTTTGATGGGGGTCCGCGGCCAAATACATATCATTTTGGGGGTCCTTGACATGAAAAAGATTGAGCACCACTGATATAGAAACATATGTTTTTCAGAAAACTGTTGAGATTTAGGAGACATGTAGAATCGGCTTCAGGTCTCAATGGGTTAATGGAGATTGTTTAGTTTTTGTCTCATTCCTAAGAACTATCCCTTTAATTTACTAACAGTTCTGGAGAGAATGTGGAGATAAGAGGTTTCAACTCTGTGCCAGATGAATCTGTGGCCTGATGGAGTCGAGCGGTTAGCATGGAACCTCGCTTCCCCCCCACTCAGCAACACCGGGGTTCTGGAGGGCAGAAAACACTCTAAATGAGAGGGATGACCCACCTTCCCCCCCAACCCCCCCCCCCCCCCCCCCCATCCAACCCCCCCGCCCCCATCCGACCCCCCCGACCACATGACCAGTCAGTCATATGATTACAGTCTCACACATATTTATCACAGCGTACAGCGTGTCGGAGAGGGAAACCTTGTATGTCCATAAGCCTGGCTTTTACTTGTCAGGAACATATATCCCGGTGTCTCAACGGATCCAGTTATGATTTAGCAGCGGCGGAAAAAGTACTCACATTCTTTACTCGAGTAAAAAGCATCGATACTGCAATGAAGTAATACTCTGTTACAAGTAAAAGTCCAGAATTAAAAATGTACTTGAGTAAAAGTACAAAAATATTGGTACCAAAATGTACTTAAAGGTAAAAGTAAGAGTAAAAGTACTCATTGTGCAGAATGTCCCATTTCAAGTTTTCACATGTGTATACAAATCTTTTGAAAATAGCAGATCTACAAGCTCAGCAATGCGTCGCATCGCGACGCATTGCTGAGCTTGTAGATCTGCTATTTTCAAATGGCCGAAATGTATATAGGGGCTGAAGCGGTTAATGTATGTTTTGTAATAATAATCTAAATCTATAAGTAACTAGTGACTTAAAGGCATTGTAGGGAACATTAAGCCTAAATTTAAAAAATATTTATATATATATTTTTTGCATTTTTCCCCCTCTATCAGCCACTATATAATGATGCTGGGGTGTTTTGAAACACATTACTCTTTCTGAAAACCCTATTTTCCCTCATTGTTATTGTTTGTGCAGTTCGTTTCCCGGCCACCAGGGGGTGATGCCTCCATAGACTTCCATAGACTTCCTTACGTACCGGACAAATATAACAACAACAACAACAATAGGGAAAATAGGGTTTTCAGAAAGAGGCCTGTGTTTCAGTGCAGGAAAACACCCCAGCATCATTATATAGTGGCTGATAGAGGGGAAAAAATGCAAAAAAAATATATATAAATATTTTTTAAATTTAGGCTTAATGTTCCCTACAATGCCTTTAAGTTTTCAAATAATTGTCATAATTATAGTAGAGTACTAAAACAAGCAGATCTACAAGCTCACATCGCTTCACGTAGATCTGCTATTTTGACAACTTTAATTTAAAGCGACATGCTTGTATGATGCAGTATTATAGGGCATTAATTTACAAAAACAAAAACTAAACATAAAAAAACAGAAACATGGAGATACAAGGTTTCTGCGAGACAGAGTGACGCTAGTGAAAACCATGGGGACAGGCCCGGTCCGCTGTGCAGGTGAAACGGGTTACCGTGTCAACAGCCTTTCTGTGGGATTTCTACTGAATCTGTTAGTTTTTTTTTTGCTGAGTTGCAACAATATAAAATCTCATTTTGTACAAACCTTAAACATCAGGTTGACCTTGAGGGGGGGGGGTGGGGGGGGGGGGGGGCTGTGGGGGGGGGGGGGGGGGGGGGCTCCTCTGTAAACATAATACTTGGCAGTGTGGCGGGTCCGGCTTACACTGTAAAATAAATGGTAAATGGTGCATTTATATAGGGCTTTTATCCAAAGCGCTTATAGATTGTGCATTACGTTCACCCATTCACACATTTTGTTGGGAGCATTAGTGCGGACCCTTTCCTTTTTCTCTTTGCATTTCCTACCTGTCACACAGGTACCATTGATAGTCACTTAGTAGTTTTCTCTTGATTTCATTTACTCTGGAGTCTACTTACATAACCTATTGTAAATAAAACATCACTTGACAAATCATATAAATTAATGCTACTGTATGCTGAGCAGCCTGACTCATCATCAGCTTTGATCAGTTCAGACAAAGAGGTGTCAAACACGTTCACCCTTCTTTCCCCCTCTGAAAGGGGGGGGGTGATCGTTGTCCTCTTTTGAGTGCATTTACACCTGTATTAAGAGAAGATTACCTGTGATCACCCAGGACACACATGGTGAATACACACCCAGGATGCTTTGAAATGCAAAGTCTGGCCAGCTCTATTCAGACAGATGAGGGAGAAGTTGTTGAAAATCAGTGGTGGAAAAAGTAATCAAATGTTTTACTTAAGTAAAAGCATCAATACCCTCTGTTACAATTAAAAGTCTGGAAAATACCTAAGGCAAAAGTACAAAAATGTTTGAAAATAGCAGATCTACAACGTGAGCTTGTTGTGAGCTTGTAGTCCTGCTATTTTCAAATCGCCTATGTATAAAATAGGGCTAAAGTGGTTAATGTATGTTTTACAATAATTTATATCTACAAAGTAACTAAAGTTTTAAAAATAATTGTAGTGGAGTTCAAGTGCAATATTTGCCTCTGAGATGTAGTGGAGTAGAAGTAAAAGTATAAATAAAGTATAAACATTTGGAAATACTCCAGTAAAGTAAAAGTACCTCAAAATTGTACTTGAGTACAATACTTGTCTTGAGTAAAATGTACTTAGTTACTTTACACCACTGTTGAAAATGTACATCACAGCATCTTCATTTATACATAGTGTGTGGTCTTGCATTGCGTTCCAAAGGATATTTCCTGTTATTACTGAAACTCCATCAACAGTCCTATAAACTCCACACAACACACCTCTTCACTTTGAATGTTTATTTCAAACAATAGTATTCAAAGTAATTCAAAAATAGTATACAAAGTAATCATTTGTCAAAGGTGAAGACAACAGTCTGAACAGTATGACATTAAAAACACAACTACTTACAAGAAAACACTGTGAAAGTCTATCAACAAGTATAAAACTATCAACAATGAATATAGACAATCAAAAATGTATATATTTGTGAATACATATACAACTATCAACTGTGTTTTAAGGCTGTGTGCACGTTAACCACAATCCACACTCATTTGTTTTTTTCTGCTGCATTTTAATTTGCACATTTTCACAATTTAGTAGAGATTGAGACATTACATTTCCAAACATTTAGGACTTCATTTGAAGTAAATGGGTGAGTAATTATGAAACTTTTTGTATAAATTTTACACATTTCTTGTTCCTCAACTTCCTTGTTGTTTCAGCCAATTGTGAATAAATGGATTACAAAATCTGCATCATGTGACACAATTAGCATCAACATTGAGATTACACAGTTGCTTCCGGCAGTCGACATGGGTGGTCGCATCGACGATCGCTCTCGCGTCCTGCGTCCTCGCATACCTTTCCTTATCCTCATCCTGTGGATTATGGATTTACACCTCAACTCCGCATGGATTATACACCAGAAGGATATGGAATCATACGAGACAGAAAAGGTAGAATCACACAATGACTTCTACCTAACTACTGGAACCGAGAAAAAACACCCAGGTTATGGAACCACGGCGATCCACTCGACTCTCACAGCCAACCCGAAGCGAAGAAACAAACCCCTGAATGGTAGATGTAATCGGAAGACGTACTTCTGTTTAATTCTACTACTTTCCGGAGACGTTGAAGTTAACCCTGGCCCTGTGACCACAAGGCAATCCGCTCGGCTCATAGCTGAAACCAACAGGCTAGCGGCAAACGTTGCCACAAGCAACGGGGCAAAACAACAACAAAGCCATGCTGGAACAAAGAACTTCCGGAGCACCGGAGCTAGCCTAGCCAACGTTGCTACCGAAGCTAGCCTCGACGACAACACCAACGGCTTCACACCAACTCGACTAGGCGAATCAACCCAAATGATCAACCTAAACACCGACGTCGTATCCACCGCAGCCGTCGACGAGGACGCTTGCACCGACGCACAACGGCGATCAACCGGGAGATGCAGCGTAGCCGAGAACGTGGAACCAAGGAGTCACCTAGCTGTTTTCACCGGAGCAGAGACCTTGATGCACCGCTACAAACCTACGGTTCGTTCCAGGGCCAGGGTCCCAGCAGAGACCGTGATGGGACCATTAGCAGAGGCCGTGCTGGGACCTCCGCGCCCCATCCCCCCCCAACCCCCCAACCCTCCCCAATCCCCCAACCCCCCCCAACCCCCACTGCTGGCTGCCCACGACGGAACAATGGCTTTGATGGACACTACACCCCCCTCCCCCCCCGAGACTGCTCCTAAACATCTCTCAGTGGATAAACACCTATCCATTGAAAAAATGATCAAATCGTTTGGCGTTGGCTTGCACATGATACATCTTAATGTGAATTCTCTAGCAGGAGACAAGCTAACACAAATCAAGCAGATGTTTTATGATGGTAAGGTTGACATTTTAACTTTCTCTGAAACAAAACTTGATCAAGCGATAACTGATTCTGTGATTGAGATTGAAAACTACAAACTCTTCAGGAAAGATAGGAACAGAAACGGGGGTGGTGTTTGCATGTATGTTCATACTGACAATGTCTGCATCCTTCGGGAAGACCTGATGGATGAAAACATTGAAGCTGTGTGGGTCGAGATCATTTTTAAACATTCCAAACCTGTGCTAGTCGGTACCATATACAGACCTCCTAACCAGACTGATTTCTATGATAGACTTGATGAATGCTTAGCTAAAGTGGACCATGCGGAGACGATTCTTCTTGGTGATTTTAACACTGACATACTCCGCAAGGAAGCGTCAGTGTATAAGTCATTCAAGGCGTGTTGTGATCGGCATTCACTCCACCAGCTGATCACTCAGCCCACAAGGCTGTGTGTTTCCTCTCAAACTACAATAGATCTCATTCTAACAACGGACAAGGAAAAAATCCTAAATAGTGGTGTTTCCACCTGTGGCATATCTGATCACAACATGATCTTCTGCACCAGAAAGAAACGTAAACCTAAGACCGGTTACCACAAAACAGTCACAATCAGAGACCTCAAAAATTATAAGAGTGAGGACTTAGATCACAGACTGGAGGAACAGGATTGGTCCGACGTTCTAAACAGCACACAGGTAGACGAATCCTGGCTTTGTTTCAAAACCAAATTCATTCAAATTTTGGACAGTGTGGCTCCCATGAAAACCATCAGGGTCAAAACCCGCTCGGTACCATGGATGAATTCGGACATCCTTACTGCCATGAAAGTCAGAGACAAAAAGTGTTCTGAGCTTCATAAAAGTAGGATCAAACTAGCCAAATGTTTTAACAAAGGTCTCGAATCCCACGTAGCTAAACTTGAAAAGGAAAAAAACAAGCTAAGAAACAAGGTAAATAGCATGCTCCTGTTAGCAGAAAAAAGCTACCTCGATGACAAGATTGAGGAAAATCAAAAAAAAACACGAGAGCTTTGGAGGCTACTCAAGAACCTCCTAGGCTGCAGCAAAAAATTGAAAACCAGGCTTTCAAACTTAAGCCTCAAGGTGAATGACACTCTCATTTCATCCAAACACGAAGTGAGTAAAATCCTCAACATATTCTTCACGACCGTAGCCTCAGATTTGGTTGAAAAACTTCCTCCACACTCTGGGAGATATGGTGAGGAGTATGTTGTCTCATTTTACGAAAAACAGGGTGTTTGCAAAGATGACTTTAAACTCTCCCCTGTGAAAACAGAAGAGGTGTTTAAAAAATTGAGTGCTCTTCATCAACACAGAGCCACAGGCCTCGACAATATCCCCCCCAAATTTCTAAAAGACTCAGCCGCCTCCATTGCTCCAATCATTACCCACATATTCAACCTCTCCACCACACAGGGACAGGTCCCCAACGACTTCAAAAAAGCAAGGGTGACCCCTCTGTTCAAAAAAGGAAACCAATTAGACCCTGGCAACTACCGCCCTATTTCTATTCTAAGCTCCATCTCGAAAGTCATGGAAAAAATAGTCTATGAACAGGTCGACAAGTATCTTGCCGAGAAAAATCTAATCTACAAATTCCAATCTGGCTTCAGAACAAACCACTCCACTGACACATGCCTTCTCTATTTGAACGACTCTATCAAACAAGAGATTGAAAAGGGCAAATATTGCGGCATGGTCATGCTGGACCTCCAGAAGGCTTTTGACACCGTTAATCACCCGATTATGATCAATAAGCTCAGAGCAATAGGTTTTGATGACACGTCAGTGAACTGGATGAGATCCTACCTGGAAGGGAGGGAGCAAGTGGTGGAAGTAAACGGCACCCAGTCCCCCCCCCTCCCAGTGACTTGTGGTGTTCCCCAAGGAAGTATACTAGGACCCTTACTGTTCCTGATATATGTGAATGACATGTCGTCAGCCTGCGACTGCAACCTGTTCCTGTTCGCAGATGACTCGGCCCTGCTAGTCTCGGACAGGGACAGGCTGCAGGTTGAGAAAACTCTCAGCTCTGAACTCAACAAGATCTGCATCTGGCTCTCCGACAACAAGCTCTCATTACACCTGGGCAAAACGGAATGCATCCTCTTTGGGTCCACTCCTAACCTCAGAAAGGCAGAGAGCTTCACGATCAAAGCGGGTGATGATATCATCAAAAGAAAAAACGAAATTACCTACCTGGGCTCTATCTTGGAGGCTGACCTCTCTGGTGACAAAAATGCTGAAAAAACGATCAAAACGGTCCACAAAAAAACACGCTTTTTGCGGAGTATTGATCGTAAAGTCAGTAAGAAGACTCTGAAGACTCTTGCAGTGGCCCTCATACAAGGTCATTACGATTATGCATGTACTTCATGGTATCACAACACCACCAAGGCCTTAAAAACAAGGCTCCAAACATCCCAAAACAAACTAGTAAGGCTACTTCTTGGCCTCAACTACAAAATCCATCTAACCCCTGATCATTTTGATAAGATTGGATGGCTTAGGGTTGCGGACAGAGTACAGCAACTTGCTATGGGCCTGGTCTTCAAGATATATCACAACATTGGGATCCCCCTGTATTTGTCAAAATACTTCCAAAATGTTAATGATGTCCACAATCACAATACCAGAGGCAGCTCCACAAACCTTGTCCAACCCTTTTTTGGCTCAACAAAGGGAAGTAACTCGTTCTCATGCTATTCATCAAAAATGTGGAACGCCCTACCAAAAGGAGTAAAGGAGTGTAAAACCCTACTCTCTTTCAAAACAGCCCTAAAGATACACCTTCAGGAGGCTGCAATTGGAAAATGGCCCCTGTCTAAGTCCTAACCTAACCTACCCCCCTACCCCCCCCCCCCTCTCTCCTTCTCCTTTTGTACATATTTCTCACCCTTCATACCAGTAACCTGTAAACTGATTGTATGACATTCTATAGTAGTTGTGTATATCTGTCTGTCTCTTATATGTCATCATGATTTGTGTGCATGGGGAACTCATTTGAAACAAGCTCTGTGCTTTTATGAGTCTTCCAGTTTAGTAGACCTTGTATTGTGAATTTGTACTTCCATGTACTGTTGTTCTCATGTCTTACTAAATAAAGTACATCAATCAATCAATCAACACAACTTAGAGTTTCAAATTGAGTTTGCTCAACAAATCAAGACCCAATATGGGCAGAGGCCGCTCAGAGGTCACAGTAAATTTATGTCGATGTGTAATTCCATTCAAATCAGTGACATCGACGTATTCTGCTTCTCCATCACATGCTTTACAAGATAAATCAAAGCAACCTATATCTCGCGGCCTTAAAAAAGAACGAGTCGAACCTGTGTCGATCAAAAATGTAACCAAACCCATGTTTCCTTCCATACATAAACTCAATAGTGGCAATTCTGGAGCTTTAGCAATAGTGTCAATTCCCATTGGTTTTTCCAAATTCCAACATCTTGTCATACAGCCGTTGCCACATTGGTCAGCATTGTCCCTGGTGGGGTTGAGAGAGTTCATCTTCACCTGAAGGAGTCCATAGTCAGATCTGGTCACAAATTGAGATCCTGGAGGAGTAGGGGAAATTCTTAACTGGAGGGACAAATAAGAACCCCTTGTTGGGCAGTTCAAATATATATCGGAATCAGCTGCACCGTTGTACTGTGCAGGATATGCTTGTTAAAATCCTCCAGCTATGTAAACAAAAACAAAATAAAAAAACTTGATCACAAAAAAAAAAGAGAGAGAGTTCATCTTCACCTGAAGGAGTCCACAGTCAGATCTGGTCACAAATTGAGATCCTGGAGGAGTTGTGGATGAATGCAAACTACAAACTCTTCTTATGCTAGAGAGCTAGCCTGGTTCCAAACCATAGACCCCGCCCACTCTCTGAGTGGACTGCCTCTTATTGTCTCCGCCAGGCCGAAAGGCATGGCGAGAGAGTATGTTTTACCCCCTGTCCGTCCGTCCGTGTGTCCGTGTGTCCGTCCGTGTGTCCGTCCGTCATTCGATCTGTCTGTGTACAGCTAATCTCCGGCACCGTTGGCTTGCTCGCAGCCAAACTGTGCACACACAGTCCCTGGATACCAGAGCAGAACCTCTGCCCCAAATTTTTCACAGGGGCCTGTTATAGCGCCACCAGGAGGCCGATTTGTGCAAAACACATTTTTTGACAGTACTCCTACAGATTTTGTCCAAAAATTCCACAAATCGGTACACAGTATCTCTATAGTCATTAAACGAAACGGGTCTTTCACATTTCTCATATTCCATCCTGATTGGCTAAAAATGTCTTCCAAAGTTTGCAGGAGTGCACCGTTTTGAACAAAATGCCTCAAATCATGAACACAGCATGCAATTTCCGTGAAATTTTGCACGCACATTCCCATTAGGCCGAGGAAGAACTACCATTTGAAAATGTTCAAATCAGCCTCATGGTGGCGCTATAACAGGCCGATTTGTGTTTTTACCTATAATTGCACCGATCTGTGTAAAACTTTGTATGCACACTCCCTATAGGTCAAGGAAAAACCTTTGCCCTGCATTTTTCACATCTGCCTTTTATAGCGCCACCAGTAGGCCGACTTGTGTAAAACACATTTTTTTATACTACTCCTTCCAATTGTATCAAAATTTTACGCAAATCAGTACACATGATCTCTATAGTCATGTGATCACGACGGATGTGTTTGATTTTTCATATTCCATACTGATTGGCTAAGATTGACATCTAAAGTTTGCATTATTGGCTTGTTTTGAACAACATTCTGCAAATCATGAACGCACCGTCCAATTGGGCTCAAACTTTGCACGCACATTCACACTATGTTGAGGAACAAATGCCACCCTTTTAACATTGGCCTGTTATAGCGCCACCAACAGGTCTAATTTAGCAAAACACATGTTTTTAACAAAATGCCTCAAATCATGAATGCAGTCAGTGTCCGATTGTCGTGCAAGGCCTAAGAAGAAATAGCACCCTTTTCACGTTGGCCTATTATAGCGCCACCAGGAGGCCACAATAGCCTACCTGACCTGGCGGAGACCTGTGCTCCGAGGAGCACTTTTTCTAGTTGGTCTGGTGTTGAAATGTGAGCCTAGGACTTTCTTCCATACAAAAAGTACCGTCCAATGAGAGTCGGAGGTGGGGGTGGGTCTAACGACAAGCCAATCAGCGAATATCTGCTAAAACATGCTGTGCGATGACGTCAGATGTAGGCGGATCCCTGGATCTCTTGTGATTGGTTTAGGGAAACTCCAATCCCGCCCCCCCCCCTGTAATGGCCGACACTGTAGTCACTTTCAGACTGAAGCTTCAGACTGATAATCAGGCTACTAGAGAGCCTGAGGTGGAACCGCTAACTGCTTTGAATGATTGGCCAAAGAGGAGAACAATACAACCATCTCTCCACCAATCACAACCTAACATACTTCCACATGACACTACATGCTCCACCCCTCCCTCCTCCCCCCACACATAATGGATTTTATTTATAACGCACTTTACATTTACAGGAAATCTCAAAGTGCTTACAGAAGGCAGTAGCATAAGAACAGAAAACATCACACCAATTAAAAGAAAACAACTAAAAACATGTCCCATGTGCATCCTTTTAGAAACTGGTGACTTTCTGTTACAAGAGATTCAACGATTCGATACGATACAAAGTCAAACGATACGATATATTGCCGTTTGCATATCGATATAGTAGACCGTTGAAAATTAAAAACGATATTTCGATGCAGTTACTATATCGTTACACCTCTAATTTGTAACCTTCATATGTATATACTTCATAATTCCTATAATATCCATATAATATATAATCACTATATCTATAGCCTGTATGACCATAAGTACATGGTGTCATGAATATATGCAGAGTAAAGATACTTCAACAGACTTTTATTTCATATTCACTTATTAATTATTGAGTGAATAATATGAGTCTCTCATCAGAGTCAAAGCAGGAGTCAGTAATCCCAAAGAACAGAACAGACAGAGCCGGTCTTATGAGGAGATGTACAATGTTCTGCTTATTAACACTTGTTGTCATGGTGAAAAGACACGGTTATCAAGTCTTATTTGGTCAGCTGTTGCACCTTGGTGCAACACCTTCTAAACCCTGGTGTTGGTGGGGGTGCAGGAAAATGCAATGTGATTACTAAACCAATCAGACCGGGAACGCATCAGTGTGTCATCTTAACATTTCTTTGGCTAATCAAAAATAGCAGATATACAAGCTCAAGGCCACCTACTGGCAGGTATTTCAGATTTTTTAATCCATGTGTTCCGTCCCCACTGTGATTCTGTTCACGCACAACTATGCTTATTACCACTGGTCCCTGAGCTCTGATGTCTGCTGATTCTGGATTCATATCATTTATAAATATATATATATGTATGTATATATGTATGTATGACATTCCAGAGGAAGGAATTATTCAAATGAAATCAGCCGGTGGAAGTGTGTTCTCTACCTGCAGGGGTTTCAGGGGGGAAGACATAGGAGGTGACACCAGGAAGATATACAAATGGGGGGAAAAAGTATTGAAATGCCCTCAGAGGTTTCCACGCACGCACGCACGCACGCACGCACACACACACACACACACACACACACACACACACACACACACACACACACACACACACACACACACACACACACACACACACACACACACACACACACACACACACACACACACGGGCCACTAGGCAGAGAGAGAGAGTTCTGACACCCAGGCTGTAGTGAACTAATAGCTGATAAGCTCCATGTGGTTTGTATTCATTTGTAACAGCATTGAACCAGGACCACCGGAGGGGGGGGGGGGCTACTGGACCCCCCAGCTACTGACTGTAGTTATACTGTATTTCATCCCAGATAAGAAGCAAAGCTGCTAAACATGCAGGTAATAATATGGAGCCATGGAGCAGATTCATCATCATTTGTCATGTGAAAAAAATGAAAATAAAGAATAAACTAGGATAACTAGAAACGTGCGGATTGTAGATCTACACCAGGCCCGTGTGTGTGTGTGTGTGTGTGTGTGTGTGTGTGTGTGTGTGTGTGTGTGTGTGTCTGTGTGTGTACAGTGTGGTATACAAGCGTAAGTCATAGACACAGATGGGGGTTTCGGGTGGGTATAGTGGTAGCATTGTGGTGGGCGGTGGTGTAAAGTAACTAAGTACATTTACTCAAGTGCTGTACTTAAAGTACAATTTTGAGGTACTTTTACTTTGCTGGAGTATTTCCAATGTGGGGTGGTATAGTGGTGGTGGGGGGCACAGAGGAGGGGTTAGGGTGGTATAGTGGTGGTGGGGGGCACAGAGGAGGGGTTAGGGTGGTATAGTGGTGGTGGGGGGCACAGAGGAGGGGTTAGGGTGGTATAGTGGTGGTGGGGGGCACAGAGGAGGGGTTAGGGTGGGCCTCCAGCCCTCCATCCACGAGGCTGTACTTTGCGTCGCTGCCAAGTGGAGGAATCAGGGAATCAAGTTGCTTTGGAACAGAAACAGCTGCTTCCTCAGTCACCAGGATGACAACACACACACACACACACACACACACACACACACACACACACACACACACACACACACACACACACACACACACACACACACACACACACACACACACACACACACACACACACACGCACACACACACACACAGTCAGCAGGATGAAAAGCCAGCAGAACAAAAGGCTGAGCAGCAGCAGCTCCTTTGTTAATGCCCAGCTTCACTCACTCTGCCAATTAACCCATTAAGACCTGAGTTGCTTCTTTAAAAAAATCTAAATCCTTAAAAAAATTGGGGAAAAAAATTGAAAAAAAAAAAGAAAAAAAAAAATTGAAAAAAAAAATTGAAAAAAAAAATTGAAAAAAAAATTGAAAAGAAAAATGAAAAAGAATTTGAAAAAAAATGTTTTTGCAAGATTTTTCAAAAATAGCAGATCTACAAGCTCATAGCGCGGCACTCGGTGCCGCGCTATGAGCTTGTATATCTGCTATTTTTGAATAGCCAAAGAAATCTAAAGTGACACAGATGCGTTCCAGGTCTCAATGGGTTAACTGATTGTGGGCAAAGCGAGCAAACAGCCGCGGTGCCACAGAGTGCCAGATCCACACATTCTGCAGAGAGCAGCGCTCCTATCAGAACGGACCCAAAATGTGCCGTTTTGTTTCCCTGTCTGCTGCCTGGCATTGGCCCCCACACACACACACACACACACACACACACACACACAACCAGAT
The DNA here is from genome assembly GCF_963454915.1 of Gymnoscopelus microlampas. Classification (NCBI taxonomy): domain Eukaryota; kingdom Metazoa; phylum Chordata; class Actinopteri; order Myctophiformes; family Myctophidae; genus Gymnoscopelus; species Gymnoscopelus microlampas. The sequence goes on along the minus strand of NC_139952.1, from coordinate 49,561,644 downwards.
TAATGCATTGAGACCGGGAACCGCATCTGTGTGTCATTTTAAGATTTATTTGGGCTATTCAAAAATAGCAGATCTATAAGCTCGTAGCGTGGCACCGAGTGAGCTTGTAGATCTGCTATTTTTTTGAAAAATTGTGGAAGTTTTTTTTTCAAATCTTTGAATATATATATATATATATGTTTCAAAGCGAACATTTTTAACTCCTATCTGTGCTCCTGCAGGGGTCCCTGGAACAACGTATTTTGTGATGGGGGGTCCGCGACCAAATACATATCATTTTTGGTGGTCCTTGACATGGAAAAGTTGGAGCACCACTGATATAGCAACACACTGTGGACCCCCATCTCAAAATGTGTGTGTTCCAGGGACCCCCACCAGAAGCAAAGATTTGAGTTACAAATGTTCACACTTTAGAAATATATATATAATCAAAGATTTGCACAACATTTTCATGATTTTTCAAAAATAGCAGATCTACAAGCTCATAGCGCGGCACTCGGTGCCGCGCTATGAGCTTGTAGATCTGCTATTTTTGAATAGCCCAAAGGACACAGATGCGTTCCCGGGCTTGGTGGATTAAACAACAGCTCTGTTTTATGTTCACATGTGAGACATTTAACTGATGCTGTTCCTCCAAGTGTTAATGAGGGTGAGACTATGAGACAATGAATCCTCCATTCTACCATCATCACCTGCCTGGGCGGGCGGCCCAGTATAGCTTTACTACTGAGAGAGAGAGAGAGAGAGAGAGAGAGAGAGAGAGAGAGAGAGAGAGAGAGAGAGAGAGAGAGAGAGAGAGAGAGAGAGAGAGAGAGAGAGAGAGAGAGAGAGAGAGAGAGTCCACATGAAGACAGAGAAACACACTGGCTCATAGAGAATGTTGTTGATTAGAACAACATGGCTGTTGATTAAATACTTGTAAATACGTTATTATTGAAACAAACGCATGAGACAGTAGACTGACAACACAGAGCAGTGCTACGGACCTGATGTCTGTCTGTCTGTCTGTCTGTCTGTCTGTCTGCTTTAATATAAGTCTGTCTGTCTGTCTGTTTTAACTTAAGTCTGTCTGTCTGTCTGTCTGTCTGTTTTAACTTAAGTCTGTCTGTCTGTCTGTCTGTCTGTCTGTCTGTCTGTCTGTCTGTCTGTCTGTTTTAACTTAAGTCTGTCTGTCTGTCTGTCTGTCTGTTTTAACTTAAGTCTGTCTGTCTGTCTGTCTGTCTGTCTGTCTGTCTGTCTGTTTTAACTTAAGTCTGTCTGTCTGTCTGTCTGTCTGTCTGTCTGTCTGTCTGTCTGTCTGTCTGTCTGTCTGTCTGTCTGTCTGTCTGTCTGTCTGTTTGCTTTAACATAAGTCTGTCTGTCTGTCTGTCTGTCTGTCTGTCTGTCTGTCTGTTTGCTTTAACATAAGTCTGTCTGTCTGTCTGTCTGTCTGTCTGTCTGTCTGTCTGTCTGTTTGTTTTACCGTCTGTCTGTCTGTCTGTCTGTCTGTCTGTCTGTCTGTCTGTCTGTCTGTCTGTCTGTCTGTCTGTCTGTTTGTCTGTCTGTTTTACCGTCTGTCTGTCTGTCTGTCTGTCTGTCTGTTTGTTTTACCGTCTGTCTGTCTGTCTGTCTGTCTGTCTGTCTGTCTGTCTGTCTGTCTGTCTGTCTGTCTGTCTGTTTGCTTTAACATAAGTCTGTCTGTCTGTCTGTCTGTCTGTCTGTCTGTCTGTCTGTTTGCTTTAACATAAGTCTGTCTGTCTGTCTGTCTGTCTGTCTGTCTGTCTGTCTGTCTGTCTGTTTGTTTTACCGTCTGTCTGTCTGTCTGTCTGTCTGTCTGTCTGTCTGTCTGTCTGTCTGTCTGTCTGTCTGTCTGTCTGTCTGTCTGTCTGTCTGTCTGTCTGTTTGTCTGTCTGTTTTACCGTCTGTCTGTCTGTCTGTCTGTCCGTCTGTTTGCTTTAATTTGCTACTCTGAGGGCAGTTTCTCAATGCTGGTCTCAGGGCAGTTTATAGCCTTCTAAAGGTATATAGATGCAACAATGTTAATTTGCTGCTCTGAGGGCACTTTCTCAATGCTACTCTCAGGGCAGTTTAACTTAAATTTGTCTGTCTGTCTGTCTGTCTGTCTGTCTGTCCGTCAAGCCAATCTACAAGCTCATGTGCTGTGAATTTTGCAGATTTGCAGTGCAAGAAACCAACCAGCACTCAACTAAGAGCAAACCAGGCATACTTCTAACCCTAACCCCTAAATCTGAATGTCTAATCCTAACCTACCCTAAATCTGAATGTCTAATCCTAACCCTACCCTACCCTAAATCTGAATGTCTAATCCTAACCCCTGAATCTGAATGTCTAACCGTAACCCCTGATTCTGAATGTCTAATCCTAACCCCTGAATCTGAATGTCTAATCCTAACCCCTGAATCTGAATGTCTAACCCTAACCCCTGAATCTGAATGTCTAATCCTAACCCCTGAATCTGAATGTCTAATCATAACCCCTGAATATGAATGTCTAATCCTAACCCCTGAATCTGAATGTCTAATCCTAACCTGAATCTTTTCCCATTTCTCTTGTGAGGACTAGGACAATATTGTCCTCACAATGTATATTTCTGAAATTCTACTATACTTAGACACACACACACACACACAGACACAGACACACACACACACACACACACACACACACACACACACACACACACACACACACACACACACACACACACACACACACACACACACACACACACACACACACACACACACACACACACACACACACACACACACACACACACACAGCTCCTCTGCTCTCACGATCCATTGACTCACAGAAGAAGAAGAAGACAGAGATAACTTAGAGTGGGGCCGGGCGGTGGGCTTTAACCACTCTAAAAGTCTTCCTTCCTTTTTTATATATGAAAAAGAGGAAAAATGAATCACAAAATGAAAAAAATAAAAAAAACTAACATCTTAATTTTAGATTTGGGGGGCGACTTTGAAGACTTGTGCCTCCCAGACAGCGAGGAGGTGATTAGCATATGTCTCTCTCCACAGCAGAGCTCCTGAATACATTTATTTCAGAGGGATGTACATACATTAGGAACGCTCACATTAACCCTTTAGCACCTGTGAGTCACGCATCTGTGTCACTGTTTCATTGAGCTAAAACGCATTATTTTACACTTTGGCTAATTAAAAAATAGCAGATCTACAAGCTCATAGCGCGGCACCGAGTGCCGCGCTATGAGCTTGTAGATCTGCTATTTTTGAAAAATCATGAAAATGTGTGCAAATCTTTGAATATATATTCTTATAAAGCAAACACTTTTAACTCAAATTGTTGCTTCTGGGGGGTCCCTGGAGCAACATATTTTGATGGGGGTCGGCGGCCAAATACATATAATTTTGGGGGTCCTTGACATGAAAAAGTTTGAGAACCACTGATATAGAAACATACGTTTTTCAGAAAACTGTTGGGATTTAGAAGACATTTTTCTAATGGGCTTCAGGTCTTAATGGGTTAACCCTTTAGCACCTGAGGCCCGTTCTACAAGATGCCTTCTAAACCAGTAGTTCTTGCACTTCTTCGTGTCAAGGACCCCCCCGCCCCCCCCCCCCAAATGATATGTATTTGGCCACGGAACCCCCACCCCCAGGGGCGGCCATAGCTGAGTGGTTAGTGAGCCCGCCTAGGGAGCCAGAGGCCCTGGTTGCCCCAGGTTCGATTCCAGGCCAGGCCAGCATATGTGTTCGATGAAATGAAATTTGTCCCTGAGCAAGACTCTTAACCCCTAATTGCTCACAGGTTCTCATTGGAAACAAGACCGCAAGGACTTTCATGAACGACCTGTTAAAAGGAATTATCCTTATCCCCCCAACATCTGGAAATGTTTTGTGTTCCAGGGACCCCCCAGAAGAGAAGATTTATGTGTGTGTCAAAATTATTCAAAATTATTTTTCAAGATTTTTCAAAAAAAATCTTGAAAAAAATATCAGATGTAGAGCAGTGGTTCTCAAACATTTTCATGTCAAGGACCCCCAGAAATGATATGTATTTGGCCGCGGACCCCCATCTCAAAATATTTAGTTCCAGGGACCCCCAGAAGCAAAGATTTGAGTAAAAAAAAAATGCTTTACGCGTATATATATATATTCAAAGATTTGCACGATTTTTCAAAAATAGCAGATCTACAAGCTCATAGCACGGCACTATGAGCTTGTAGATCTGCTATTAAGTATAACATATGGTTGTTAAAATGATTGTGACGCCATATGAACTAGTTTTTGCCAACGATGTACAGTATACATGACAGGGTGTGAGCTTGTAGATCTGCTATTTTGAGAACCACTGTTCTAAATCCTAAGAGTTTTCTGAAAAAGAAAAAAAAACAGATTTGCTAAAATCTTAAAACGACACAGTTTATGCGTTCCCGGTGTGAAGGGGTTAACGGCGGGCGCCTCTCTCCGCCTGCGCGCTGGAAGGCTGCGTCTGATTGATGTCCCCTGTTTGCCGCGTAGCGTACCTGACAGGGACATTAGCGTTACGGATGGGGACAGGTGACGTTGTCACCGCCATCCGTCTCTCTCTGGGCTCTGACAACACCAAGTCATCAAGAAAGAGGTGGAAGATACTATTATAGTACTCTGATCTTTTTACTTAAAGGAGAATTTCGACCTAAAGGCGTTTTCCTAACTTGATTTGAAGTTGTTACCTCATGATAAGAGTGGTCCAGGACCCCCCCAGTTCATAACGAGCCAAGTTCTCCATTTCGGACCCCCCCCCCCACAGCTCAGAATGGCCTTCGTTAGTTTCTTGTCTAAATCCGCTTATTTCCGTCGCTCGAAAATAGTTTTTTCTTGTATATATCTGTCGTGTGTGGACCGTCTGTTGTCGGTGCTATGCTAATGCTACGCGGACGCCGCCATTACTGTTTACGAATCTGATTTACTGAAATCACGTTTGAAATCTCGTCTCGCGAAAGTATCGCGAGACGAGAATGGAGAACTTCGCTCGTTATGAACTGGGGGGTCCTGGACCACTCTTATCATGAGGTAACAACCTCAAATCAAGCTAGGAAAACGCCTATAGGGCAAAATGCTCCTTTAACAACAGGGGTCTTCAACGTTTTTCAGTCCAAGGACTCCTTAGCTGAGAGAAAGAGATGAAGTAGGGAACCTCCCACTATATATTACGGTATTTAAAATTGTGTTGCAGATTAAACTTTCTCATAGATTTCATAGATGGCTTCATAGACTTAATGACAGACACTGTCATGTTGGATTCATGTTCATGTGTATTTTCAGACATTTGACCACTTTAAACCGTTGATATTTAAACGACTGGGCCTTTCGCTCTGTACTCGGTCTGCTCTTTTTTTTTGCCTTCTACACCAAACCACTTTGCTGAGAATAGCCGATCTACAAGCTCACAAAGCATTGCACTGCGAGGCTTTGTGAGCTGGTAGATCTGCTATTTTTGGCTAAAGCTCTCCTCAGAAAAGAGACGGCTAGGTTTCAAGTTGTTAATTCAATGTAAAAAAAATTAAACATTTATTTTGCGTTATCCTTTTAGCTTAGCATTTTGACTGTACATTATTACATTACAGTCATTTAGCAGACACTTTTATCCAAAGCGACTTACAATAAGTGTATTCAACATAGGTAGGGAACAAAACTACTAATCACCAGAACCATTAAGTGCATTCTCTTCTAAAACAAGCAACAAGAGTATACCTCGCACTAAGGTAAAAGTGCTATATATCAGCTACCTACTGTCTTAAACAGATGAGACAAAGTAGGAAAATCAAATGAGCACGAGATAAAACAAAAAAGTGTATCGACTAAACAAGATCCAATGAAACAATAAAATAAGAGTTTCGTACAACTAGTTAACATCAAGTAGGCAAGGCGAAGAGGAAGGGTAATGTTTCCTGAAGAGGAAACACTGTACTACCTGTACTAACATACCTGTACCTATCCATGTTAATGAAGTATTCAATCAATCAATCAATGTGACCAAAGTATTGGCGACAAAAAATACCCGTCTGGCGTACGCTTTTAGCGCCGGGATTTGGAAAGAGATCAAACGGCGTACGATTGCCTCGTCAGCATCAAAGACAACGGTCTTCGCTGCTTGATGAGGAATGACAATTCAATAATGTTTAACACGTTTAAATGTGTCCCCGGTGCACAGCTCAATTACCCCCCCCCCCCCACCCCCCCACCCCCCCGATGTAAGGTTCTTGGGTCCGTGCCCAGACGGCGAGTAGATTTAGATTTATGGCGTCATGTGAGTTTATGAGTAATTCATGACCTATTATGCTTTATGATTGCCATCACTTTCTGGCACTAAATACAGTTGACACTAAAATGACACCGTGGAACAAAATGACAGCTTGAAAGATCAGCACTGATAAACTCCCAAAAGGTCAACTACTATTTCTGTCAGACAACCTTCAGTGGAAGACACGGGATGCTAATGACCGAGTTCCTATTGGTCTCTTTCATCGTTAACCCATTAAGACTGGGAACGCATATCTGTGTCATTTTAGATTTTTAGCCATAACCATTATTTTATACTTTAGGCTATTCAAAAATAGCAGATCTACAAGCTCATGAGCTTGTAGATCTGCTATTTCTTTTTTTTTTATCGTGAACATTTTTGCAAATTTTAATATGTAGTACCTAAAGCAAACATTTGTAACTCAAATCTTTGCTTCTGGGGGATTCTACAAATGTCTTCTAAATCATAACAGTTTTTTTTTTTTAAACTTATGTTGCTATAATATCAGTGGTTCTCAAACTTTTTTCATCTCAAGGACCATCCAAAATGATATGTATATGTCCGCGGAAATATGTTGTTCCAGGGACCCCCAGAAGCAAAGATTTGAGTTATTCAAAGAGTTGCACACATTTTTACGATTTACTCTTCAAAAATAGCAGATCTACAAGCTCGTGAGCTTGTAGATCTGGTATTTTTGAATGGCCAAGAAATCTTTAAATCACACACAGATGCATTCCCGGTCTTAATGGGTTAAATGAAACCAGAAAAAAATAAAAACTGTGTTCTAAGAGAGAAACCGGATTCAGAGCCCGACCGCAAAACTGGATTTCTTTGTGACCGATGTCGATACGGATATGAGGGAGTGATAAAGGCCCATATGATGGAGATATCGACATGGATATAAGGGTCTGTCTCTGACACAATGTATTACAGCCTAATGGAGGTTTCCAGTGGTGGAAGAGGTACTCACATGTTTTACTTGAGTAAAAGTATCAACACCACAATGTAGAAATACTCTGTTACAAGTAAAAGTCTGGTATTCAGAATTTACTTTAGTAAAAGTACACAATTATTGGCATCAAAATATACTTAAAGTATCAAAAGTAAGAATACTCATTATGCAGAATGTCCCATTACAAGTTTTCAAAATCTTTTGAAAATAGCAGATCTACAAGCTCACAATGTGTCGCATCGCGACACATTGTGACATGTTGCAACATGTTGGCTATTTTTTTAAATAGCCAACATATATATAGAGCTTAAGTGCTTAATGTATGTTTTGTAATAAAAATCTAAATCGGCAAACTAGTAACTAACGTTTTCCAATAATTGTAGTGGAGTAAAAGCACAATATTTTCCTCTGAGATGTAGTGGAGTAGAAGTAAAAGTATTGAAAATTGGAAATGCTCCACTACAGTAAAAAATACCTCAAAATTGTACTTAAGTACAGTACTTCAGTAAATGTACTTGGTTACTTTACACCACTGGAAGTGTCATATCTTAACAAAAGAAGTCTTTGATCCCGTGAAATTGCCTTTTTTTGCTTTTGCATTAATTTGCTTGATTCTTTTTGTTATTTTTACTTGACTTCATCAGTTTGTCAGTGTTTCTAATTAGCAACAATACATCGTCACTGTAAGACATAAACCTTGTATCTCCATATTTCAACTGCTTATGTTTTTTTCATAAATTAATGTCCTATGCTTCATCACACAAGAGTGTTGCACAAAAGTAGTCTAGTGAGCTTGTAGATCGGCTAGTTTCCCTATTTCTTTTTATAATAATAAAAAAGGAATGGTTTTGGAAATACAAGGTTTCCACCCGACAGACAATATTCATTTGATTTGAAAAAAACAACAACACAAAAAAACCAAGGAAGATGATTAATCAAATGCACTTCATAATGTGTGTGTGTGTGTGTGTGTGTGTGTGTGTGTGTGTGTGTGTGTGTGCGTGCGTGTGCGCGTGTGAATGCATGCGCGTGTGTCTTTATTTGTGACAGGAAAGGAGGAGCTGTTCCCTCTGTAGGAATGTGACTGTTTATTTATTGAGTCAAACAACGGCTCAGATAAACTCTACACACCACTGTGTAATACCAGAGCTTTATACAGGGGAGGAGGGGAGAGGGCGAGAGAGGGGGGCGAGAGACACAGAGAGAGAGAGAGAGAGAGAGAGAGAGAGAGAGAGAGAGAGAGAGAGAGAGAGAGAGAGAGAGAGAGAGAGAGAGGTGGGAGGGAGAATGGAGAGGCATGGGGGAAGTGAGAGAGAGAGAGAGAGAGAGAGAGAGAGAGAGAGAGAGAGAGAGAGAGAGAGAGAGAGAGAGAGAGAGAGAGAGAGAGAGAGAGAGAGAGAGAGAGAGAGGGGGAGGGAGAATGGAGAGGCATGGGGGAAGTGAGAGAGAGAGAGAGAGAGAGAGAGAGAGAGAGAGAGAGAGAATGAGAGAGAGAGAGAGAGAGAGAGAGAGAGAGAGAGAGAGAGAGAGAGAGTGAGAGAGAGAGAGAGAGAGAGAGAGAGAGAGAGAGAGATAGAGGTGGGAGGGAGAATGGAGAGGCATGGGGGAAGAGAGAGAGAGAGAGAGAGAGAGAGAGAGAGAGAGAGAGAGAGAGAGAGAGAGAGAGAGAGAGAGAGAGAGAGAGAGAGAATTGGGGGCCCAAACATCCAAGGTTAATTTAGTGAGAGGAGAGAAAGCTGCAGCCAGCAGATAAGACCATCCCTGCAAATGAGTTCTGCCTGCCTGGATTACAGCTAAATTTATGCAACTTTTCCTTATCCTTTCACAGGCTCTCTCTGAAGTAGCATAATTAACCCGCTTAGACCGGGAACGCGTCTGTGTCGCCTTTTTTTTAGATTTCTTTGGGCTTTTCAAAAAATAGCAGATCTGCTATTTTTTGGAAAAATCCTGAAAATTTGTGCAAACATTTGTAACTCAAATCTTTTGCTTCTGGGGGATTCTACCAATGCGTTTCTAGATACTAGCAGTTTTTCTGAAAAACTTATGTTTCTATATCAGTGATTCTCAAACTTTTTCTTGTCAAGGACCCCCCAAATTATATGTATTTGGCCGTGGACCCCCATCTCAAAATATGTTTTTTCCAGGGACCCCCCTAGAAACAAAGATTGTTTTAAGCGAACATTTAATGTTCGCTTAAAAAATGATATAAATTCAAAGATTTGCCAAAAATGACAGGATTTTTCAAAAAATAGCAGATCTACAAGCTCATAGCGCGGCACTCAGTGCCGCGCTATGAGCTTGTAGATCTGCTATTTTTGAATAGCCCAAAGTATAAAATAACGGCTAAAGTGGTTACACACGGATGCGTGTCCCGGGGTCTTAATGGGTTAACTTGCGCACATAAAAATGTGCACATTTTCTGCATGGCATGGCGGTAACATTCCTCATTTTACTGCTTTGATATAGTTTTTTTTTTTCCCCTCCTTCCCTCTTCTTCTTTCTCCCCCACTTCCTCGCCTATTCATTCATAAAGGTACTCTACACCCCCCCCCACTCCCCCCACACACACACCCCCTCCTCAAGTTTTGTAGATTTGTCATTGTAATGGTCCAACAAGACCAGTGTTTAATCGTTGTAATTATTTAACCCGCTCAGTCCGGGAACGCATCCGTGTGTCATTTTAACATGTATTTGAGCTATTCAAAAAAATAGCAGATCTACAAGCTCATAGAGCTATTTTAGAAACATCGTGAAAATGTGTTCTTTGAATGTACATTTTTAGAGGGCACATTTTTGACTCAAATCTTTCAAAGCCCTATTGCAAAATATTTTGAGATGGGGGTCCGCAGTCAAATACATATAATTTTGGAAAAAGTTTTGGACATGAAAAAGTTTAAGAATCACTGATATAGAAACATACGTTTTTCAAAAAAAAAATATAGGATTTAGAAGACATTTGTACAATGCCCCAGACGCAAATATTTGAGTAAAATAATTTCACTTACAAATAATACAATTTTTTTTTTTTTTGCAGATCTACAAGCTCATAGTGCGGCACTCTGTGCCGCACTATGAGCTTGTATATCTGCTATTTTTTTTAATATAGCCAAAGAAATCTAAAAATGCCACAGATTTGTTCCCGGTCTTAAAGGGTTAATGGCTATAAAAATCTGTGCTGTCATCACATTCCGCGCAGTGGTACAGCTCCTTCCCGGATAAGAGCGTCTGCCAGACGTCCTAAAAAATGTTAAAATTGTGTCCATACCAGGGGAAAATAAATAGGTAGATTCTATTCTATTAGGTTCAAGTATTGTATACGATATGTACGGTGAGATACAGCAAGAGCAAATCCTGTTACATAGCTAACAGACCATTACAGTATACAGACTAGGCCTGTCCCCGGACTAAGGATTTCTATAGTCCAATCTGATTGGCCGAATGTTGCCTATAGTCGACTAATAGTCGACTAATGCAATTTTCTTTTGTTGCATGATTGGACTGAGAGATTGGCAGTCTGCCAAATCTCTCAGTCGAATCATGCAAAAAAGATGTTATGCAATAGAGGAACATTCCATTTGGACTGTAGGGGTGCTTAATGTCTGATTTACTTTCTTGGTTTCTCCCAATAAATCATGATGTATATCCTATTTTTGGCAAACAATTAGTTAATTAATATAACAAATTAGGCCAATCTCTCAGTCATAATTCGACTAAGAGATTGGCAGTCGACTCAGACTCCCCTCGACTGATTAGTCGACTATTCGAATAATCGAGGTCAGGCCTAATAATACAGGCTATCTTTATATATATATCCATATCACACGCATGCATTGAGTACGGAAAATAGCCGATCTACAAGCCCGCTGCCCGTCGAGACAAGACGTGGAAGAGTGGCTTGGAGAGTCCAGACAGCCAGGAGAGGATATAGGAACCTTCAAAGCAAAAAGCTGCGTATGCAAATAACAGCTTAAGCTGCACTTGAGGACAGAAGTGTTGTTTATTATTAACAAAGACCCTCTTTTTCTTCCCATCATCATCGTCATCGTCATCGTCATCACCACGCCGAAGGCTGCTCTGTTTATCCGTCCACCCCACACCCAGTAGTGGAAAAAGTACTCATTTTACACTCTCAAGAGTTAAAGAGGTGGTGCCATAGTTTTGCACTTTTTCTGTTTTTCATGTGTCTATGAGGTTGATAGAACTTCATTAATCCCCCTGGTGGTGTTTATATGGTGTTTTATGTCTTCTCTGACTATTTTGAGTTTCTACCTGTAGGCTGAAACCTTGAGGGTCAAACGTGCCAATAGAAAAACAGCGCTTTAGTGACATAGTAAAAACATACCCTCCCCCTCATTATCATAACACAACAGGTGTGGGCATGAGGAGGCGGAGGGACTAGGACAGGTGGGTGGTGCTAAGGTGTTGGAGGAGGTGCTAAGGTGAGAACCAGGTATACTTAATGAACTGGAGGCGTGTCCACATAAAAACATAATTTTAACACTTTCTGTATACTTTTTTGAAAAAAATCTCCCTCCTAGTATAACCATAATACCTGATGATTATGGTTTAGGGGGGGGGGGGGGGGGGGATCACTGAAAATCACGGCACCCCGTCTTTAAGTAAAAGTATCAATACTGCAACGTAATACTCTGTTACAAGTAAAAGTGCGGAATTCAAAATTTACTTGAAAAGTACAAAAGTATTGGTATCAAAATGTACTTAAAGTACCAAAAGTTGAAAGTCACAACTTCGGAGGGAGAGAAATCCAATCACAACTGAGCGGTACCAGACCAAATCTGCAGAGGGCATTTTTTTTTTCCTTTTTCGCAATGGCAGATTGGTCTGGTTTCCAGGCTAATACCACCCATCTGAGTCAGACTGTGTGTCTAATGCCATGGTTCTCAAAGTGGGGTCCGGGGACCCCCAGGGGTACTTGAGGGGGTTCCAGGGGGTACCCAGCAAAATGTGTAAATATAGCATCAGAATAATTTTAACCTTTTATACCATGGCTATTCAAAAATAGCAGATCTACAAGCTCATAGCGCGGCACCGAGTGCCGCGCTATGAGCTTGTAGATCTGCTATTTTTGAAAAATCTTGAAAATTTGTGCAAATCTTTGAATATTTGTTTTTTAAAGCAAACATTTGTAACTCAAATCTTTGCTTCTGGGGGGTCCCTGAAACAAAATATTTTTAGATGGGGGTCCGCGGCCAAATACATATCATTTTGGGGGTCCTTGACATGAAAAAGTTTGAGAACCACTGGTCTAATGTACCTCTGCCCACGACATCATGTACATTAAAGTATAACCATCACCACCTAGACTATTGTCTCTGACTCCTCCTGCCTCATCCTCCTGACTGATCCACAAAGACAGTATTATTAAAGAAGAGAGTCACACCTTTTTTTCCTTTTTGTTACATTTCTTCGTGGCAAATTTCACAATGGCCGACTTTATCTGGATCAATATGTGCGGCTATCTCTCCCCTGATAAAGAGCTCTGCTGAGAGACTGTTTATCTGCCCACTGTCTGGACTGTCTAACATTTTAACGAGCTTAATTGACATGTATTCAACGAGATGCATGTCCTCATCGCCTGAGTTTATAGAACGGGACATGGCAGCAGATAGAGGGCTATAGGTCTCAATGGTTAGCAAATACATTTTCCAGACAGAATTCCACAAAAGACAACGTTGCCTTCCAATAATAATCCACATGGACTCGCTGTGAAATGACTTTTTCTCCGATATATCGACTTTCATTAAGCGATGTGGTCAGTGGTGTAAAGTAACTAAGTACATTTACTCAACTACTGTACTTAAGTACAATTTTGAGGTATGTTTTACTTTACTGGAGTATATACAAATTTCCAATACTTTTACTTCTACTCCACTACATCTCAGAGGCAAATATTGTACTCTTACTCCACTACAATTATTTGATAACTTAAGTTACTAGTTACTTTGCAGATATAAATTATTACATTATAAAACATGAATTAAGCACTCTAGCCACATGTTATACCTAGGCTATTTGAAAATAGCAGATCTACAAGCTCACAACGTGTTGCATCGTGAGGCGTTGTGAGCTTGTAGATCTGCTATTTTCAAACATTTTAGTACTTTTACTTTTGGTACTTTAAGTATATTTTGATGCCAATCATTTTGTACTTTTACTCAAGTAACATTTTGAACAGAGGCCTTTTACTTGTAACAGAGTATTTTTATGTTGTGATATTGCTACTTTCACTTAAGTAAAATATATGAGTAGCTACCTCTGCCACCTCTGCATTTAAGTCTGATAATTAAATCATGCAGGTATACTTCAGACCTTAAAGAAGGCATCCACTGTTCCTGTATCCAAAATCCTAATAATAACATTGATTTCAGAAGCACAGCTCCAGACCTGCACACATGTACAGCCGCTTGATTCAAGCTCCTCCACACAGAGATAAAAGCACGGCCGATAAGGATTCCATGAAAGGAGAAAGCATGACAAATTCTCACAACAAAAGCACACAAATCATTTACTCTGTGATGAAATGTGCCGTGAAAGATGATTATGTTTGCAGCCAATTTGTTCAAATGACAGGAAAGGAAATAGAGACGTTTGTTTTCTCTTGTTTGACGTTAAATGACATGGTTATATATTATTATGACTGCTGTCACTGTTGTGGTAATCTCTCAAGACATGTTCTGCTAAATCTGTCAGCACCACTGCCTTAAACATGTAATGTTGTTGTTAGTATGAATAAACACACTACTTACTGCCTGAAACATGTAATGTTGTTGTTAGTAGGAATAAACACACCACTACCTTAAACACACTACTGCCTTAAACATGTAATGTTTTTGTTAGTAGGAATAAACACACTACTGCCTTAAACATGTAATGTTGTTGTTAGTATGAATAAACACACTACTTACTGCCTGAAACATGTAATGTTGTTGTTAGTAGGAATAAACACACCACTACCTTAAACACACTACTGCCTTAAACATGTAGTGTTTTTGTTTGTAGGAATAAACACACCACTGCCTTAAACATGTAATGTTTTTGTTAGTAGGAATAAACACACTACTGCCTTAAACATGTAATGTTTTTGTTAGTAGGAATAAACACACTACTGCCTTAAACATGTAATGTTTTTGTTAGTAGGAATAAACACACTACTGCCTTAAACATGTAGTGTTTTTGTTAGTAGGAATAAACACACTACTGCCTTAAACATGTAGTGTTTTTGTTTGTAGGAATAAACACACCACTGCCTTAAACATGTAATGTTTTTGTTAGTAGGAATAAACACACTACTGCCTTAAACATGTAATGTTGTTGTTAGTATGAATAAACACACTACTTACTGCCTGAAACATGTAATGTTGTTGTTAGTAGGAATAAACACACCACTACCTTAAACACACTACTGCCTTAAACATGTAATGTTTTTGTTAGTAGGAATAAACACACTACTGCCTTAAACATGTAGTGTTTTTGTTTGTAGGAATAAACACACCACTGCCTTAAACATGTAATGTTTTTGTTAGTAGGAATAAACACACTACTGCCTTAAACATGTAATGTTTTTGTTAGTAGGAATAAACACACTACTGCCTTAAACATGTAATGTTTTTGTTAGTAGGAATAAACACACTACTGCCTTAAACATGTAATGTTTTTGTTAGTAGGAATAAACACACTACTGCCTTAAACATGTAATGTTTTTGTTAGTAGGAATAAACACACTACTGCCTTAAACATGTAGTGTTTTTGTTTGTAGGAATAAACACACCACTGCCTTAAACATGTAGTGATTTTGTTTGTAGGAATAAACACAGGATCAACCGGGAGGAAGTGGATTAAGAAAGGGGAGGAGTCAAACCCAAGTTCCTGTTTTACACTGTTTGTTTTTTTTACCAAATGGGTTCCCGGATTGCTGTGGTGGGAATTTAGCTCATAATCACAGTTTCCTCTGTTTAAATAAATAACAGTCTACCAAGGTTGACATTTGGCAATATCACTTCAAACACTAGCCATGTTTTGAATGGGGAATATAAGCTGCTACTGTACCTTCAAGAAGGAGATACAAAGTTCCACAATTCAATAAGGTAATTTCTTTGTTTTTTTTGTCGCATAACTAAGCCAATCACTTTATCCCTTAAATGTTTTTTTTATCCCACGATGTTGCAGGTAACCGTCTTCCATGCCGACATCTCGCCACTCCGACTAGTGGCTTCCGCGTGCGGTTAGGGTTAGGGTGAGGGTTAGGTATAGGGTTCGTTAACGTCGGAAAGGCGACATGTCGGAAAGCCGCCATGTAACCGATGTTGCAACCCCATTTTTTCCAACCAGTGCCAATTGTCTAAGTAATCCTGGGCACTACTATCCCTCTGCCAGCCTAGGGAGAGCCCAGAGCAGAGTTTCCCCGGTAGGACGTAGCGCGTGGAAGGAACACGTTATTCCAACCAGTTCCTTTCCGCTCCATCAGGCGCCCCGGCTGACCAGGGGGAGGCAGTATAGAGACCAGGATCACTTTTTGTGAGGGTACCTACCCTAGGAGAACATGCAAACTCCACACAGAGAGGCCCTTTCACCAACCCCACCTAGGGTATGGGCATTGGGCACTGATGACGCGGAGGAGAGGACACGCCCCCAGCGCCCAAAGCATCCGCGGCGGTAATCGAACCCAGGACCTTCTAGACCTTCTAGAGAGCACTACCGCCTGCTCCACCATGCCCCTACTAAGCCAATAATTTGATGGCCGGCGGAGTCTATCCGGTAGGAGACTCAAAGAGTCTCTGGTCATGAAATGATTGGCTTATGCGACAAAAACAAACTACTCCTTAAATCAAGGCTTTATGTCGTGTGTAATTGATAGAAAATAGGTATTTTTTTCGGGTGAACTACCAATACTTCTGCTACTTCTGTTATGGGTGATGCGACGCATTGTGAGCTTGTAGATCGGCTATCTACATTTATAATTATATATACATAATCCATACATACATATCCACCCTACAGCAACAACATACTATATATCCTGGAGTTCAATGTTCAGTATACTGTATGTGAGATTAGAGCTATAAAATCACACATCCCAGATTAGAGCTATAAACCCACACGTCCCAGCAGGGAGCAGCCAGTAGCAGATAAAAAAGCACACAGCTGTTTATCTCAAACACAAGTCTTCACTTAATAAGGCACAAATCTCATTAGCTTGATTCTGAAAGAATGCTAATTCTATTGAAAATGTACGGCACTGATAAATTAGTTCTGCCAGTGAAAATCCCTTTAGATTTTTTCAAAGGCTTTTTTTAGAGGCAAATATGATTGGAAAGGAAAACATGTCCAAGAAGCAGCCTTCATTGTGTGTTTGTGGTTTCTAAAGCCCATGCACGCTGTTATCACAAAATGTTAGGCCTGCTGTTTGACTTCACTAGCAGGGTTCATACACATACTGTGAGACTTTTTCAATTAAATAAAACTAAAGTTGATAGAATCTTTCACTGGTATATTTTTCACAACAACCAGTCTACATTAAATGTGTTCGTTTTTCGACCATTACTGTAAACACAGTTTTTCTGTCTGCCCTGGCTCCAAAACGACGAAGGCATTGGAAATATATTTATTTATCCAGACCCTGATGAAGACCCTTTAGGTCGATACGCGTTGGTCATACTGTTGCCTTGCTCAAAATAAATCTTTATATTTTTTTCATCAAAGACGGAGTGCCTTGGAGGTCCACACCACCTGAGAGTCAAGCAGCACTTCTTTGAAAAACGTTTTTTTTGGTCATATTTATCTATCTGTTTTAAAGTGAATGAATACGGTTTCTGAAAGCTTTAGTTGTTGCTTTCCAACATATCGCTGTTTTTCTGGCCTCTGTGTGTCAGGCACCTGGACCTGGTGGCCAGCAAACTGACACTAGGGAGCCAAGCTAAGGCACAACAGCTTTAACCCATTGAGACCTGAAGCCGATTCTACATGTCTCCTAAATCTCAACAGTATTGTGAAAAACGTATGTTTCTATATCAGTGGTGCTCAATCTTTTTCATGTCAAGGACCCCAAAATGATATGTATTTGGCGACGAACCCCCATCAAAACATGTTGTTCCAGGAACCCCCAGAAGCAAAGATTTGAGTTAAAAACGGTTTGCTTTAAAATATATATATATTCAAAGATTTGCACACATTTTCACGATTTTTCAAAAATAGCAGATCTACAAGCTCGTAGCTAAGTGGATAAAATGATTGTGACGCTATGTTAACACATTTTGCTGGGGACCCCCCTGGTACCCCCTCAAGGACCACCTGTTGACAACCACTGGTCTAAACAACATAATATCAAATAGTAATAGTAACAAGAAGAAGAAGAAGAAGATATAATAATCTGTACATTGAAACTATAGGATGCCAGGAAAACCATGCCAAGAAAAAAACAAAACAAAAGCTCGTTCGACGTGGCAAAAAAAGCGACTGTTTACTCCAGCACGGGGCTGATGTGTAGTGTGTGCTTTAGTTTATGGAACAGCAGTGTAATCTGGAGAGCAGAAACACAGCGTATATAGTTTTGATGAAGTGCTGCTACAGTAAACAGTGTCTCTGTCTCAGGTCAACAGTAAAGGGATGTGAGCCACAGATTGACTTATCTACCTGAATCCAATTTTCATGTTCAGTGGTCACAATGAGACGCTTCATTCCACCATGAATTACACTTCTTCTCAGCGTCTGATGAACAGATGGAACGCTGCGTCCTGCACACTATACGAGAGGAATGAATAACTCACCGTTTAAACGGATACACAAGAAAAAAACCTCAGTGTTGTATAGCCCATTCAATCCGGGAACGCATCTGTGTCATTTTCAGATTTATTGGGCTATTCAAAAATAGCAGATATACAAGCTCATAGCGCGGCACCGAGTGCCGCGCTATGAGCTTGTAGATCTGCTATTTTTGAAAAATCGTGAAAATGTGTGCAAATCTTTGAATATATATTATGTTTTTAAAGCGAACATTTGTATCTCAAATCTTTGCTTCTTGGGGGGGGACCCTGGAATACAACATTTTGAGATGGGGGTCCGTGGGCCAAATGCATATCTAAAAATGTTTTCTAAATCCTAACATTATGTTGGACCCCCCAAAAGGATATGTATTTGGCCGTGGACCCCCATCTCAAAATAAGTTGTTCCAGGGACCCCCCAAAAGCAGAGTTAAAAATGTTCGCTTTTAAAACATGTATATTCAAAGTCTTGCACACATTTTACACGATTTTTCTAAGAAATAGCAGATCTAGCTTTTTTTGAATAGCCAAATAAATCTTAAAATGACACAGATGCAGTCTTAATGGGTTAACTCTGAAAGTGTACAACATTTAGACCCAAACGGGACACCATTTTGTCAACATCTCCACACTTATAAGAGTTAAATTAAACATACTTGTAAAGAACCCTAGCGTCCCTATTTTGGGGGCAAACAGTCACTGAAAATAACTGATCTTTTAACCACATGAACCCTAGCATCCCCATCTATCCTGGGTACAACATCCACTGAAAACAGCCGTTCGACAAGCCTAAACCCTCTCTCTCTGACTTTTGTACTGTGACCTGCAGAACTCTTCAGAGGTCCACGGTTCTAACGAGGTCCCTCCCATGTGACATCAAGCGTCATTCTTTTTAATTCTTGTACAGTATAGACCATTGGTTCGGGGACCCCCAGGGGTCCTTGGGGTGGGGGGGGGGGTACCAGGGGGTCCCCAGCGAAATTAGATAATATAACGACACAATCATTTTTACCACTTTACCATAATTTTACACTTTGGGCTATTCAAAAATAGCAGATATACAAGCTCATAGCGCGGCACCGAGTGCTGCGCTATGAGCTTGGAGATCTGCTATTTTTGAATAATCCCTGGCACAAAATATTTTTTGAGATGGGGACGTCCGCAGCCAAATACATATCATTTTGGGGTTCCTTGACATGAAAGGGTTTGAGAACTACTAGTACAGACGTCATCCAGGACATCTGGGCGCCCGTACAACCCCGTACAACCTGCGCCCGTTCTACCATGTAGCCACGAACAGCCGCCTCGTGAGGTCATCTCTCACATCTCAGATGGTGTTCCACACTGACATCACAGATAGTGTGATGTCATAGATAGATGACTGATGTCATAGGCCGGTCTGAATGAAGTCTGAGACCCGACACGGGATCCACAGCGTTCCCACGTGTGGATCTCCAGATCTCCACACCATTCAAATAATAATCCCCTTTAATTTCTGAATTATTGTGAGTTTATAATGCCACTGCAGCCCAGTCTTTATTTAAAAAGCCGTCATATCTGTGTTACGTTTTAAGTGTCCCACGGGTTAAGAGCCGGGCAGCAGTATTTTCAAAAAGCGGCATTTTAATGTGTTTTTTTTTTTTTATGATGATGATGCTTCATCATAATTCAACGTCATATTCTTCACCCTTGAAAAGCATAATGAGCACTTTTAGGAGTGCTGCTGTAAAGCAATAAACTTTGCACTGTAAAAAAAAAAAAAAAAAAAGAAGAAGAAAAAAACTCAGGCAAAAGGTAATTGCGACGGCAAACTCAATGAAGTGTATTTATCTGGGCCTAACACACTGGGATTTGTAGGAAAATTCACTTTGCGTTTAATCTCGTGTGCACCGAGGCGCTACAGAAGAAAAAAGTATTAAGAGGCAATATTTGAATGCATTTCTAATCAAAGGGAGAGAGACAGAGACAAATGCGTGTGTGTGTGTGTGTGTGTGTGTGTGTGTGTGTGTGTGTGTGTGTGTGTGTGTGTGTGTGTGCATGTAGACACAGTGTGTGTGTGTGTGCATGCAGACACAGGGGCTCCATAAGAAGAAGCAGCCATGGTTTTTAGGCTCTTGCCGTACGACGGTCTCGAGCCCCCCGTTGCAGAGAACAGCGGCTCTACAAGCTCACAATGCGTCGCATCCGCGACGCATTGTGAGCTTGTAGAGCCGCTGTCCTCTGGGCTGCTCCACACCGACATACGCCGGAGCATTAGAGCATAATACATTGAGCAGAGAGCTGCCTCTACTATGACAGCCGGGCTCCTGTGTTCGTTCACAGACTGAACTCTCTCTCACTGACTGCAGTGACACAATCACAACACCCTGTCTTGGTCAGGGAGTCATTTCTCTTTTTTTTGTGTTGTGAGGCACATACTCGGGGTGCCAACTTTAACCCATTAAGACCGGGAACGCATCAACGTGTCATTTTTTAAGATTTCTTTGGCTATTCAAAAAATAGCAGATATACAAGCTCTATGAGTTTGTAGATCTGCTGTTTTTTGAAAAATCTTGAAAAATGTGTGCAAATCTTTGAATATATATACATATGTGTTTTAAAGTGATTTTTGTTTTTACTTCGATCTGTGATTCTGGGGGGGGGGGGGGGGGGTCCCTGGAACAACATATTTTGAGATGGGGGTCCGTGGCCAAATACATATCATTTTGGGGGTCCTTGACATGGAAAAGTTGGAGCACCACTGATATAGCAACATACTAAAACATGTTTGTATTGTATTTGGCCGCGGACCCCCATCTCAAAAATGTTCCAGGGACCCCCACAGAGGCAAAGATTTGAGTTACAAATGTTAGCTTTAAAACTGTATATTCAAAGATTTGCACACATTTTCACGATTTTTCAAAAAATAGCAGATCTACAAGCTCATAGCGCGGCACTCGGTGCCGCGCTATGAGCTTGTAGATCTGCTATTTTTGAATAGCTCAAATAAATGTTAAAATGACACACAGATGCGTTCCCGGACTCAATGCGTTAACAAAAGGAAGAACAAGGGGGAGATGTCGTGAATGGTTTTGGACGGGGGGAGACAGCAGGCTTTGTTTTGTGGAATTAAATGACCGTAGCGTAGCGGGGTTAGAACAGTTACTGTATACATGCCAGTACTGTCCAGTCCATCAGCATCACAACCACCATGCTTTATAAAGGGCTATTTATTTCAATTTTACAACACTTCTACATTTTGACGTCTACTCTGGATTTTGCGTGCCTCACCCGCGAGACAGTGTTTAAGTTGCTTGATTCAATGTTTTAGATATTTGACATTCATTTGATAACACACGTAAGAGCCTCCCTCTTACATGTGTATACATACAGTTTAGGTCATTGGTTCTAAAAGTGGGGTCCGGGGGGACCCCCAGGGGTCCTTGGGGGGGGTTCCAGGGGGTCCCCAGCAAAATGTGTTAATATAGCATCACAATACTTTTAACCACTTTATCCTTTGGCTATTCAAAAATAGCAGATATACAAGCTCATAGTGCGGCACCGAGTGCCGCGCTATGAGCTTGTAGATCTGCTATTTCTGAACAATTGTAAAAAAGTGTGCAAACCTTTGAATATATATATATTTTTAAAGCGAACATTTGTGACCCAAATCTTTGCTTCTGGGGGGTCCCTGGAACAAAATATTTGGAGATGGGGGTCCGTGGCCAAATACGTATCGTTTTAACCTGAAAACGTTTGAGAATCACTGGGTGTAGGTCAAATCTACTTCAAACTCCATGTTAACGACGTTAGACTGACTGAAAACACACATCCCTGCTTCTGGTGACTGATATTGTCCTTCCTAGTGCATGAGGGGGCTGTCATTTTTCTATTTTTATTTTGTATAGATTTATATCGATCTTTTATATATTCATTTTATAACGTAAGAAAAATGTAATGGCAGCTTTAAATTAAGAAAAGTGCTCATCAAAAACTAATGTCTTCACCCGACAAACTTGTTAAAAAAAACTGAGTTATGAGTAATTTATTCTCGTCAATAAGCCATGAAGTGATAAATGCCAAACGAGGTAATTAAATGAATTGACCATTTACTTTAGTTTATGTTGGATCGTCTGAGTTTAGCCAGTTTGAGCGTGATGATGGTGATAACTAATGTTAACCCCATAAACCCTGCTTTATGTGGAGGCCCCCAGGGATCTGTACTAGGTAGGCCTACACTAGTATTTCCCTCTACACCAGGGTCCTCAGAAATACTGCAGGGGGGGGGGGCACCAAATCTTTGTGTCACAGGAACTTTAAAAAAAATGTTTTACATGAACCACTTGAACCCTCGCGTCCCTATTCTGGGATGAACGTTAGCTGAAAAGAGCAGATCTACAAGCTGTCAAGATCTACAAGCTTGTAGATCTGCTATTTTCGGTCGAAGAAAACACATTTAACATGAATCCCACATGTAGTGATGGGGTCCCTGCTTCATCGCTCTCTGAGCTAAGGGGTCCTTGGCCTGGAAATCAATGAAGACCCCTGCTCTACACCACATTTCTTTGCCGAAAACAGCCGATCTACAAGCAAATGTAAATTAATGCTCTTCTTCATCATGGAGTGTCGCAAAAACGTAGTGAAAATAGCCGATCGACAAGCTCACAACGCCTCGCAATGCAACACAATGTGAGATTGTAGATCTGCTATTTTCACTTTTTTAAATAATAATGAAAAAGGGAACCGTTTTGGACATTCCACCTCGATTCCACCCGACCGCAACAATATATAATAAAAAGCCATGCAGATCTTCCTCTCTGTGATTCTATATCATATGTTTTTAATAAGCATCCATAAATATGGTTTTAACTGGACATACACGCTGCTTTTAACCCATTAAGACCGGGAAAGCATCTGTGTAACCACTTTGACCATTATGTTATACTTTGGCTATTCAAAAATAGCAGATCTACAAGCTCATATAGCATGACACCAAACATTTGTGCAAATCTTTGATTATATATATATATTTTTTAAAGCAATATTTTTTTTACTCAAATATTTGCTTCTGGGGGGTCTCTGGAACAACATATTTTGAGATGGGTCAGCAGCCAAATACATATAAGTGTGGGGGTCCTTGACATGAAAAAGTTAGAGAATCACTGATTACAGCAACATAAGTTTTTTCTAAAAACTGTTATGATTTAGAAGACATTTGTAGAATCCCCCAGAAGTAAAGATTTGAGTTAAAAAAGTTCACTATATATATATATATTCAAAGATTTGCAAACATTTTCATGATTTTTCAAAAATAGCAGATCTACAAGCTAATAAAAAGATAATAAAAAAAGACAGATGCTTTCCCGGTCTTAATGGGTTAATAAACACTTTATGAGCTGCTAAAAGCAAGATGGAGAAAAAAAAACAGCCAACTCACACCAGCGGATGAGTGTGTTTGTAATTAAGTAGTTCCAAATCAAAGCAATATGTGCCGTGATTAATATTTAACAACGCTAGACTTTTTTTTTCTCCCCCTTTTTTTTTATGGCTCGCTTAATTGAATACCTTATCTTTATTATGCAGATGCTTCATAAATATGAAATATCATTACACATTACAGATAGCTGCTCCCCTACACCTCGCTCAAGCAGTGAGAAACATAATTAAGCTTAGAGAGAAGGAAAATAAAGCCGGGATTTCTTCATCTTTTGCCATTTTTTTTATACATAAATATAATTATTATTATTATTTTTTTGTCACAGACAGCTTTATCTAAAATGAACCAACAAGTACATCAAGCAAATAACAACTATAGCTGAGTGGACAGAGAGGTCTTATAGTGAATAAAACCCTCTTATACTGGATGTTACAGCCGTTTCCTACCGCTCCCCCCCCCCCCCCCCCCCCACTAAAAAAAGAAAGTTATATTGTTTTTTTGTATTATCATTTTTATTTAAAGATCAATGTAAACCCCTCTAACTCTGAGAGCAGTTGATTAATCCATTCAATACCGGAACGCAGCTCTGTCATTTTTACATTTCTTCGGGCTATTCAAACATAGCAGATCTACAAGCTCATAGCGCGGCACCGAGTGCCGCGCTATGAGCTTGTGAATCTGCTATTTTTTTAAAAATCATGAAAATCTGTGCAAATATTCGTTTTTTTTGTAACTAAAATCTTTGTTTCTGGAGGTCCCTGGAACTAAATATTTGACAAATGTTCACTTTAAAAATATATATATTCTATATAGAATTAGAAAAGATTTGCACACATTTTGACAATGTTTCAAAAAATAGCAGATTTACAAGCTCGTAGCTGTACTACGCTACGAGCTTGTATATATCTGCTATTTTTTAATAGCCAAAGAAATCTAAAAAATGAAAGAGATGCGTTCCCGGTCTTAAAGGGTTAATCGTGGGATTTACTCTCCGAGCTTCAGTCCATTCAATATTTCAATATAAAACAGTAATCTTCTTATTGTGTGGTTTTGCCCTCTGGTCAGGAGCCCGCATGCTGTGTGTGTGTGTGTGTGTGTGTGTGTGTGTGTGTGTGTGTGTGTGTGTGTGTGTGTGTGTGTGTGTGTGTGTGTGTGTGTGTGTGTGTGTGTGTGTGTGTGTGTGTGTGTGTCTTATTGTGTGGTTTTGCCCTCTGGTCATGCTGGATAAGATTTGGAAACGCACCGATGTTCGATACTCTGCTTTTACGCTGGATTTACAGGACGCTGAGCAAAGGCTGTTAAACCTACTGTAGCAATACTTTATAGATAGGATATTGAAATAATAAAACACCCTGATATGCTTCCAAAACATGTTCATGTCAAGGACCCCCAAATTGATCTGTATTTGGCCATAGCCCCCTGCCCCCCCCCCCACCATTTGAATATATTTGGTATATTCCTGGGTTCCAAGGTTTGCCAACATTTTGTCAACATAATATGCGACACACTGTGTGTAGCTTGTAGTGTAGTGTCAATAATTCAGAATGTCAAAATGCGTATATATTATTGTGTATTCCCAGGGACGTGCACAGATAGACTCTAGGTGATGCTAGAGCACCTGCCCTTTGCCCTCTTGACCAGAAGTGCCCCCTTTTTTTTCAGTTCGCCAAATCTTTATGTGATATGATTTTTCTTTTTACCATAACCACTCGAAACCTAGCATCCCTTTTCTGAGGAGAACTTTAGCCAAAAATAGCAGATCTACAAGCTCACAACGCCTCGCGCTGTGAGGCGTTGTGGGCTTGTAGATCGGCTATTTTTGGCAAAGAGGTATAGGTGTAGAGGGAAAAAAGAGCAGACCAAGTAAACAAAAAAAAGTATAATTTACTTGAGCACCTGCCCCTCAAAATGTCTGTGCACACCACTGTGTATTCCATCTACCACTCATTGTGCTTCACAACGATGTGTTCATTTTGACCACATAGCTCTGGTTTGCATGCTGTCTTCTGCTCCTATGTCAACCTGTGTCTTGAAGTCTTGCGTCCAGGCTAAGACCGGGAACGCATCTGTGTCATTTAAAAAAAAATAGCAGATCTACAAGCTCATAGCACGGCACTCGTGCTGCGCTACAAGCTTGTAGATCTGCTATTTTTTTTTATAGTGAAAGTTTGTGCAAACCTTTGAATATATGTATATATATTTTTTTTTAAAGCGAACATTTGTAACTCAAATCTTTGCTTCTGAGGGGGTCCCTGGAACAACATATTTTGAGATGGGGGTCCGCAGCCAAATACATATAATTCTGGGGGTCCTTGACATGGAAAAGTTTGAGAACCACTGTCTCAGTACATACTGTACCATTTAGAGAAGACTTCTTTTTTTTCTGCCCAGTTGAGGCTATAGAGACAGAGGGCCTGAAGTGTTTTAAACTGTTCCTCATTTAGCTGGGCATCCCCTGAAACCCCCTCAAAGGACCCTTGGGGGTCCCAGGACCTCTTTGATAATCAAGCGGCTTCTTTCTTGGGAAATGGAAGGCTCCTGGTTTGATCCCCGGCTCCCCCTGGGTTAGTGACGAAGTGTCCTTGAGCAAGACACTGACTGAACCCCCAGCTGCTCCTGATGAGCAGGTTAGTGGTACAAGTATATCTCCACCAGGCCGAAAGGCATGGCGGAGACTGTGTTTTGCACCCTGTCCGTCCGTCCGTCCGCGTGTCCATCCGTATGTCTGTCTGTCTGTCTGTGAACAGCTAATCTCCGGCACCGTTGGCCCGGTCACTGCAAAACTGTGCACACACACCCTCTGGATGCCAAAGCCGGACCTCTGCCCCACATTTTTCAGATTGGCCTGTTATAGCGCCACCAGGAGGCCGATTTCTGCAAAACACATTTTTTTATATTACTCCTACAGATTGTGTCCAAACATCACGCAAATAATTACACTGTATCTCTAGTCAACATTTCATATTCCATCCTAATTGGCTAACATTGGCTTCCAAAGTTTGCAGGATTGGTCAGTTTTGAACAAAATGCCTCAAATCATGAATGCAGTGTGCGATTTCTGTGAAATTTTGCACACACATTCCCACTAGGCCGAGGAAGAAATGGCACCCTTTTCACATTGGCCTATTATAGCGCCACCAGGAGGCCACAATAACCTACCTGACCTGGCGGAGACCTGTGCTCCGAGGAACTCTTTTTTCTAGTTTGACCTGTTTGTATCCTATGTGCTATTTTCCTCTCCTGCTCTACTCTGCCGCTATCCTCTCTTTTCTCATGAAAACTACAAATGATGTGATCACATTTTTACCAGGTTGCAAAACCTGGTCTACATCTAGCTCGCTAGTCGTGACTTTTGCGGCACTTTTTCCTCATTGGCTGCTCATGTCCTCTCACAATACTGTGTTTGGCCACTGTATGTATCTCTATGGTCTGTGGCGCTGTTCCGTGAAAAAAAAGTGTGGTGGTCGCCACCAAACAAACTATTGACTCCTCATACACACACACACACACACACACACACACACACACACACACACACACACACACACACACACACACACACACACACACACACACACACACACACACACACACACACACACACACACACACACACACACACACACACACACACACACACACAGCGCCGCTTCCAACTGCGACCCAGAAAAAAACAAGACAACGCACACAAGCCCTTACTGAGGCACACAAACTGATTTAGCTCCGTTCATAAACTATTTACTATTTATTTACTGACATTTTGGCCGTGTTTGTTAGTCCGCGAGCGAAAGGGTACAGGACCACGGGTCCATTTGGTTTCGTGCGGGGATGCTGTTTTTTTTTTACTACCTTTGAAGAGAAAAAGGCCTCACTCACGCCTTATTGAGAAACACTGCAGTCAGTGGCAAGCACAGACATTTTGAGGGGCAGGTGCTCAAGTCAATTATACTTTTTTTTGTTGACTTGGTCTGCTCTTTTTTCCCTCTACACGCGAGGCGTTGTGTGCTTGTAGATCTGCTATTTTTGGCTAAAGTTCTCCTCAGAAAAGGGATGCCAGGTTTCGAGTGGTTATGGTAAAAAGAAATATCATATCACATAAAGATTTGGCGGACCCCCTGTAGTAACTCTGAGGACCCCCTAGGGGTCCCGGACCCCCTGTTGAAGACCCCTGCTTCTGGTCAAGAGGGCAAAGGGCAGGTGCTCTAGCACCAGCTAGAGTCTATCTGTGCACGTCCCTGACTGCAGTGAATAACTATAGAAAGCATGTTGGTCCATATGAAGCAGAGAGCTCTTTGGGCAGAAGGCCACGTCACCACGGGGCTGAGAGTGGTGAACCTGTTGGCCACGGCTCAGCTCCTGGAGGCTTCAGGCTGAAGGCTGCGTATAGCGCATAGAGAGAGAGAGAAGATGATGCAGTGAAGGCCTTTGAAAGGATGGATGCGTGTCCTCCCACACTCGTCATCACAAGAAGCCCCTCTCTCTGTTGGCTCAGGGCTGCAGTTATAACAGGGTGGAGAGCGGTGGAGGTTCTGACCTCAGCGCTGCAGATGCCTTAACCCCTTCAGACCCGGGAACGCAACTAGGGTAACCACTTCATCCAGAAGTTATACTTTGGCTATTAAAAAAAAATTGCAGATATACAAGATCATTGTAGATCTGCTGTTTTTGAAAAAAATAAAGTGAGCACATTTTGTTGTGCAAATATTTGAATGTATATCTTTTTTAAAGGGACAATTGTTGACTCAAATATTTGCTTCTGGTGGTCCCTGGAACAAAATATTTTACAAAATGTCCGCTTTAAAAATATATATATATTCAAAGATTTGCACACATTTTCACGATTTTTCAAGAAATGGCAGATCTACAAGCTCGTAGCGCGGAACTCGGTGCCGCGCTACGAGCTTGTAGATCTGCTATTTCTGAATAGCCAGGAGTATGAAATAACGGTTATAGCAACAAAACATAATCTAAAAAAAACGACACAGTATGGGTTCCCGGAGTGAAGGGGTTAACCCAGCGTGTTGGGAGGCTGATAGAGGAGAGATACCAGCATCAAAGGAGAGACGTCATTATCCATGACCCCCCAGGGACATAAAGCTCAGTGTTCTGGAACACAGGAGATGCAGAGAGAGAACGCCATACAACCAGCTGCCTCCTTAATGCACTTTGTACCAGAACAGTGGGTGGGCCTGTACTATAACACTGTACTTACAGTAGAGCTGAAGCCAGAGTATAAAACATCATCTTTTAATCCCCCCCCCACCCCCCGTGCCCCCCTGTGAAGTCACACACTTGACCGCCAGGCAGAGGTGTAAAGTAACTAAGTACATTTACTCAAGTACTGTACTTCAGTAAAAAAAAAAAAAGGTATTTCCAATTTTCTGTACTTTTACTTCAACTCCACTACATCTCAGAGGCAAATATTGTACTTTTACTCCACTACAATTATTTGAAAGCTTCAGTTACTAGATACTTAGCAGATATAAATTATTACATTATTAAACATAAATTAACACATTGACCGCCAGAGGTTAATCTCTCATAATGTACTCACCAGTGCCAACGTTTCATTGTTGTTTTTTGTTTTTTTCACGTCGCCATAGACCTTGTTAAAATCCTTAAAATTGAGCTGCGCACTGTTTGTAAACATTGTGGAGATCTGCCTGGTTCGAGCAGTGAAAACCACGTGTCAAACGGAATCTCCATGTTGTAGTTAGAACGGTTTATGTTATGATCGCCGAGGAGAAGAAATAAACAAGGAGAAAATTGAGTTTCAGTTTCGTCATTAGAACGAGGGCTGACGGCATCGGCAAAACCGGATCCCGATTAATTCGGGCTTTCCTTTCGAAAAAAAGGAAAAAGCACCACGGCCCGTAGGCTACGGGATCGGCGCTTTACGGTTGGATTTATCGGCCCGTAGGCTAGGGCCTGGCGGTGAGAGTGTTAACCACTTCAGCCCTATTGTATACACAGTCTATTTTCCAACATTTTAGTACTTTTACTTTTGGTACTTTAAGTATATTTTGATGCCAATACTTTTGTACTTTTACTCAAGTAACATTTTGAACACAGGCCATTTACTTGTAACAGAGTATTTTTATATTGAGGTATTGCTACTTTTATGTAAAATATGTGAGTACTTCTTCCACCACTTAGCCCCCAGGCATCTTTACTGATGTGGTTCTGTGTGATAAATTCAAAACCCAGGTTTTTTGAGAAACCGTCTCAGTGGAGTTAAAAGATGACGTTGTCTCTCTCCCTCCGATGGTGACGCCCTTTTTCACCCCTCCCCCCCCCCCCCCCCCCTCGTTTCCCCATGCAGCTGTCATGTCACTCATTTTCACTGGAGCCCCCTGACCCCCCCCTCGCCCCCCCCTCCCCTCCCCTGAGCAGTGTTGTCAGGTTTTGAGAGAGAAATAAGCAAACCTTGTTTATGAAAACAAGCCCAAAAGAAGCGACCTATAGGCCAAGAGCACGTTAAACCACAGTATACATAGGCTATTTGAAAATAGCAGATCTACAAGCTCACAACGCGTCGCGATGCGACGCGTTGTGAGCTTGTAGATCAACGCATCGCGTCAATGACTTGACTTGTCTTGTACGATAAAGTAGGCCTGTTCATTTATGAAAAATAAACACAAATCTGCCTGACAGCGCCGATACGATCATGACTCGGCGGTCACCGAAACGTACAGGCAACACGGCGCATTTCATTTCATGATATTTATTATCTATATATTCTTATTCTTATTTATATTTTTTATTTTACAAAGGGGGCGAGGGGTGGGCGGTGTGTCGGCGTGGGGAGAAAGAAATGTAATTAACCTTCCTCTGTGTGGGAAATTCTATTACAAGCACCTTATTCTGCCATGCTGAGTGCCGCGCCGTGCACACGGCGCGCTAGCTGTGCGGTGCACGCGGCGGCGCGCTAGCTGTGCGGTGCGCGAGGCGGCGGCGCGCGGTGGAAGATGTCACAGGCCGTCAAGCGGAAAGCACAGCTAGGCCTGTCTGCATTTTAAACCAAACTTCCAATTTTCTGCCCCTATCTTTCTTCGTCCTCACTGAAGCTGGAAATTGAGTACGGCACACTTATGTGTGTGTGGAGAGAGAGAGAGAGAGAGAGAGAGAGAGAGAGAGAGAGAGAGAGAGAGAGAGAGAGAGAGAGAGAGAGAGATGAGAGGGGGGCGGGGGGAGAAAAAAAAGGAAGGTAAAAATGCCGCATTTCACGAGTTTCATGAGCTATTTGTTCGATCTAAATGACCCGTATGTATGCTGGCGATGGGGAGGGGGTACGGAGGGAGGGAGGGAGGGAGGGAGGGCAGGGTGATATGGAGGGGCTGATTATTCTTTATGGAGGAGAGCGGGGGGCTTTAGCTCTGAGAGAGACCCAGAGAGAGACCCCTGCAAGGGACCGTTCCTTCCCCTTGATCTTCCAGTGATTCACTCTGTGATGGAACACAAATAGAGCCAGCGTTCTGTTGCTGTGGAGGAGGCCATGAGTGAACCACGTGTGTCACGTTTTGTTCTGGGCCAGACATTTAACCCATTAAGACCTGAGGCGATTCTTAAAAATGTTTTCTAAATCCTATTTTTTTTTGGAAAAAAATCTAAAAAAAATATGTTCACGATTTTTCAAAAATAGCAGATATACAAGCTCATAGCGCGGCACTCGGTGCCGCGCTATGAGCTTGTAGATCTGCTATTTTTGAATAGCCAAAGAAATCTAAAGTGAGACAGATGCGTTCCAGGTCTGATTTTATTCTTCGTCATACAACACCGTTGCACGCAAAAAAAGTAGCAGATCTACAATTATTGCGGACGCGACACGCCGTGAGCTTGTAGATCTGCTATTTCCCTGTACACAACATATATGATCCATCGTACAATGGATTATATATGCTGAGACTTTCTGCATGCAAGACATGCAGAAAGTCTGGACGCTAAAACGCCAAGTTTCGCTTTATACGGAGAAATAGCTATAGTTTTAAAGGAACACTACTGGTCCTCGCTATGCTCATAATAAGATTCCAACATTTCTGTCTACTCACTCTGAGAGGAAGGGCTGTGGACAGTTCAGAAACCTGCCTACCCAGTGACAACCCTTCAATCCTATTGATTCACATTTTACAGAAATAATGTGTGTTACTGTATCAAATATAAGCAAATAAGTATTTGTCTGTGTGTGTGTGTGTGTGTGTGTGTGTGTGTGTGTGTGTGTGTGTGTGTGTGTGTGTGTGTGTGTGTGTGTGTGTGTGTGTGTGTGTGTGTGTGTGTGTGTGTCTGTGTTTATATGTATGTCGGGGAGACAAGCATGCATTAATATATGTGTGTGCGTGTGTACGTGTGTGCGTGTGTGTGTGTGTGTGTGTGTGTGTGTGTGTGTGTGTGTGTGTGTGTGTGTGCGTGTGTGTGTGTGTTCATGCGTGCTTGTATGTAGTGTATGTCGGGGAGACAAGCATGCATTAATATATATGTGTGTGTGTGTGTGTGTGTGTGTGTGTGTGTGTGTGTGTGTGTGTGTGCGCGCGCGCGTGTGCATGTGTGTGTGTGCGCGCGCGTGCGTGCGTGCGTGCGTGCGTGTGTGTGTGTGCGTGTGTGTGTGTGCATGCACGTGTGCGTATTTGATCGGATGAGGAAGCGAGGTGATCCGGATGGGTAACATCTGCTGGCTCTCTCCTGCCTCTATTACGTCTCTTATGAGACTAGATGTGAATATAAACTATATTAGACTGTTCCCCACAAAGCAGGAAATATACTGGCTGTCAGCCTGCATTCTGTCAGCACTTCAGCTGATTGCTTCCTACATTTCATTATGCTAAACGCAGAGCTTCTTCCACACATCACACCACAGAAGAAGAAGCGCTTCTACAACAGCGGGGGGGAAAGTCACCATGAAGTAATATATGCTACATGTACTCGAGTACAATTGTCAGGTACTCGTACTTTACTCGAGTATGACCATTTTTCTATTGTACGTTTACTCCTCTACAATTATTTGACAGCTTTAGTTACTTTGCAGATTTGGGTTATTAGTACAAAACATACATTAACCACTTAAGCTCTATTTTATACCATTCAATCTGGAAGAGCATCTGTGTCATTTTAGAGTTTAGCAACATACGTTTTTCAGAAAACTGTTAGGATTTAGAAGGAATTTTAGAATCACTCTCAGGTCTAAATGGGTTATACTTTGTCTATATTTGAAAATAGCTGATCTACAAGTACAAAAAAACCCCGCAACTACCAACATTTAAAAGCGACTTTACAGAGAAAAACAAGCCCAAAGTCGCTTATACTAAGCAGACATGGCAACGCGGTCTTCCACCACTGAGCAATTGTAGAGGGAGGAGGGCCAGCAGCACTGTTGTCGCTTATAATAAGCGACAACAGTGCTGCTGTATGAGCAGACTTGGCAACACAGGGCCAGGAGTATCAGTCTATAGCCACGGTGTCCCGGGACGCTGTGTGAACATGAACAGGAAGTTGTCCCCGGCGCCAGCTCTGCTTGTTGTCAACAGCTTTTTAACACATTAAGAGCAGGAACGCATCTGAGTCAATTTTTTTTATTTGTTTGGGCTATTCAAAAATAGCAGACCTACAAGCTCATAGCGCGGCACCGAGTGCCGCGCTATGAGCTTGTAGATCTGCTATTTTTGAAAAATCGTGAACATTTGTGGATCTTTGAATATATATATATATTTTTAAAACAAACACTTTTTAACTCAAATCTTTACTTCTGGGGGGTCCCTGGAACAACATATTTTGAGATGGGGGTCCCTGGAACAACATATTTTGGAGATGGGGGGTCCCTGGAACAACATAACATATTTTGAGATGGGGGTCCCTGGAACAACATATTTTGAGAAGGGGGGTCCGTGCACAAATACATATAATCTTGGGGGGTCCTTGACATGAAAAAGGTTTGAGAAACAATGATTATAGAAACATAAGTGTTTCAGAAAACTGTCAGGATTTAGAAGACATTTGTAGAATCCCCCAGAAGCAAAGATTTGACTTACAAATGTTCACTTTAAAAAACATTATACATTCAAAGATTTGCACAAATTTTCACGATAAAAAAGAAAAAGAAAATAGCAGATCTACAAGCTCGTAGCGCGGCACTCGGTGCCGCGCTACGAGCTTGTAGATCTGCTATTTTTGAATAGCCGAGAGAAATCTTAAAATGACACACAGATGCGTCCCCGGTCGTAATGGGTTAAAAAGCGGCGGTGTGTCTGCGCCTCCACGCCGCCGCTGAGCAGAAACCACCTCCTCCTTACAACCCTCTCCTCTCTCTCTCTCTCCTCTACACGTCCTCCTGGCTGTTCCAGCAGAGCCTGAACACGACTCCAGACAAAGCCCTCAGAGAGATCTAGGTTTGTGTGTTGGCAACGGGACACTTTAAAACGTATCGGCGCTCTAAACCTGTTAGAGTAAACCCTTCCCTCGACACGGCTTTTATAAGCCGCACGGCGACGACGGCAGAATGGAATGACTGTACATTTAGTTCAATCAGCTTAGAGACACAGAGAGAGTCTAGTAGCACCGTGGTGATGTCTCCACCACACCATTAACTCATTGAATGCCAATGACCAGATTTCTCCTCATATTTTCCTATGGTTCGGTCGGCCAATGACGAGATTTTGTGTTTTCAGTGGTTTTCCACTAGGTGACACTGTTCGCTCGCCTGTGGGTCACTGTTCGGCTCTCTGAGAAGCAGAGGAGCAGCGGGTCACGTGATCGCAGAAAAAAACCCAGCCGGAAAAAAAAACAGATTTGGGCTTTTTCTGTTTGTGTTGCTTTTTCGGCAAAAACAGCCTACTATGAGACTCGGATACGTTTTTTAAAGCGATCGGGGGATCGATCGCGTGGTGTATTATGTTTTATTTCTGGCAGTAAGGATAATTCCTTTTAACAGGTCGTTCATGAAAGTCCTTGCGGTCTTGTTTCCAATGAGAACCTGTGAGCAATTAGGGGTTATGAGTCTTGCTCAGGGACAAATTTCATTTCATCGACACATATGCTGACCTGGCCTGGAATCGAACCTGGGGCAACCAGGGCCTCTTGCTCCCTAGGCGGGCTCACTAACCATTTAGCTATGGCCACCCCTATAGTCAAAGAGTTAAGGATGCAAATGAAATGAGGGCCTGACGGACTGACTGTACACGCACGCACGCGCGCGCGCGCACGCACGCACGCGCACACACACACACACACACACACACACACACACACACACACACACACACACACACACACACACACACACACACACACACACACACACACACACACACACACACACACACACACACACACACACACACACACACACCTTTCAGTCAGGACAAACCTTGAATAGATGAACCACCTAGACTGGAGTCATCTGGACCAGAGTTATCTCTGTATCACGTACATGTACACAACTCAACACATACTGTAGGCTATAGACATTTCTCTGAACCTGAACCTTTCGCTCAAACAATATCAGGTCAGTTCACTTTTGGGTGACGTTCGGAAATGTGCACCCAGAGCTCACTTATTAGTTTGTATTGGCCAGTGCAGTCAGTGCTATGTATCCTTATATATATATGGGGCGGCAGTGGCTCAGGGGTAGAGTGGCCGGGTAGAGTGAACTGGAAACCGCAAGGTTCCCAGTTCGATCCCGGGCTGGGGGGCTCCCCTTGAGTTAGTGTCGAAGTGTCCTTGAGCAAGACACTGAACCCTTAACTCTCTCAGTGCCAAGCCCGAGATACCCCGAGTTTTCCCCGAGTACCCTCGCTGCCAGAACGAGAAATCCCGAGTTGTTACTTCTGACTGTGGTCGCGCTATTCTGTTTATTTTTCATGATCACTTTCACTTCCTGACTCCTTCAGAGTCACTGGGTTCCGGTTTCATGACGCAGATTCCGTTTCCGGTTCTCATTTTTTTCCCGCGGTCATTTTCGGCCAGAATAGGGAACGTCACGGTTTTTCACACGGTATACAAAACAAACGGAGAGGTCTACTGCTACTCTCTTTGGTCTGGGTGACGATCAGTCATCGTAGTCGTGTATAACATCGTATTGTAACCCGATCAGAAATTGTCGAAAACGTCACATCCGTTTATGACCGAATGTGACGTGGGCCTGTTTGGGAGGGGGTGAGCGAGTCAACGAGGTGATCAATGTCTCGATTTGTCGCTCTCTACTGGTAGAACTGTCACATGAGTTTATAACTGCATATAGACAAGCTATTTGAAAATGTATTGACAAAATAACAAACAAAAAAAAAAAAATTGCTGGCACTGGGGGAGTACTTTATGAAAATACTCTGGCACTGAAAGTGTTAATTGCCCCCAATGAGCAGGTTGGTGCCTTGCATGGTTTCCTCCGCCATCAGTGTGTGAATGTGTGTGAATGTGTGTGTGAATGTGTGTATGAATGTGTGTGTGAATGGGTGTGAATGTGTGTGTGAATGTAATGCACAATCTATGTAAAGCGCTTTGGATAAAAGCTCTATATAAATGCACCATTTACGATTTTTACCATATATCCGAACGCACACTCTGTCTTTTCTAACCATGTGAGAATCAAGGTCATATTCTATCACTGGTAAACATTATGGTACAGCGTGCCAAGTTGCAGTTTGGCCGATGAATGGATAAGCTTTTAGTTTACTCTGAGGGAGCACACACTACAGGTCCTCTATAATCTCTCAAGACAGATTCTGCTAACACAGCTGAATCTGTCAGCACCGCCGCCCTAAACGTGTAGTGTTGTTGTTAGTAGGAATTAAACACAGTTGCATGTCCTCTATCAACAGAGGCCTTCTTGAATCCCCCACATAGTACATACATAGTAAAAGGAGATCCAAAACAGCAGGAGGCTGGGTGGTGGAGGGTGGGCAGAATGTCATCTGGAGAGATAGGCGCTGGACATAAGTTTTTAATGGGAAAAAGCTCACTTTAGCACGACGCTTGGTGTTGTGTGTGTTGGGAGGTTATGGATGGATGTACTCTGGAGATGCTCTGTATCATCTGCATGTATGTTGTATTTGTATATTGTTATGATGTATTGTCCTTACTGTATGTTGTATTTGTATATTGTTATGAGGTATTGCCTTTACTGTATTGTTATTATACAGTATGTTCCATGCTGAACAGACAGTGAAACATACCACCCACATTTAGAGCACACATTCTATATCAGGGGTCTGTTTACCCGTGATTACATGCAGAGTAAAATGTAAATCCTATTGAAAAGTGTGTTGAAAAAGATAGCAGCGCTACATTCAGTGGTCAGGTTCCTACAGAAATCCAGTGAAGACGGAGGAGCGAGCTTAAGCCACGCGCGCGAACGCGCATCTACGAAGCACACGAGATGTGTCGTTGTTTACGTGTGCTGTGTTAAGTTACACAAGTGACAAGTTACACATGTTCTTTGGGGCGGAAACAGTGCTCTCTGATTTTCAAAATAAAATGATACCGGCCCGCGATTAGTTCAGTACCGCCCGTCCCCGTACCTGTGATCTTATCAAAGTTTTCACCCGTTCTCACTCACCCGTCAAACGCGGGTACCCGGCCCGTTGCAGAACTCTGGTCCATGAACTGTCCATGGTGCTGAACTGTGTGCTGTGTTTCAATGTGAACTGTCCATGGTGCTGAACTGTGTGCTGTGTTTCAATGTGAACTGTCCATGGTGCTGAACTGTGTGCTGTGTTTCAATGTGAACTGTCCATGGTGCTGAACTGTGTGCTGTGTTTCAATGTGAGCTGTCCATGGTGCTGAACTGTGTGTTGTGTTTCAATGTGAACTGTCCATGGTGCTGAACTGTGTGTTGTGTTTCAATGTGAGCTGTCCATGGTGCTGAACTGTGTGTTGTGATTCAGTGTGAGCTGTCCATGGTGCTGAACTGTGTGCTGTGTTTCAATGTGAACTGTCCATGGTGCTGAACAGTGTGTTGTGTTTCAATGTGAACTGTCCATGGTGCTGAACTGTGTGCTATGTTTCAATGTGAGCTGTCCATGGTACTGAACTGTGTGTTATATATATATATTACATTATATATATGTTCTAAGTGGACATATAGTGTCCACTTAGAATTTTCTTTATGAGCTTGTAAATCTGCTATTTTCAAATATCCGATGTAAAGTGGTAAAACCTGGCCTATAGTTGCTTCTTTTGGGCTTGTTTTCATAGAGCTGGCCGCTTGTTTCTCTTGCAGAATCTGGCAACCTGCACTGATTACCTGCATTACACCTGCAGCCTGCTGGGGGGGGAGGAAGTGAACATGAATGAAGAGCAGAAAAAGGACAATGGTGCTGCCCTGGAGAAGAGCCAAGAATAAGGTAAATAGTTTCAAAAGTACAGAATGTTATTTATATCTATCTATCTATCTATCTATCTATCTATCTATATATATATATATATATATATATATATATATAGCACATTGTCAGTGGTTTTCGCTGTCTGTCCCGTCCCACAGGGCTGTCCATTGACCAGGAAGCAGGTGTCTTAAGCAAAGGTCACGTGACCTTATAGCGGTTTCTTGACAGCAACACAGAAAGCCTTCAGTCGGAACAGGAATTACTGCTGCTTAATGGAGGCCTGAGAGGCTGTCATTTTACACACATACACACACACACACGCACGCACGCACGCACTGACACACACACACACACACACACACACACACACACACACACACACACACACACACACACACACACACACACACACACACACTGTACACACACTGTACACATACACGCACACACACACACACAAACACACACGCACATACTGTACACATACACGCACACACACACACACACACACACACACACACACACACACACACACACACACACACACACACACACACACACACACACACACACACACACATACTGTATACATACACGCACACACACACACACACACTCACACACACACATACTGTACACACACACACACACATACTGTACACATACACGCGCACACACACACACACACACACACACACACACACACACACACACACACACACACACACACACACACACACACACACACACACACACACACACACACACACACACACACACACACACACACACACACTTGCGTTGTGAGTGTTTGTGTGTGAGCTTGTAGATCTGCTATTTTCACAATTTTTGCCTCTTTCTTATTTTATTTGACAATTTGCCCAACGTTGGACCACTTTTTATATTGTATAGATTGTTGATGACTATTGATGCATAGTAATTAATGGTCTTTCTTTCTTTCTTTTTTTTCTTTTTTTTTGGTATTTAAAAGGTCTTAAAAGTCCTTAAATTGTCACTTCACTGTCATCTGGGGGGACCCCCACAAAATCATGTGGGGACCCCCCTGGGGGTACCGACCCACAGGTTGAGAACCACTGGTCTAGACTGAATGTACCAGTAGGATGTGGTTGTAACCAGCGTTGTTTATGCACCATCATCATCATCATCATCATCATCATCATCACTGCTGATCAATCATGTGAGGAAATGCCGCTGTGAGCCGATCAATGACAATGATCAGTGAATTGTTCTAATTAACCTTTGACACGGGGGATATTTCAATGTATGCTATTTCTCTGTGTGTGATTGGTATGGATCTATCTATCTGATCCGTTTCAATGGCCGCCTTATTGATCCCGTTTTCCCAGAGTCAGGGAAAAGGTTGCGTTCTGTTGAGCCTACATTTCAGGTTCATTCACGCGTTTCTCCTACCCGGAGGTGTCAGTCAGTCACACACGTGAAGCACACGCACACACACGCGCATTGTAATCCAATACTTGTGGGGACAAGTATTATTTTAGTACAGCAATCTAATTTACAAGCTCAGAATACATCACAGTACAATGTGCATGATGTGTAGATCTAAATCCAGAGACTCATGTTTACATCATGTGGATGTGACACAGACAGTCACATCCACATGATTTTTTAGTTCTAATTCTACAGACAGTAACGTCAACATGATTTGTAAATCTAATTCTACAGACAGTATCGTCAACATGATTTGTAGATCCAGGTCTAATTATACGGCCACCCAAATATGGAATGCCCTGCTGTACCAACAGCCACCAAACTACTTGATGCCCCCACCACCACAACCACATGTAAAACTGACCTAAACATGACTATCCTCACAATATAATCATAATGACATGTATTTCATACCAGCTTGCCACAAAGATGCAAACAACACATGCCTTCAGCGAGCTCCACTGAAAGAGCCCTGTGTGAGTGGAATCCTCTATATGAAATAAAATATAATTATGATTGCTTTCAGCCGATAAACAGAAGGTTAAAAAGACAATCTATAATCTATCTAAGTTATAATAAACACAGAAAAGTTATTGACTTATTCCACTGTGGTGCCCTTACATAAATCGACAAATACTGACTAACATAAATAACACATAATTCATAATTCAACACAAAGTGTGCTCACACTGCTAGCATCTCAAGCATCCATGATGTAATTCTACCTTTAAAAGTGCTTAGGGTGGGAATCAGCTTAATCTCAGTGTCCAGGCTGTTCCCCCGGGATGCTCCCAAAGGATGCTTTGCCGATCTGATCCTCAGATTTAGCGAATATCTGTGATACTGCCACGAGTGAAGAGGCCATGGGCCTCTCTAAATTGCCAAAATATAGTAAAACAATTAAAAGTCAGAATCAGGAAGGAACACATAGACAGTCCTGTCTTTCAAAGGGAGTTCTGGTTCTACAAGAGAACAGTAATGGTGAAATAAAATGAAGATATAGTTGAACTACTTGACATGGCATACAACTATGAATGTAGTTTAACTACCAGTTACAGCAAAATGTAGGCTGGTTAAAATACTTGTCCCACTATATGTAGTTTAATGCTCCCCAACACTGAGAACAACAACGTGTATTTAGCTTATTCAGCATACAATATTACACCACTGATATTGTGCGCGCGTCTACAGCCATGTGCGCGCGCACGCACGCACGCACGCACGCACGCACGCACGCACGCACGCACGCACACACACACACACACACACACACACACACACACACACACACACACACACACACACACACACACACACACACACACACACACACACACACACACACACACACACACACACACACACACACACACACACACACACACACACACACACACACACACACTCTCAGCCTGTAAATCCAGCCATGTAGAGGAGGGGACAGGATTAGGACAAGTTGGTCTGAAGCCAAACAGGGGAATGCATGACTGACCATCCACCCCCCCCCCCCCCCCCCCCCCCCCCCGCCCCAACCCCTGGCTCGGCGGAGCCCCCTCCCTCCTTCCTTCATTCCTTCATTCATTCCCTTCTTATCAGCAGTAATGGACAAAGAATAAACTCAAGTTAATAGTCAAATATTCGAAATTGCAAATTACAAAGTATATTTTCTGTCATTTTCAGAAAATCTTTAAAAATAGCAAAAGCAGCAGATCTACAAGCTCATATGGATGCTTCTGTGTGACGATGTAGTATAGGGTGTTAATTAAACACACAAAAAGTGCAAATATGGAAATATTAGGTTTCTGCCTTCTGTACAGTAGTCCCAAGAGTGACTTCCTAGAAATATAGTGGAGTCAAAAGTACAATATTTATATTTGAAATGTAGCGGGGGTAAAAGTCATCAGCTTGCAAAACAAATAAATAGAAAAAAAAATAATAAAAAAATACTCCAACAATTTACTTAACCCATTGAGACCTGAAGCCGATTCCACATGTCTCCTAAATCTCAAAAGTATTCTGAAAAACGTATGTTTCTATATCAGTGTTGCTCAATCTTTTTCATGTCAAGGACCCCCAAAAATAACATGTATTCCCCATCAAAATATGTTGTTCCAGGGACCCCCCAGAAGCAAAGATTTGAGTTAGAAATGTTCGCTTTAAAAATATATATATATATTCCAGGTCTCAATGGGTTAAGTACAATACATCACTCGAGTAAATGTACTTAGTTACTGTCCACCATTACTTATCGTGGCCTGGCCATCGGCGGGCGCGGTGTGGTGTGGTGGGGGATGGGGGGGATGGGGGGGGGTCTATAGCTCGCCCTCGGTGCATAAGCAATATTTCCACCCATAGCCGTCCTCCCAAAAAAGCCTCCCCAGAGATTTATCTGCCTGTTGAAGTAGAAAATGAATATTTTACACTTCACTTGCCTGATCAATTACCTACAAGCTGTTGCTGTATTCTGTGAGAGAGAGAGAGAGAGAGAGAGAGAGAGAGAGAGAGAGAGAGAGAGAGAGAGAGAGAGAGAGAGAGAGAGAGAGAGAGACAGAGAGAGAGAGAGAGAGAGAGAGAGAGAGAGAGAGAGAGAGAGAGAGAGAGAGAGAGAGGGGGGGGGGGGGGGGGTGTAGGAAGCCAGATAGAAGGTGTTTCCTCCATAACAACACAGTAAAGTCAGAGAGTGTACAAATGGAACCAAATGGACCCTTACGGGTCCATTTGTACACTCTCTGACTTAAAATGAAGGTGACAGAGCCGATTCTCAGTTCTATGTAATGTGGGTTTATAAGTTCTATTCATATTGTTAATGTGTTCAACTAATTAATCATTCAATTGAATAGATGATGTATATTCTTCTCCTTATGTGTGCAGGAGCCAGAGACTGCATATTAGGTGGTTTGTTATCGTTACAGCTACAGATGTTTACATAGTTTCCTTATCTCTAAGTCCAGCAGAGCTTGGTGTCTCTGTATCCTCTGCTCTGCCTGCTAACTTCAAGTACTGAGTACTCACAGTAGTCTAATACTTTTGAGTACTTCCTAAGCCCTGCCCCCTGCTTAACTGTATCTCCGTCTCATGTTGCTATATAAACCAATGTAAAAGTATTTGTACTCCAGAAATGATTCAGGTCAAGCTGTACATTGCTCCTTGCGCAAGTAAAAAGAAGGAGATCTCCGTTGTGTCTGTGTCTATCTTATTCCAATGTGTGATCTGAGCCTAAGGTGTTTGTAAAATGATAAAGCAATCTATCATTACAATGGTCCCTCGAGCCTGGATGTCAGAGCTGTTCCAAGAAGAGTAAGAAGGAAGACGCCGCTGGAAAAGTCTGCAGCCAGGACCCGGATCCTGAAAAAATCCTGGAGCGTTGAATTCGCCTCCAGGCCGGTGGTCATCTCGTCTTATCATCTGCTCTTCAAGGAACGGCCGACGGCATTTGAACGCTCATCACACAACTATAAGATAGCACGTAAGTGAGACACAAAAGTTGTCTATCTGCGTGCATATAGACATAGGCCTAAGCACTGAATAAGCAGTGAAATCTTAGGATATTTTGCTTGTTTTAGAAGCAACAGAGTGATTTATTTCCTGCAAATTGTATACTGTAGTGTGTATGAAATCACAGATATTGACAGACGTGCGTCATCACTATGT
Source organism: Gymnoscopelus microlampas (assembly GCF_963454915.1). Taxonomy (NCBI): domain Eukaryota; kingdom Metazoa; phylum Chordata; class Actinopteri; order Myctophiformes; family Myctophidae; genus Gymnoscopelus; species Gymnoscopelus microlampas. The sequence goes on along the minus strand of NC_139952.1, from coordinate 49,518,801 downwards.
GTATCCAAAACGCGATCTGAGTGAGTTATCCGGGTCTAACGATTTTCTCTCCGCGGTCATCACTATGTGAGTGAGCCGTGAGCACTTTTCCGGATCATCTTCTAGAATAACCCACGAGGTATCTATATTCAGTCTAAATCTAGAATAACCCCCATTTCATTCTAAGGGGTGTTCGGTCTAGATTGGATGAGAGTACTCTTGGGTGTTCGATGAGAAATCCGTTGGAACGTGGTGAAACTGAATGTGTTTATATTGTATGTTTGTGCTTAATATTACTAAAAGATCCTCACTACCGTGAGCACCTTTCCGGAGAAATCCGTTGGAACGTGGTGATAGTGTGATATTAAGATGTGTTATTAAGGAATGTGTGAAGTATGATTCAAACAGTATACAGCAGTGTAAATAACGCTCGAAATAAGTATGAATGATAATCACGGTGGTTGAGAGACGAGGTCTGTTTGGGACAGTCGCGTGGACTGGTGATTTCTGTATGAATCTATGAATGAGAGTACAGTGAATGTGTGTGGGGATCCCCAGGGAATATGTGTATGTTCCTGTAGAAGCCTATGAGAGATTGTGAGGAATGTTCAGTGGAATATATGTGAATGAGAGAGAGAGAGAGAGAGAGACTAAGTGCGTGATTTGGACAGTTATACAGACTGTTTAAAGACTAATGAGTGGATCTGCCTCTCTTTGTGTGACTGTGAATGAATGAGTTTTTCAGTGTCTGTGTATGTCCTCACGAGTATAGGAATACAAGTGAATGTGTGTGTGTGAGGACTGCATGTGTGTGCCGAGCAGAGAGAGATAGCGACTGCTTGAGAGTGTGGAAAAGTAACTGAGTACATTTACTCAGATACTGTACTCAAGCGTGCGTGTATGCAAGATGGGAGAGAAAGCCCCTTACCTGTTTACAGTAGCCAGTCTAAAGCAAAGTTTTATGCATGAATAAAAGCCCCAAATCGTATTACATTCATAATTAGACTTCCCAGGGAGCAGTGTTGTTGGAAAATAGAGATAAATATATAAGCCACACATATATCTATTTCCTTTTTAATCGTTGCAAATGGCATACTGGTCTCCTCGCAGTACCCCTAATCGTAGGCAAATATTAGCGCGCTCTCAGGCGTGGACAATGCCCAGCACCGGGATGCGATATGCAGGTCCTCCTGTGCGTGATTATTCGGTCCCGTTCAAGCATGCAGGATATGACAAGAGATCATGGGCATTTAATCGACAGCTACCCATCCTATTAATGGGAGACAGCAATTTGGCAAGAATACCGAATATTCCTTATTTTAACATGCAAGTCGAAAGTTTCGCGGGAGGGAATTTTCATAATGTATGTGAAATGATCAAGAGGTCCCATAGAGATGTACATGCAGAGATACTGGTCTTATCTTTAGGCATTAATAGTAAAGACCAACCAGATCTGCTACGTAATAATGCACTGTTGGACGCTTTACATCTCAGTGCCAGGGAAACGTTTCCAAATGCAATCATCTATATGCCCTTGCTAAATTATTCCACATCACTGAGTTGGCTACAGCAAGAAAGTCTCTTATCCCTTAATTTGTTCATCGAAACAAACTATCGGCACCTGACACCAATCCCAGCGCGTGATTTTCAGACAGTGGGAGATCATGTACATTGGACTCCAAATACCGCTATGAGTATACTTAATCACTGGGCGTTACAGCTTCAGATGTAGTTTACTGTATAAACCATTCTCAAGAGTGTGAGTGTGAAAGTGACTGAGTACATTTACTCAAGTACTGTACTTAAGTATCACATACGTGTGTGGGGAAGAAGTGACAGAATGGTGACTGAGCAAATGAGTAACTCCCAGAGAGTAAAGTATTTTTGTGGTTGGTATGAATGAGTTACAGCGAACAGTTGAAATGAGTGTATGTTGGAAAGTAATTGAGTACATTTACTCAAGTACTGTACTTAAATGCCAACCAATAGGGTTGCTGTGTGGTACTGTGTGTGTGGGTGTTTAGAGGAGTCTGTGTGCACGTGTGTATGTGCACGTGTGTGTGCGGGCTGTGTGCTAACAGAGAGACAGAAAGACAGTGATGAAGTAAAAAAAAAAAAACATCACAAAAGGCCATAAGTTCTAGTGATATTTAGGAGCCCTTATCAGTGAAGTTTGTGCAGTTAAAGCTATTAACCAGCTCCCATATAAGGCCCATTTTTCTGTTACAAGCCCTTTGTCTAAACTCAAATGTTAAAGATGTGTTATGATTTCTGTTCTGTTGCGGTGACATTACATTGAATTAAGGCCTGTGGGTGGTTTACTCTGGAAGAGTGATCAAAGTAACATGGGCCTTTGCTTAATGATATTGAGCTCATTGCGGTAGAATATGAAGTTTTTAGTAAATTAGCGAAGCGAAGTGAACCTTAAATATTAAGAGGGATTAGTTCCAAGTACCCCAAGCTAGGAATGTGCACTGCAGGGTCAAGGGGCATTACTGTCCAGAGAAGAAGCGTAGAGGTTTGTGTGTCGTGTCCTGGAGTGGGGGTTGAGGTTGCAAGCTACTGCAGGGCTGCAAGTCTGAATCCGCTGTGCCATGGAGTGGCTCACAAACTTTAAGTTTATTAAAACTATATTCAATATTTTTGTTTTGATTTAAAAATAGTTAGAAGACTTAAGCGAAGATAGCTCTACTTTTGTAAGTGACATTTGTGTCTTAACTAGCAATGGAAATCTTTTTCCAAAAGATGGCAGATCTACAAGCTGTAGAGCAGTTGTTGATTTTAAGAAATACTCAATAATGAAAAGTATCATAAGTATTAGAAGACTTATGTAAAGTTACCCTATGTCAAAACTGACACTTCGTACATGTTTGAGAATCAGTAGTATTCATAGTTTTGGCCCTTTCCCTCTCCACATGTAAGAAACTAGAGTATTTCTACTCAAATTGTGGAGTATATCATGTGAAGACATTCTAATCTCAGCCTGCAAGATGTTATGGGTAGAGCAGTGACTACCTCGTCCCAAGCCCATGGGAACGCTTATATAAAAAAAAAAGCAAAGGAAGCGAGTTCAGTTCTCATGGAACTTATCTTTCATTTGTTGTGTCTTGATACTAGTGTGTCAAATTCCTATATTTGAAGTACCCAAGCAGTGTTATAAGGCGATTGTTTTATTTTTTTATTTTTTTATATAATTATAGTGTCTTAATGCAGTAATTGAAATATATTGAACCAATCATCTGAGTAATGGTTCAACAGGAGGGATAGTTGAAGATTATGAAGCATATTCACACTATATTCACACTTATATTTTAAAAATTCTGGTAAAAGCCATACACTGTAAAAAATGAATTTGAAGACGTTACAAAGGTCAAAAGAACTAGTAAGCTGCCAAGATTTTATCTCTTCCACAGGAACGATGGGACTGCTTATGGTGATGCTGACCAGGTCATCAAGTGTGAACTGAACTCTCCGTGCTAGGAGGGTCCATGCCCGGGTCACGTCAACATGCCAACTGCTGTGAGATGCAGTCCCTGGTCAACATGTCACCTGATGTGAGACGTGTGGTTTGTCCAATCCACACAAAAACATTCGCAAGTTGGTGCAAACATCATCGAACATTACGTAAGAAGGTGAAGAAGGCCGGCTTGTGGGGTGGAGTCTCACATATAGAGTGATATTAGGCCCTAACCGGTGAAGAATCCACTTAGAATAGTACCCCCCCCTCACCTGATTACACTTAAAAGGACGATGCACCACACTTGTTTTTATTTTTATATTTTCCTATCTATGTTATTGTATATTTTTCTATGTATCTTTTGTCTCTATTATTAAAAGTTAAGCAGGGGAAGGCTAAAGCTAAGATAATTATGATTGTTATGTTGCATATATATATGTCTACATCCTACATTTCCTGTTGCAGTTAACTGGTAGTAAGTAAGTGCCTCGAATCCAAAATAGTGAGTGCGCCTTGGGGGTCAATGCTATTTGCCGTGCAAAACGTATGATCAGTTTTAAGCACATAAATAAGAGCTTTTATGTCACTCTGAAGCGGACTAAGTATGAAGTGTGAGGAGGTTAAATGCATATCATGGAGTGTAAATGTGTTAGTGTGGAATGAGGGCGCATTTAAGACAACCTCCGAAGGGAGGGGCGGGATAACCGACCAAACGGTCATCATCTCGGCTAAGCCACACCCTAACATGCCATCAAACCCTCTCCGAAGCCACATACTAATGATGCCATCAAAACACCGTGACACCACTGGGGATCCAGTGGTCCTGGTGAGAAGTACTTTTCGAACAAGTACCTGTTGTGTTTACATTTCAGATGACATTAATGCTAAGGAGGCCAATAACGCGATGTCCAATCTACGTGCCCTTCAGAAAGCTATGAATGGTAACATCACGATAAGGGGTGGTTTTTCTTGGTTAATGGGAGGGGGTTGGATTCAAGCTCTGTGCAAATTTGAAACAATGGTACTCTGTGCTTTGGTGCTGTTTCGCGTGTTATCGGTCTGTGTGATCCCGTGCATCAGGACCTTAGTGAAACGCATGGTTGCTGACACGTTCGTTCAAACGTATACTGCGGTATCCCAGACTGGGCAAGACTTAAAAGATGACGGGAATGTGTTCTCCCTTCGAAGCCTTTATGATGAAAATGACACAGACATTTAAGCTCTGTTAATATTTGAAAATGAATTGTCAGTTCATAATGGTCAAATTAATGATACAAACGGTTGAAGGTTATTAAGTGTTACAACCACTGCTCACAAGAAAATCACACATTTTGAGAGTGATAATGTCCTTTTTCCTATCCGTGGGTTTTTTCAGCATTATCTACAATCGTTTATATCATTATTGATCAGGATCAATTGACATTCTAATAGTCTCATCATGTGCCCTGATAACAGCTTTGTGCTATGCTCTGTATGACAAAGTGCGAAAAGCGGATAGCTTAAGTACCAAGGCCACTGAAAGCAAAAGAGGCAAGTGATTCCTGTTATGATGTCCATTTTGAAAAAGCGGAAAACAAGAAGAATGTGAAGATTAATAAATTTGATCAACAGGAGGGAAATGACAGAGCCGATTCTCAGTTCTATGTAATGTGGGTTTATAAGTTCTATTCATATTGTTAATGTGTTCAACTAATTAATCATTCAATTGAATAGATGATGTATATTCTTCTCCTTATGTGTGCAGGAGCCAGAGACTGCATATTAGGTGGTTTGTTATCGTTACAGCTACAGATGTTTACATAGTTTCCTTATCTCTAAGTCCAGCAGAGCTTGGTGTCTCTGTATCCTCTGCTCTGCCTGCTAACTTCAAGTACTGAGTACTCACAGTAGTCTAATACTTTTGAGTACTTCCTAAGCCCTGCCCCCTGCTTAACTGTATCTCCGTCTCATGTTGCTATATAAACCAATGTAAAAGTATTTGTACTCCAGAAATGATTCAGGTCAAGCTGTACATTGCTCCTTGCGCAAGTAAAAAGAAGGAGATCTCCGTTGTGTCTGTGTCTATCTTATTCCAATGTGTGATCTGAGCCTAAGGTGTTTGTAAAATGATAAAGCAATCTATCAGAAGGTGATGTAGGTTTTATTTATTTCTACAGTTTACAATGTAGACATTTATCAGACGCTCTTTATCCAGAGAGACTTACAATAAATAAGGTAAACACATACATAGAACTAGAAAAAGTGCTCCTCGGAGCACAGGTCTCCGCCAGGTCAGGTATGTTATTGTGGCCTCCTGGTGGCGCTATAATAGGCCAACGTGAAAAGGGTGCCATTTATTCTTAGGTCTTTCACGGCAATCACACACTGCATTCATGATTTGAAGCATTTTGTTCCAAAAATGTGTTTTGCTAAATTAGACCTGCTGGTGGCGCTATAACAGGCCAATGTGAAAAGGGTGGCATTTCTTCCTCTGCCTAGTGGGAATGTGTGTGTGAGATCTCACGGAAATCGCAAGCTGAGTGCATAGTTTGAGGCTTTTTGTTCAAAACGGACCAATCCTGCAAACTTTGGATGCCAACCATAGGCAATGAGGAAGGAATATAGGGAATCGGACAGATCCGTGTTGATCACATGACTATAGAGATACTGTGTACCGATTTGCATGACGTTTGGATAAAATCTGTAGGAGTAATGTAAAAAAAAATGTTTTGCACAAATCGGCCTCCTGGTGGCGCTATAACAGGCCCATGTGAAAACATTGGGGCAGAGGTTCTGAATTGGCATCCAGGGAGTGTGTGTGCACAGTTTCGGAGCGAACGGGCCAACGGTGCCGGAGATTAGCTGGTAACACACAGACAGGAGGGACACACACACACACACACACACACACACACACGGACGGACACACACACGGACGGACGGACGGAGGGTAAAACATACTCTCTCGCCATGCCTTCGGCCTGGCGGAGACAATAAGCTACAGAGAGACAGTGTAGTGTCTCAGTAAACTATAGGATCACAGGTAAACCATAAGAACCTATAGCGTCTGTCTGTCAGTGTTTGGTTAAAACACAACGTTTCTGTGTTAAAGCTCTATATTGTGATTGTATTCATCGCCAGAGAGATGGCAGGTCAGGCAGGTTGCCAATGTTATCAGTGTTCCACTATCAATTTTGTCTGCTCATGTTTTTGTGTCATCACTTATTCACTTCCCATTTCACTCGTCTCTCCTGTATCCTGTATGAGTTCTCCCCTGATTGGATGAAATGCTATTAAAGAGCGGAGAAACTGAACAAACAGACTAGCAATGACTATATAGAGAATATAGACCACTTTAACACTGTTACTGAACAAACACTATACGATGACTATATAGAGAATATAGAGCTATTTAACACTGTTACTGAACAAACACTATACTAGCAATGATTATATAGAGAATATAGAGCTATTTAACACTGTTACTGAACAAACACTCTATAGCAATGACTATATAGAGAATATAGAGCACTTTAACACTGTTACTGAACAAACACTATACGATGACTATATAGAGAATATAGAGCTATTTAACACTGTTACTGAACAAACACTATAATGACTATATAGAGAATATAGAGCTATTTAACACTGTTACTGAACAAACACTATACTAGCAATGACTATATAGAGAATATAGAGCTATTTAACACTGTCACTGAACAAACACTATACTAGCAATGACTCTATAGAGAATATAGAGCTATTTAACACTGTTACTGAACAAACACTATACGATGACTATATAGAGAATATAGAGCTATTTAACACTGTTACTGAACAAACACTATAATGACTATATAGAGAATATAGAGCTATTTAACACTGTTACTGAACAAACACTATACTAGCAATGACTATATAGAGAATATAGAGCTATTTAACACTGTTACTGAACAAACACTATACTAGCAATGACTCTATAGAGAATATAGAGCTATTTAACACTGTTACTGAACAAACACTATACTAGCAATGACTATATAGAGAATATAGAGCTATTTAACACTGTTACTGAACAAACACTATAATGACTATATAGAGAATATAGAGCTATTTAACACTGTTACTGAACAAACACTATACTAGCAATGACTATATAGAGAATATAGAGCTATTTAACACTGTTACTGAACAAACACTATACTAGCAATGACTATATAGAGAATATAGAGCTATTTAACACTGTTACTGAACAAACACTATAATGACTATATAGAGAATATAGAGCTATTTAACACTGTTACTGAACAAACACTATACTAGCAATGACTATATAGAGAATATAGAGCTATTTAACACTGTTACTGAACAAACACTATACTAGCAATGACTCTATAGAGAATATAGAGCTATTTAACACTGTTACTGAACAAACACTATACTAGCAATGACTATATAGAGAATATAGAGCTATTTAACACTGTTACTGAACAAACACTATACTAGCAATGACTCTATAGAGAATATAGAGCTATTTAACACTGTTACTGAACAAACACTATACTAGCAATGACTCTATAGAGAATATAGAGCTATTTAACACTGTTACTGAACAAACACTATACTAGCAATGACTATATAGAGAATATAGAGCTATTTAACACTGTTACTGAACAAACACTATACTAGCAATGACTATATAGAGAATATAGAGCTATTTAACACTGTTACTGAACAAACACTATACTAGCAATGACTATATAGAGAAGCTATTTAACAGTTATTTTAACAAAAGTAAATCACTTAGGCTACTTCACCTTTAACCCGGATGATTTTACTGTGAAGAACAAAAAAAAAAAACAGAACAAAATGACACAGTCATAATGTATACCAGCTTGCGTCAAGCTAAACCCCAAACAAGGCTTAAATAAACATTGGTTTTAAATAACATATGCAACTCCTTTGAACACTGTTTCAGATACATAGCAAATGTCATTCTTATTAATCAATTAATTTGTATGTAATATAATCCTGACCTGGAAATGTTTCTGCTCTGTTGCAATGGCAGGTACTGTATCCGTAGTTAAAGGAGCTACACCATGAATTTAAAAAATAATAATAATATTTGATATCATATTGTTTATGTCCCTCAAACGTTTTTCAAAAGGTTTGAGCCTAAATCAAGCCTCAGATATACTCATTCCAACTAACTTCTCTCTGGCTTATAAAGCACTTTCACCTGCAATACCACATTGTCCTGTTTGGCACGGGGCGCTATTGAGCCAGTTTGTATGCATGTTATGTCCTGGTTCTGTGTGGAAAAAGTAAAAAAAAAAAATAAGAAAAAATGTAAAAAAAAATTAAAATTAAAAACATTTTTTTATTTTTTATTTTTAATTTTTTTTTTGGGGTTAGAACTGAAAAACGGGAGGAATTGTTCCCAGACGTGACGTAGGGTGGGGGAACAAATCTGACGGACTGTTTTCAGACCAATTTACATAAAAACCACAGATAGCCTATGAAAGCCTGCATGCTCGAAGTCGGGTATTTGTTGGAACAGAAGAGAGGTGGGGGAGACCAAAAACACACAAAAATGAAGAAAAAGTTAAAATTCATGGTGTAGACCCTTTAATTTCTTTGGCCACCAGATGGCGGCCTAGCCTTTTTTTTTAGCGTTGTTTAAAGCCACGCCCCTTTTGTCCGGTGGGGTTTGTATAAGAAATTTGGAAGGAAACTTCTACATTCCTCTTTGGTCCGGCGGGGTATATATGCTACAGTATGATTGGTAAACCAGTCAGATTGAAAAAGGATGAACTCGTTTTCACCGACGGAGGCGCGCCGTCTGAAGGGTACTTGAGCCACAAGAGGCACCACTGAGCACCGAGTCGCCGTGCCGACCGTTGCGAAGTCACCTTCAGCCCACTCAGCGTCGTCCGAGTTATGTCCCGAATGGAGAAATACTCCAGTTACGAGACATTACATACGAGATATTTGTAAATCATCGTCCCCCGCGTCTCGGTCCCTCTGAGACGTCAACACCACCTCGTGTAAGCTCATGCTCATTTTGAATGCACTTTTAAGGGTCCATTTGGTTACATTTGTACTCTCTCAGAGCTAAATGAACCCTGAGGCTTTTACTGGGAAGAAAAGAAAAAAAAGAAAAAGCACTCAATGTTGCACGCACACACACACACACACACACACACACACACACACACACACACACACACACACACACACACACACACACACACACACACACACACACACACACACACACACACACACACACACACACACACACACACCCTCCATGTTTTGTGCACACAGCCCAGGAATTATTGCACAACAAATTAGCGCTTTTAGATGATAATTAGCCCTGGTTAATTTCTGGAGGTTACGTGCGCACACGTACACGCGCACACACACACACACACACACACACACACACACACACACACACACACACACACACACACACACACACACACACACACAGGGGCTGATTAGAACTCTGTGAGGAGTGCTCCTTGATTCAAGGCCAATTTGAATATTTACTCAAATAAATAAATAAAATAACGTCGTCAGTGTTTGTTGGCTGATTAGGATCTATTTGTAGAGGCGCCTCCAAGAAACAGCGTTTCTCTGTGATAGTGTGGAGAATTAGCAGGTTGCTTATGAGTGACGATCAAATAATGTCCTTATCGGCATAACGTTACTGATAACGCACTTATTTAACCCGTTAAGACCGGGAACGCATCTGTGTGTCATTTTTAGATTTATTTGGGTATTCAAAAATAGCAGATATACAAGCTCATAGCGCGGCACCGAGGCAAATACATACCATTTTGGCGTTCCTTGGCACAAAAAAAGTTAGAGAACTACTGGTTTAGAAGGCATTTGTAGAATGGGCCTCAGGTCTTAATGGTTTAAACTCTGTAAGTCCCTGTGATCACTGTCTGCTGCTTCTGACCTCCTCAGAGACCAGACAAGATCCCCGCCAGGCCGGGTTGGCTACCCAGGGCCTGCAAAAATATATATTTTGGAGTCAATCACAGCTAAATTGGATAAATCTGACTGATACATCTTGATCACATGACTCTGGAGATAATGTGTACCGAGTTGTGTGAGTTTGTGTGAGACAGACAGACAGACAGACAGACAGACAGACAGACAGACAGACAGACAGACAGACCTTGTAGATCGGCTATTTTTTGGTAAAGAGGTATAGGTGTAGAGGGCAAAAAGAGCAGACCAACTACACAAAAAAAGTTTCATCTGAAACTCAATTTTATACAATATAGAGTAGGGGGTCCCTGCTTCATCTCTCTCTCAGCTAGGGGGTCCTTGGGCTGAAAACGTTGAAGACCCCTGGCCTAAATTGTAATTTGTAAATATTACTATAACTTCAAAGCTTCTATAAACCCAGACAACACAGCAGAACAGAATGCGTGTACAGCTCTACACAGAGAGGTGTTTGACTGTGGCAAAAACAACTTTTTGACCTCAAACTGCTCCTTGATCTCTAATCTGATTGGATTGTTCATTTTGAAGTTAAATTAATGAAGTGTCTCTTTTTCTAACGTCTCCACCAGGCCATCTATTGTCCTGCAATCACACTCCACTGATTGTACCACTGAACCACAAGAGAAACCTCCTACCTCCATGTTTCAACCTTCTATGTTTTGTTTTTTTGTAAATGAATGCCCTATATGTGTCGCATGACCGTCAGGCAAAATTAGCAAAAAATAGCAGATTTGTAAGCTCAATACGACACGTTGTAATCAGTGGTGTAAAGTAACTACGGACATTTACTCAAGTACTGTAAAATTTTTAGGTCGTTTTATTTTACTGGAGCATTTCCAATTTTCAGTACTTTTACTTCTACTCCACTACATATCAGATGAAAATATTATACTTTTACTCCACTACAATTATTTGAACATTTTATTTACTGGTTACTTTGTAGATTTTGAATATTATTACAAAACATACATTACTCAGCCCTATATACATTTCGGCCATTTGAAAATAGACGATCTAGAAGCCCACAATGTGTTGTGATGCGACTTATTGTGAGCTTGTAGATCTGCTATTTTCAAAAGATTTGTATACATTTCAAAATTGTATGTGAAATGTGAAATGAGACATTCTGCATAATGAGTACTTTCTACTTTTGGTACTTTAAGTACATTTTGATACCAATACTTTTGTTCTTTTACTCAAGTAAATTTTGAATTCCAGACTTTCACTTGTAACAGAGTATTTCTACATTGCAGTATTGATACTTTTACTTAAGTAAAAAAGATGTACTTTTTTCCACCACTGTTACTTACTAATAGTAATAGTAGCAAGTAAGAGAGTCATTCTTTTTGATGTCTGTGAGCTTGTAGATCGGCTATTTTTTTTTGTGCCACTATTGAATGTTGTTGAATGTTTTTATTTACCATTATATATATTTTATTCCATTTCCTGAAAAGTAACAGTTTTGGACATCCGAGGTTTCCCCCTGACAGCCATGATATTCAGGTTTCTAGTTAAATAATACCTCAGTATTATAATAAAACGCTGGTATTATTCATCATGGGGGCATTCACACCAAGAGCTATTATAATGAAGCTGCAGTCTTTATGGAGTGTAATCTCCTGTTGATCACTGCAGATGAACAATGTCATCTTCTCCACTAAAACCTGATGAAATGGAAGCACTCTGTGAGCGTTATTATGACGGCCTTAAAGCCTTTCACCTTGTCATTCCACAAATGAGAAAGAAATGAGAAAAAAGGAGAAACACAAACTAGACACGGGATCTGACATGAATGTTGACCCGATGGGTCAATGTATCCCCTGAGCAAGCAGGAAGACTCTATTAGCTCAATGGTAAAAAATGTCAGCACTTGAGCAGGAAACCGGTTATTCTACGTATTCTAAATCCTAACTATGTTGCTATATGTTCAGTGGTTCAAAAAAATATTCATGTCAAGGACCACCCAAAATATTTGACCGCGGACCCCCATCTCAAAATATTTTCTTCCAATACTTTAAACTTTAGTTACAAGCTTTGTAGATTTAGATTATTATTAAAAAACACTAAATAAACCAATTAAGCACAGTTTTTATGCTTTACCAGCTATGTGACACATTGTTCATTGTAAGGTTGAAGATCTGCTATAACAAATAAATAAAAAAGGTTTGACACATTCTGACAAAGGATCTCTGAGGTGACAACTGATCCTCTTGTGTCTGTTTATCAGAAGGGAGATTATAAATTCATCTATATGTGGAACATTGCTGGATTACAGATGAAATCATCCCAGTGGGTGATGATTGGGACTTTGTCAATATGACACATTTCTTGTGATTCTTTTATATTAATATAGAAGTTGATGAAAAATACAAATGATCTTATAAAATGTAGAAAAACAAAAGACTTCCTGGAACATCATTACGGTATATATAATAATAGACACAGTATGATTGAAAAGATGATAGTTTAGTTCAGGGTTCTTCATTGTTTTTCAGTCCAAAAAAACCCTAGCTGAGAGAGAGATGAAGCAGGGACCCCCCACTACATATTGTCAAGTGTGTTGCTGATTAAACGTTTTCATAGATTTCTTATAGAGCTTCATAGACATAGATCTGCTATTATTTTTATTTTTTTCAGAAAACTGTTATGATTTAGGAAACATTTTTAAGAATGGCCTCAGGTCTTAATGGGTTAAATATTTTCACCCCGTCCGCTGCAATGTTATCAGATTTATAACAATACATTTATCTGGGATTCATTTTCCACAAATTGAGCTATTATTCAACTGCCCATAACTACAGAACGCACAATCACGGTTACAATGTTGTTGTTTTTTCGGTGGAAAGACGAGAAACTGTTAACCAATGGATTCAACCTGCTCTAGTTCCCACCCAGGCAGCAGACACAACTCAAGCATCACACAACATTACGCTTTGGGTGAGATGTGGATTTATTTGCGGTCAAGGACAAGAGCAGAACAGAGAGCGTGTAAGGTGTGTGTGTGTGCGTGTGTGCGTGTGTGTGTGTGTGTGTGCGTGCGTGCGTGCGTGCGTGCGTGCGTGCGTGCGTGCGTGCGTGCGTGCGTGCGTGCGTGTGTGTGTGTGCGTGCGCGCGCGCCCGTGCGTGCGTGTGTGTGTGCGTGTGTGTGCGTGTGTGTGTGCGTGAGTGAATGTCACACCTGTTTGAACTGCAAAGGGCTCAATCTGTAGGCTCAGTGCTCTGGAACTGGCTGTAATGCAACGCCAGAGGTCTGGAAAAGCAGGTCAAGGCTGCTATAGCCCAGAGGAAAAAAAACCTTCAAAATGCCACTCTGCAGGCTGAGGCAGAGTGTTCTCCTCTCTCTCTGAACTAAGTGCCGTCCTACAAACCCGTACTCACAGGTCTTTTCATTGGCATCCCATGTAGTGAAATCCTGAGTGTTCATTTAACTTGGAGACTAGCTACACAAATGGAACCAAACGGACCCATACGGTTCTACAAAAATAACCAAAAAATAACAATGTATATCTGTTATTTAAAAAAAAGAAGGAGCGTACCAAGTACGGAGCCCTGGGGTGCCCCAGTCAATTAAGTATAAGCCACTTGAACTCTCTAGACTTTAGACACACTGTGACTAATAATGTTCCCCCCAGAATATATGGTTACTGGGTTTCAAGGGGTTAAGTGGTTTAATTCATCATCTTTCATTCATCCATTCTTCTCAGTCTCTCTTCTCGCCACAGACCCCCCCCCCCCCTCCCCCACTCCGGTCAGTTGGTCAGTGGTCACCTGACCTGTTCTCTTTCGCTCTTATTTCACTTCCTGTTAAACAAAGGCAGTGTGACAGACGTAGCGACACGGCCGGCCAGCCCGCCATGCAGCCTCATTGTCTTCTTGTCGAGAGAGAGAGAGAGAGAGAGAGAGAGAGAGAGAGAGAGAGAGAGAGAGAGAGAGAGAGAGAGAGAGAGAGAGAGAGAGAGAGAGAGAGAGAGGGAACAACTGGCTCTGCTGGCCTGGCCTGGCCTGGACGTTAAAGACTCCACAAAAGGTTTGTGGCCTTTGTAAAAACCCTGAAGCAGGCACAGGTGACGAGTGACGGAGTGGACCCTCGACATGAAGGCTACGGAGCGAGGGTCCCTGCTGGGGGATAATTAATGAGTGTCTGTCACAGGGAGGGCAGACAGCGCGGCGCGGTGTGGTATGGGGCGACGCGGTGCGCGGCCCCTCGGCCTGTCACCGGTGTCCATTTCATTAAACGTTATACAGTTAAAAAGCTGAGCGCCTGACTCAACAGTCTGTCGGAACCAGTGGCGTGCACAGACATTTTGAGGGGCAGGTGCTCAAGTAAATTATGCTTTTTTTTTGTTTACTTGGTCTGCTCTTTTTTCCCTCTATCTGCTATTTTTGGCTAAAGTTCTCCTCAGAAAAGGGATGCTAGGTTTCGAGTGGTTATGGTAAAAAGATAAATCATATCACATAAAGAATTGGCGGACCCCCTGTAGTAACTCTGAGGACCGCCTAGGGGTCCCGGACCCCCTGTTGAAGACCCCTGCTGTAAACTAAAAAAACAACAACTTTTTTTCTCTTTTTTTCAAAAGGGCACTTCTGGTCAAGAGGGCAAAGGGCAGGTGCTCTAGCACCACCTAGAGTCTACTGTATCTGTGCACGTCCCTGGTCGGAACACACACATGAATATGGACGCACGGGCGCACGCGCACAGACCCACGCACGCACGCACGGGAGCGTGCACACACACACACACACACACACACACACACACACACACACACACACACACACACACACACACTCACACGCACAATGGCGGAAGAAGAACTCAAATGTGTTACTTAAGTAAAAGTAGCAAAACCACAATGTAAAAAATATCTGAAAAACAAGAACATTTGGATTGAATATTTAGGAAGAGTCATGGAAGGGGAACCTTCTGAGAGCTTCATGAGCAAAGATAATCCACTTCACAAAATCTGTCGGGCGGATCTCTTAGACACGTGAATGATAAAGGTAAAGGTCAAAAATGATTAAAATTGAAATACAAAAATTGTAATAATTCTGCACCTGGCCCAGTGGCGTGCCTTGCTAAACATCAGACTGCCGACCCCAATCACCCTTCTGATCGCATCACGCTGCCGGCACTCTTTTTCCGACAACCGCAAACTAATCGTTTTTTTGCTGATAACGAACGTTTTTTAGGACCGCAACGTTTGCGCGCCGTCTCAACTCAAGCGAACTTGAGCCACGAGAGGCACCGCCGAGCTAGCTGAAGCGAGCGAGTCGCCGTGCCGAACTTTGCCGACGTTCGCTTGAGCCGACTCAGCGTCGTCCGAGTTATATAACGATAGGCACAGCATCGTAAATCATGTTGTGGGGAGAGCGTTTAACCCCAACTGCCACTCAAAGTGACGACGGGCCAATCACAGCGCGTCTTTTCCGGAACTTGTCAGAATCTAGTTGTATAAAAAATATCACGCCCGCGGCACACAGCCGAAGTGAGTGATATTCCACCCGTTCCATAGCCTGAAGGGACGGGACCTTCTGATTGGCTGCGAGGGCGTTTCAGACTGAAACTTTCTACATAGAATGACAGAAAAACCTCATCTATCTCACTACGACTTTAAAAGAACTCCATAGAGTTAAACCTTTAAGGCTTCACAATGTGACAAAAGTGCAACAAAGCGTCTCTCATGTGATCCATTACTCCTTAACCCCCCCACCCCCCCTCCCCCCCCACTCTGCTGATAACACTCTGTATCTCTGTTCATTCCTTTTAACACGTTACGACCGGGAACGCATCAATGTGTCACTTTTTACATTTATTTGGCTATTCAAAAAAAAAGGCAGATCTACAAGCTCATAGCGCGGCACCGAGTGCCGCGCTATGAGCTTGTAGATCTGCTATTTTTTTTAAAAATCGTGAAAATGTGTGCAAATCTTTGAATATATATATATTTTTAAAGCGAACTTTTTTAACTCAAATCTTTGCTTCAGGGGGATTCTACAAATGTCTTCTAAATCACAGTAATAAACAGTTTTTTGAAAAAACTTATGTTGCTATAATATCAGTGGTTCTCAAACCTTTTTCATGTCGAGGACCCCCAAAATGACATGTATTTGGCTGCGTACCCCCCCCCCATCTCAAAATATGTTGTTCCAGGGACCCCAACCAGAAGCAAAGATTTGAGTTAAAAAAAATATATATTTATTCAAAGATTTGCACACATTTTCAAGACTTTCTCAAAAATAGCAGATCTACAAGCTCATATAGCGCGGCACTCGGTGCCGCGCTATATGAGCTTGTAGATCTGCTATTTTTGAATAGCCCAAAGAAATAAATAAAAAAATGACACAGATGCGTTCCCGGTCTTAATGGGTTAAAGGACCTCTCTCTCTCTCTCTCTGTTATGGATAACTTACAGTACGTCCTCTAGGCATTATGTCCAGCATATTTTCTCACTGTATAGATAACACTGATGATGTACCGCTTGTGTGAAGACCCCCCCCCACACACACACACACACACACACACACACACACACACACACACACACACACACACACACACACACACACACACACAGACGCGCACACACACACACACACACGCACGCACGCACGCACGCACGCACGCACGCACGCACGCACGCACGCACGCACACACGCACACACGCACACACACACACACACACACACACACACACACACACACACACACACACACACTGTGTGTGTGTACTTAAGTACAACTTTGAGGTACTTCACAGTACACTACTTTACCAGCATTTCCAATTTATCAACTTTAACTTTAAACTTCTACTCCACTACAGTACATCTCAGAGGCAATTATCTGACTTTTTTTTTACTGCATTACAATGATGTGCCAGCTTTAGAGTAGTAACTAACTTGGCAGATTTAGATTGTTATTACGAAACATACAGTAACCACCTTTTTTATCATTCAAAAATAGCAGATATACAAGGTCACACGTCGAAATGCGAAACGTTGTGAGCTGAGTACTCTTTTTTTTAAACTATTATTATTATTTTAAATGTGTTATTTGTAGCACCTCGTTTTTGTCCTCTTCTGTCTCTATCCTGTGGTTCAGTACTGCTATGACGCCTGCCCGCCTCTATATATCTACATAAAATAAGGATGGACAATAAATCAAGCTTCAAAAAGAAATTGAAGGAAGCCGTGATTAGTCAAATAGTTAGATTTACTTAGTTGTTTAATGTTAGAACTATGATTAATTGTACATACTATTTTAAATATTTTTTTGTAATTATTTTTGTTTTGTTTGTCATTTCTTGATTTGCAAACTAAAAGGTGATATAACATGTAATCATTTATAGAATTTGTGAAGATCAAAATCTTCAATCATTTTTTTGTTCCTGGACCCCCCAGGAAGAATAGTCTTCACTGTGGAGAGGACTAATGGGGGTCCATAATAAACTAAACTAAACTAAATATATCTATCTATCCATCCATCATATCTATCGTGTGTGTGTGGTTCACAGTTAAACACACACACAGTGATCAGCTTATATTCCAAACCAGAGCTAAAACAAGCTTTTTATTAAAGGTTTTTCCAGAATATCAATATGTGCTGCATGGGGGGGGGGACCTCTGACCTCCTGTCATGTGACAGGGTGTCAGTCAGGGTTACTCGGGGGCCCCGGGAGGCTAATGTACAAACCCAAGCAGAGTGACAGGGTGGGCCCTCCGGGGGCGCCGGGGGGGCCAGCGGTTGGTTTGTGGCTTGGCCTGCCGCGGCTGATCCGCCGCGCGGGGCTGTATAATTACCACGTCCCCTCAAGAGGTGGCGTGTCAATCTTTATAAGAGCCAACACACACACACACACACACACACACACACACACACACACACACACACACACACACACACACACACACACACACACACACACACACACACACACACACACACACACACACACACACACACACACACACACACACACACACACACACACACACAGTCCTGTTTTAATACGAGCAGCAGCTCAGAACCACAGCTTTACACGTCTCTGCCTCGCCACCGTCTGTCTAGCAATGTTGATTTTTTCACAGCAATTTTGTATTTAGTTTTAGTCAGAGTCTTTTGAATCAAATTCCATTTAGTTTTAGTCATATTTTAGTCATTCTGAAATGTTTTACTGTTAGTCTAGTAGTCGACTAAATATCATAAGGTTATAGTCGACTAAATCTACAGTTGATTTAGTCAACTAAAATGTATTTTGGAGGTGCCTTGATGGAGTCGTAAATGGCTGATTTTACACTTGGTGTGTAAAATCAGCCAGCTGCGACGCGTTGTGAGCTTGTAGATCTGCTATTTTCAGCATGAAAATAGCAGAAATGACATCATGTGTGGTCAAGAAAAGCAAACCTAAGAAACTAAAACATGCTGAACGAGTGACCAAGATAACATTATGTCATTCATTATGACATAATGTCTACATGGTAGCCATATCTCGATCAGTCACTGCCATCAATGGAGGCAGAAGGGGGCAGGAAGGTGTGCAGAGAAAGAGTGCTAGTGCTATGGAGGTACATGCTGTACATCTCAGAGTCAAATATGGTACTTGTTTTACTCCTCTACCATTAAATGAAAGCTTTAGTTGCAGATTGAGATCATTAATCCAGACCGGGAACGAATCTGTGTCATTTTAAGATTTCTTTGGCTATTCAAACATAGCAGATCTACAAGCTCAGTGCTGCGCTATGGTCGGCGGCAAAATACATGTCATTTTGGGGGACCTTGACATGAAAAAGTTGGAGCACCACTGATATAGCAACCAAACAACACAATTTTTTTTATGTTGAATGTATTTGTCCCCATCTCAAAATATTTAGTGCCAGGGACCCCAGAAGCAGAAAAAATATATATATATTCAAAGATTCACACACATTTTCAGAACTTTTCAAAAATAGCAGATCTACAAGCGCGACACCGAGTGCCCGCTATGAGCTTGTAGATCTGCTATTTTTGAATAGACCAAATAAATCTAAAAATGACACACATGCAGATGCCTTCTCGGATTGAATGGGTCAACACAAAACATAACAATACTTCAGCTATTCTAAAATAGCTACGAGCTCACAACACAGACCAGCTGTTCTTGAAACAGTTTGACACATTTTGAAGAATTGTATCTTTTACTTTGGTACTGTAACTAAATATTGAAGCCGATGATTGTGTGCTTTTTTTCCCTCACATTTTCCATACAGATCTTTTACTTGTAACATAGAAATGTCTACATTGAGGTATCGCTACTTTTACTTGAGTAAACCTGGAGTACCTCTTCAACCACTGGATTAGATAAGATGAGAAAAAAATGATGTTTGAGCCTGGAGGGTAAATGAATCTGTTACCATCAGACACTCTATGGAGAATATACAGATAGAGAAGGAGATAAATCAGAGCATATTCAAACATTTATCTAGAATGCAGTATATATATCGTTTGGAGTCCTAGTATGTCCAAACACTGTTTATTTTCAGGACATGTTAAAAGGCTCCCTGGCTGATAAGCGATACATACATGCCTTATAGGCTACATTATAATTGCCCTCTATAACAACAATTGAAAATTTATGAAAAACAACTTAAATATTTTATCTATTTTATAAATAGCTCATCTTTCACTCAATAGGGACCGCTCCCGTCGCACGTTGATGTGTGCAAATCTTTGAATATATAATTTTTTTCATGTCAAGGACCCCCAAAATTATATGTATTTGGCCACGGACCCCCATCTCAAAAGATGTTGTTCCAAGGACCCCCCAGAAGCAAAAATTTGAGTTAAAAATATAGAAATATATATATTCAGAGGTTTGCACACATTTTCAAGATTTTCTCAAAAATAGCAGATCTACAAGCAGATCTACAAGCTCAAATAGCAGATCTACAAGCTCACAACGCGTCGCAATGCGACGCGTTGTGAGCTTGTAGATCGGCTATTTTCAAATAGCCTAGGTATAAAATCGGGCTAAAGTGGTTAATATATGTTTTATAATGTAATAAATCATATCTGCAAAGCAACTAGTAAGTAAAGTTTTCAAATAATTGTAGTGGAGTAAAAGTACAATATTTGCCTCTGAGATGTAGTGGAGTAGAAGTAAAAGTATTGGAAATTGCAAATACTCCAGTCAAGTAAAAGTACCTCAAAATTGTACTTAAGTAGATGTAATTAGTTACTTTACACCACTGTATAGCTTATTAGCCAGGGGTCCTTTTAAAAGGGACCTGTGTGTTCCAATGGTTCCAATGAGGTTAATATTTAGTCACAAGCTCTTGTTTAACCCTTGGGTGTCCAAGCAGTCAACAACAAAGGGTTGAGTGTGTTAACACCTGTACAAACTACAGTGTGATAATTAGCAATTAAGTTAGAGACTCACCGTCATTTACCTGAAATGAACTGGCCTCTCTGCCAAATCAATCCCTGACATTTTCTTTATCCCTGCAGGCGCTGCCTGGTCTGATATCATTACCTGGGGTTTTACTTTAATAAACTCACGCTGGAGTCACCGCTGTCGCCATGGCGACGTATCAAACATTCCCATGAAAACACACAATATCATAATGATGGAGATTCGTCACCGTCAGATAAAGAAGTATTTCGGCAGGAGAGGAGAGGAGAGGAGAGGAGAGGGCTGTGTTTTTGAGGACAACAAGGTTAACAGATAATCTATAAGGTGCAATTCTTCTCAAACTGTGGCTTAACCTTAAACATCTCTCTCTCTCTCTCACTGTCTCCCTCTCCCTCTCCCTCTCCCTCTCCCTCTCTCCTCTCTCTCTCTCTCTCTCTCTCTCTCCCTCCCTCTCCTCTCCCTCTCTCTCTCTCTCTCTCTCTCTCTCTCTCTCTCTCTCTCTCTCTCTCTCTCTCTCTCTCTCTCTCTCTCTCTCTCTCTCTCTCCCCCCCCCTCTCTCTCTCTCTCTGTCTGCTAATCTGTTCAGAGACAGGAATCCGGACTCAATAGCATCGACCTCAAATCGCCTCTTATCTGTGATGGAGACGCGTTACCTCTCTGGAGAGGCTGTCAAACATGGACAACAAAACATAACTGCATGTGCGCGTGTGCGTGTGCGTGTGCGTGTGCGTGTGTGTGTGTGTGTGTGTGTGCCCACCGCACAGCAAAATGAAAATAAAAAGAATAACCTGTCCCCTCTCCTACCGTAGCTCCACACAGGCTGTGAATTACTCTGACATTGTTTTAATGTTTGTTGTGCTATATACCGACAACAAGTCTACAGACGGACTTTAACTCCATTTTATACCTAGGCTATTTGAAAATAGCAGATCTACAAGCTCACAACGCGTCGCGATGCGACGCGTTGTGAGCTTGTAGATCGGCTATTGTCAAATATTTTAGTACTTTTACTTTTGGTACTTTAAGTAGTATTTCTTATATTGCAGAATTGGTACTTTTACTTAAGGCTGGTGGTCCAGCCTCCGAGACCATGTTCACCCCCCCCCCCCCCCCCCCCCCCAGGTTCACTTCCATTCATCACCTCATTAATCAAGCTGAAGGAACCAGTGTTACGGCCAATCATAATCTGTCAAGACAGATTGGGCCAATCAACACCTTGATTAATTGAACATGGTGTAATGAGAGGTGTGGCTCCATGAGGCTCAGCATTCCTCCTCTCCCCCTATGGGTGGCTAACGTGTATTACATTGTGATATCACTAAACATAAAATATGAAGGTAAATGCATGTTTAACCAGACATAACAATGAATTATGACCAGTGGGAAGGTATCAGTGGTGGAAATCTGGCTTCAGGCAGGGGGGGGGGGGAATGTACACGCACACGTGCACAAAATTTTCAGGGGTTAAAACAGCATCACAGGGGCGTCCGCTGGCCTAGCGGTCCAGGCACATATACCACAAACGCTGGTAATCCAGCATGACAGCGTGTCGCGGGTTCGACTCCCGATCCCGACGACCTTTGCTGTATGTCCGTCCCCCCCCCCATCTCTCTCCCCATTTCCTGTCAGCCTACTGTCCAAATAAAGGCATAAAAGCCCCCAAAAATATCTTTAAAAAAAAACAGCATCACAATCATTTTAACCACCTTATACATGGCCTGGGCCGTAGCGTGACGGTCCAGGCACCCTAGGCTGCAATGCCAGCCTGACAGCGTGTCGCGGGTTCGACTCCCGTTCCCGACGACCTTTGCTGCATGTCACCCCCCATCTCTATCCCCATTTCCTGTCAGCCTACTTTCCCTGTCCCTCTCTAAATAAAGGTATAAAAAGCCCCAAAAAAAATCTTAAAAAAAAACAAAAAACACCTTATACATTTATACGTTGGCTATTCAAAAAATAGCAGATGTACAAGCTCACCACTTCCTGCCATGCTGAGAGCTTGTAGATCTCCGTCCGTCCGTCCGTCCGTCCGTCCGTCCGTCCGTCCATCCGCCCGTCCGTCCGTCCGTCCGTCCGTCCGTCCGTCCGATCTGTAGTGGAGAAAAGGTATGAAATGTAGTGGAGTAGAATTACTGAAAATTGGAAATACTACTTGTACTTAAGTACAGTACTTGAGTACATGTACTTACTACCACTTTCCACCACTGACACACACGCGCTTGCGTACACACACACAGACACACACACACACACACACACACACACACACACACACACACACACACACACACACACACACACACACACACACACACACACACACACACACACACACACACACACACACACACACACACACACACACACACAGTGACTGTCTGTGTGTTCTGAGAATAAATCCATTATTAATATCTCCCTACAGAGCAGTCTGTAACAGTCTAGCCTCTATACTATAGCGCTGCTGTCAGCGGGAAACCTCGTATGTCCAGAGGCATTACTTTTCAGGAAATGGACAAAATAAAAGAACCATGTGTTCCACTGTAGTTACTATTTAGTCACAACAAGGTCTTGTTCATAATTTTAATTGGTTTAATATGTATAACACCCAGACAGAATGCGACACATTGTGAGCTTGTAGATCGGCTACGTTCGCTAATTGTGCGTTTCATTAAGGGCATTAACTCATGAAAAAAACATCTGTGTGTGGAGTTTGCATGTTCTCCCCGTGTCTCCTAGGGTAGGTACCCTCACAAAAACATGCAGTAATCCTGGTCTCTATACTGGTCAGCCGCTGGTCAGCCGGGGCGCCTGATGGAGGGGAAAGGAACTGGTTGGAATAATGTGTTCCTTCCACGCACTACGTCCTACTAGGGAAACTCCCCCCTGTCAGGTAGAAGGCTTGTTAGCTCTCATGCATTGACGGAAGCATGAGCTCGGCTCTGGGCTCTCCCTAGGCTGGCAGAGGGAGTGTAGCGCCCACGATTACTTAAGACAATTGGCACTGGGTGAAAAAAATGGGGTTGCACAATCGTGGGATAAAAATGTAGAGGTAAAAAAAAAGAAAATGACATTTAAAAAGTTGAAATATGGAGATACAAGATCTCTGCCTCTAAATATTGCTGCTGTTTTATTTGCCACTACGGCGTTTGATTCTGGTTCAAGCCGCAAAGTATTGATCGGCTTAACATGATCTAATCACCTCGGAGCCCCGGGGTGTTGGAACTCATTTCTCTGTGAATTCTCAGTAATCAGGTTAACCCTTTAAGACCGGGAACGCATCTGTGTGGCATTTTTTACATTTCTTTGGGCTATTCAAAAATAGCAGATATATGGACTTGTATATCTGCTATTTTTGAAAAATCTAAAAACATTTGTGCAAATCTTTGAATATATATATTTTTTTAAAGCCCTGGAACAAAACATTATGATATGGGGGTCCACAGCCAAATAAATATAATATTTGTTAACCACTGATATTATAGCAACATAGTTTTTTTTTCTCTAAATACTGTTAGGATTCAAAAGACATTTGTAGAATCCCCAAAGATTTGAGTTACAAATGTTTATATTCAAACTAAAGATTTGCACACATTTTCATTTTTTATTTTTATTTTCTAAAATAGCAGATCTACAAGCTCATAGCGCGACACTCGGTGCCGCACTAAGAGCTTGTAAATCTGCTATTTTTTTAATGGCCCAAAGAAATAAAAAAATACAGAGATGCATTCCCGGTCTAAAAGGGTTAAAGAAGATTAGTTTGCTGTATATTTTGGACAGAAGGGCTGAAAAACAACTTCATTTCGAGCGCTATTTGTAATTCTTTATGTGTGCTGCCTGCCTGCCTGCCTGCCTGCCTGCCTGCCTGCCTGCCTGCCTGCCTGCCTGCCTGTCTGTCTGTCTGTCTGTCTGTCTGTCTGTCTGTCTGTCTGTCTGTCTGTCTGTCTGTCTGTCTGTCTGTCTGTCTGTCTGTCTGTCTGTCTGTCTGTCTGTCTGTCTGTCTGTCTGCCTGCCTGCCTGCCTGCCTGCCTGCCTGCCTGCCTGCCTGCCTGCCTGCCTGTCTGCCTGTCTGCCTGCCTGCCTGTCTGCCTGCCTGCCTGCCCGCCCTATCCTACTGGTACGTTTAGCAGAGCACTCTGCCTACCGGCAAGACGCTGTTTGAAATGTGCTGCTTCATGGGAGTCAGGCTGTTTGGACGGTGGGTTTTCATTATTATAATAATGGAAAAAAAAAACACAGTCAAAAATAGAAGATGATTCTCTGTGTTCCTCCCAAACAGCTCTGTTCTCTTTCCTCACAACTGTGTGTGATGTGAAGACCTGAGTGTTAATTGGAACCAAATGGATCCAAAAGTGTTTATTTGGTTCTATTTGTACACTCTATTACGATACGATACGATACGATAATACTTTATTGTCAGTTCACACTGAAATTTGTCTTGCGACCCAGCAGCCATGTATGCAACAATAAACAGTTCACACATTTGACATGACACAAGAAAAACAAAACACAATACAAAATACATACATAAAGACATACAAAGACAAGAGCAATGTCCACCACTCAGCCTACCCTTGGCCTATAAATCCTGATTAAGCCTCAGTGTCGTCTGATGGACAAAGGACCTCTTCAGTTTGACCTTATTGTATGTAGGAACACCGTATCTCCTTCCTGAAGGCAGCAACCTATATTCTCCATACAAAGCATGGCTAGTGTTTGAAGTGATATTCCTTGCCAACCTTATCATACTATCATTATACGTAGTTGTATAGAGCCTCTGAAGTGGCTGTCCAACAATCTTTGAACAAATGTTCAGTTGCTGCAGCAGTTGTGACTTTAAGGCTACAGACAGACATCCATACCAGGTGGTACTACAGTACTGAAGAACACTCATTATAACAGAAGTGAAAAACAAAAGAAGAATCTGTCTACTAGCACCAAAAGATCTCAAACGGCGAAGGAAATAGACTCTTTGCTTTGTCTTCTTACCCACTGATTCAATCTGTTCTTTCCATGACAGAAGGTGGTCAATTACTACTCCTAGGTATATATACGAACATACCTGGTTGATCTGTTCACTATGAATAGTTATGGGGGATCTGTGTATCTCTAGTGGGGCACCAAAAACAATCTCCTCTGTCTTTTTTGTGTTAATGATAAGAGCGTTGTTATCGCTCCACTCCACCACCTTATTTACTCTGTGTTGGTGCAGTCCAGGATCACTGGAACTATCCAAAAGGGAAATCAAAACTGTATCGTCAGAGTACTTTAGAATGTATTGGTCTGTTTTGTCAGTGCGACATTCAGACAGACATTCCTCAGTACGACAGCTGTCAGTATAAAGGGTGAAAAGTACAGCTGAGCTTACGCAACCCTGGGGAGCACCAACATTAGTAGTTAATGCTGCGGAGAGGGTTTTGTTCACTTTCACCCTCTGTACTCTGTTAGTAAGGAAGGAAGCATACCAGTGAATTAAGTATGGATTCAGTTGCAACTGCACCATCTTTGACACCAGAATATCAGACTGTATTGTATTGAAAGCTGAAGAGAAGTCTAAGAACAGCACCCTTGCATAATTCTTATTAGACTTATCTAGGTGTTTTGTAATGAAGTGGACCAGTGTGACAACCGCATCCTCTGTACCGCAACCTTTCTTATAAGCAAACTGACAGGGGTCAAATTTGTCTTTAGTTATACTTACAAGATGTTGCAACAGTATTCTTTCCAGTGATTTCATGATCACTGAAGTGAGAGCTATGGGTCTATAATCCTTATGTTCTTTTGGACATTGGATTAGGACAGGGGTTGTTATTTTCAGGCCAAGGACCCCTTAGCTGAGAGAGAGATGAAGCAGGGACCCCCCACTATATATTGAATACAATTGTGTTGCAACCTCTTTGCCGAAAATAGACGATCTACAAGCTCACAACGCCTCGCAGCGCGAGGCGTTGTGAGCTTGTAGATCTGCTATTTTTGGCTAAAGTTCTCCTCAGAATAGGGATGCTATTCAAGTGGTTAATGTAAAAAAGGAAAACAATCCAATAAGACAAATAATTGGTGCACCCCCCTGTAATAAATCTGAGGACCCCCTAGGGGTCCCGGAGCCCCCCCTTTTGAAGACCAATGCTCTAGTTGTTACAGACCTCTACGGGTCCATGTTGTACAGTCTATGTTCATTTGAATTTGGTAACGCTGTGTTACACAACGCTCAGCTTATCCTCGAGGACAGGCGCCACCGCGGCCAAACAAACTGTTCATACCCCTACAACGACCACGGCCAGGCAAGGCAGACTACCGTGGCATCACAACATCGTACATTTGGGCCTTTCTGAACACGTGGCCCATGCAGCCACTGAAATCATCTGAACACGGGCCCCGTGCAGCCACTGAAATCATCTGCGTTTTATCTCCAACACGACGCTGCTGCACTTGGTCACCCTGTGTAGATCTTCATTAGATATCCTCTCAGGCTAGAAGAAGATGCAGCAGATTGATTGTGGAAAGGCATCGATCTTCTTCATATCACTGGTTCTGACTGGCCAGCAGTGGTGGAAAGTAACTAAGTAAATTTACTTAAGTACTGTACTTAAGTGCAATTTTGAGGTTTTTGTACTTTACTTGAGTATTTCCAATTCCCAATACTTTTACTTCTACTCCACTACATCTCAGAGGCAAATATTGTACTTTTACTCCACTACAATTATTTGAAAACTTTAGTTACTAGTTACTTTGCAGACATAAATTATTACATTATAAAACATACATTAACCACTTTAGTCCTATTTTATACCTAGGCTATTTGAAAATAGCCGATCTACAAGCTCACAACGCGACGCGTTGTGAGCTTGTAGATCTGCTATTTTCAAACATTTTAGTACTTTTACTTTTGGTATACTGTAAGTACATTTTGATGCCAATACTTATCTACTTTCACTCAAGTAACATTTTAAACACAGGCCTTTAACTTGTAACAGAGTATTCTTTATAAAGTGGTATTGCTACATTAGTAAAAACATTTTTGTACTTCTTCCACCCCTGGAGGATCTGAATCACAAGACAACACGTCCGGGGGTTTTGCCAGAACAGCTGGTTCTAGACTAGAGTCTATACTTTATACAGTGTGAGGCTGAGTGTAGGGTCATGGCTCATAGCTCTGTACTACTGCAGATACTGTTGGATCTATGAGCCGTGAGCCATACGTTCTGCTCCT
The DNA here is from genome assembly GCF_963454915.1 of Gymnoscopelus microlampas. Taxonomy (NCBI): domain Eukaryota; kingdom Metazoa; phylum Chordata; class Actinopteri; order Myctophiformes; family Myctophidae; genus Gymnoscopelus; species Gymnoscopelus microlampas. Next base: position 49,490,765 of record NC_139952.1, on the reverse strand, counting down.
GCTCACACACTATAAATTAGGCTTAAGCAGCTCCATGGTCGCTACAGCGGATAGATAGACCTTTATTGATCTCAGAACATTCAGTGTCAAGAGGAGGAAGCTCAGCCGTTAACCCATTAAGACCGGGGACGCATCCGCGTCTCATTTTAAGATTTCTTTGGGCTCTTAAAAAAATAGCAGATCTGCAAGCTCGTAGCGCGGCACCGAGTGCCGCGCTACGAGCTTGTAGATCTGCTATTTTTGAAAAATCTCGAAAAAAATATTTTCCTGATTTTTTTTCAAAAAACTGATTTAGAACATTTTTAAGAATCGCCTCAGGTCTTAATGGGTTAAAGACCTGGTGACATGGAAAATACCCTTTTTTCACACTTCTGGAGCTGATCCCTGGTATATAGGGACATATACCTATAAGCCTATTATTATAGGCTATATGTTTATGGCAAAAGTCAAATTGTCACATTTTAATTACTTTGCTGTCAAACGCAAAGCAGGCCTTTATGAATATATCAATCTTGATTTAGTTCACACGTTTGATTCTCATCGCTCATTTTCCTCCACTTGCACCTGATTGTCATTAGGGACACACTCTTGGGCTGCTAACGTTCTTCATCCAACTCAAGATGAGGGCCAGGCGGTGCATTACTCGTGTTAAACTTAACCCATTAAGACCTGGAACTGTGTCATTTTTAGATTTGAGCTAAAAAGCATTATTTTACACTTTGGGCTATTCAAAAATAGCAGATCTACAAGCTCGTAGCGCGGCACCGAGTGCCGCGCTACGAGCTTGTAGATCTGCTATTTTTGAACATTTGTGAAAATCTGTGCAAATCTTCTGAATATATATATATTTTTAAAGCGAACATTTTTTAATAAATATTTTGAAACTGGTTAAATCTTTGCTTCTGGGGGTCCCTGGAACACAATATTTTGATGGGGGTCCGCGGCCAAAAACATATAATTGTGGGGGTCCTTGACATGAAAAAGATTGAGCACCACTGATATAGAAACATGAGTTTTTCAGAAAACTGTTGGGATTTACGAGACATGTAGAAGCGGCCTCAGGTCTCAATGGGTTAAACAGCACATTAAAATATGTATCTGAAAACATTTGAGGTGAAAAACAGGGGCAATAAAGCAGTCTCAGCGGCACTACCTCTGTCTCTCCTAACGAGAGACAGACAGCAGCTCAGTGTGTCTCTACTGTTCCCATAACCCGAGGGGGGGGACGGGGCCGGTCGGTTGCCACTGATTGGTGGAACCACCGTTTTTTTATTTAAGCAAAATTAGCTGGCCAGCTAGCCAACAAAAAAAAGCTATTTCACAAGGTCTTTAAAGTACAGATACAGAGTAGAAGACACAGCTAAGAGGTAGCTGCACAATAGCTATAGTAGAGGTGGCAAAAATAATACATTCTTGGATGCTACAGTAATAGTGACCGGACGTGGTCGATTGTGAGCCTGACAGCCAGCCTTAACAGCCAGCCAGCCAGTCAGCTAGCCATAACAGCAGCCAGCCAGCAGCCAGTCAGTCTAAACAGCCCAGAGTGAGTGCAGAGAGCTCAGTGTTTTTTTTTCCCAGTGTGTTTGCAGAGACTGTCAGACCAGATGGTTGGCAATGCTGCCAGATTCATTAACCAGCAGAACACCAGGAGAGAGAGAGAGAGAGAGAGAGAGAGAGAGAGAGAGAGAGAGAGAGAGAGAGCAGAGAGCAGAGAAGCTTTTCTTCCAGGGCCAATTGAAATGGTCCCTGTTTGAACTTTCACATTGACTTGCAGCACGCTGCGACATAAAGCACTGGTAATATGAACGCCTCATACATGTAGCGCTCTATGGGGAACGTGCATGTGACTGCTTTAGCTTCCAGCTAAACACTCTTTAAACTGCTCCTTCCATGCAGCCATCATGCCAACAGCCTCAGCGTCACTGTGGGACGGATACCGTGTATGTCAATGTTTCAACGTTTTTCTTTTTGTTTTCTTTTACTTTGTCGTACAACAGTGTCACAACAAAGCCTATACATTGTGTTTGTGATCCACAAGCTCACAATGCGTTGCATGGTTTAAACCAGGGGGTCTTCAACAGGGGGTCCGGGACCCCTAGGGGGTCCTCAGAGTTTGCTACAGGGGGTCTGCCAAATCTCTGTGTGATAGGATCATTGTTTTTTTTTACACTAACCAACACTTGAACCGGACGAAAATAGCCGATCTACAAGCTCACAACGCCTCGCGGCGCGAGGCGTTGTGAGCTTGTAGATCGGCTATTTTCGGCAAAGAGGGGGGAAAAAGAGCAGACCAAGTACAGAGTGAAAGTTTACTAAGTATCGACGGTTTAGGTCGTTCGTTAAATGTCTGAAAATACACATGAATCTAACATCTATGAAAAGCTTTAATCTGCTGCAACACAATTGTATGTAATATACAGTATAGTGGGGGTCCCTGCTTCATCTCTCTCTCTCAGTCAGGGGGTCCTTGGCCTGAAAAGGTTGAAGACCCCTGGTTTAAACGCATTGTGAGCGTCTGATATTTTATCAATGTTCTAATATCTATTTTTGCAAGTGAACCTGGTTAAATGTGTTTGATAAACATTGAACCAAGGAAAAGTATGAACAAGAGCTTGTGTTGTGACTAAATAATAACTACAATTGGATCCATAGGAACACATTGTTGTTTTTCTTTTCCCATCATTTCCTGAACAGTATATCAGTCTTGGACATACGTGGTTTCTCTGTGTCAGTGAGGACAGAGCAAACATCTGTGCGCGGCGGGAGGTCCACGCTGGAATATCTGCCAAGAGGAGAACGGATTCATGAAAGCCTCCTGACACAGAGCTGCAATCAGCTGCCAGTTCCACCATCATTCACAAGGTGGAGCACCTCACAATGGAGAACCCCACACAGAACCCCTCACACAACCCCACAGAACCCCACACAACCCCACAGAACCCCACAGAACCCCATAGACACCTTAACCCATTGAGACCTGGAACTGTGTCATTTTTAGATTTGAGCTAAAAATCATTATTTTACACTTAGGCTATTCAAAAATAGCAGATCTACAAGCTCATAGCGCGGCACCGAGTGCCGCGCTATGAGCTTGTAGATCTGCTATTTTTGAAAAATCGTGAAAATGTGTGCAAATCTTTGAATATATATATTTTTAAAGCGAACATTTTTAACTCAAATCTTTGCTTCTGGGGGGTCCCTGGAACAATATATTTTGATGGGGGTCCGTGGCCAAATACATATAATATTGGGGGTTCTTGGCATGAAAAAGATTGAGCACCACTGATATAGAAACATACGTTTTTCAGAAAACTGTTGAGATTTAGGAGACATGTAGAATCGGCTTCAGGTCTCAATGGGTTAACAGACAACGTCACACTGATAAGAACCAGTATGCGCGTGCAGGTCGGCAGCCAAAGAACCCCACCGCTCATAGGATGCGATGTTAAAGTGGTCACAGCCTCACGTGTAAAAATGCATCCCATTAAACTTTCAGATGCTGTTTTTCTCCCAGTATGGAGGAAGAACGCCAAGCCTAATTTATGCTCCGTCCCGCGAAGGTGCGCAGAAGAGAACGGCCGAGAATAGCAGACCTCCAAGCTCACAGCGGTCGCATCCACGACGCGGTTGTGAGCTTGTATGTCAGCTGTTCTCGGCGAGCAATACCGTTGCTCGAGGAAGTATGTATGTCTCGCCAGGGCGTGCCTCACTAGCCAACACACAGAGGAGGTTGAATGAAGTTTAACAAGCTGAAAACTTGTGAAATTGGACATCCTGCATAACGAGTTTCTACTTTTGGTACTTTAAGTACATTTTGATACCAATACTTTTGTACTTTTACTCAATTCAATTCTGAATTCCGGACTATTACTTGCAGTAGGCCTGTTGATACTTTTACTTAAGTACAACTTTTCAGTACTTTTTCCACCACTGACGAGAGCCTTAGCTACTTCAACTGCTTCACTGTTACACAAGTTGAAACAGGTGACGTTCTATGATGTTCTATGATGTTCTATGATGTTCTATGATGTTCTATGCCCTCAGAAACCTTTACTCGTCACAACCTCCAGAGGGTAAAACATGGACAGTGATTTCTCTGTCTGGGTTCAAACAGACACAGACATAGAATGAAAGAATGAAAAGATAAGACATACTATATTCATACTACGATATTCTGTTCTGAAGCAAAGCTGGAAACCTGTAAGCCAGTGGTCCTCAAACTTTTTCATGTCAAGGACCCCCAAAATCATATGTATTTGGCCGCGGGCCCCCATCTCAAAATATTTTGTTCCAGGGATTTTTTTTGGGGTGAACTGCTCCTTTAAATCAGGGCTGTCCAAACCTTTTTCAAAAGGGGGCATAATTTGAAAAAATATATAATTAATTAAAATGTAAATACTTTGTATTAACAATTAACTACAGTTTCCATGAGAAGACAGAGGATAATTGTATGTTTGTTTCCCTCTTTCCCAAAATCTAACACATCTAACAGTACAAGTCCACAGCGCCTCACATTGCGATGCGTTGTGAGCTTGTAGATCAGCTATTTTTCCGCTGAACGTGTTTGCCCCCAGAATGTGGTTAAAAGAGGGTTTGGAACATCCAGTATCTGCACCTCACAGCTCTGTTCAACTATAAATCCTCATCTCAGGTCCAGTTCATAAAATGCGAAATGAAATTCAAAAAACCCCAGATCTCTCTCCCTCTCCCTCTCTCTCTCTCTCTCCCTCTCTCTCTCTCTCTCTCGTGAAGGTTACTATCAATAATAAAGGGATAAACAAAAGCCAAGCAGCAGCTGAGGAGTTTCATTCATTCATTCTTACATATCTCTCTCTAAACACAACATTGAATTATTTGATTTGTTCATCGTTTTGAATAAACACCAGTCAGCGACACAGAGAGAGAGAGAGAGAGAGAGAGAGAGAGAGAGAGAGAGAAAAGAGAGATCTCTGTATTCTTTTTTGCATTGTCTAGGCAAACAGCTTGCCGTTGCGGCGCAGCGCGGCCCCAGATAGCGATCACAGAGCAGGATTGCGCGAGGTGGGTATGAGTGAAGACAAAGTGCTTTAACCCTTTAAGACCTGGGACGCTTTTGAGCTAAAAAAAAACACATTCTTTTACACTTTGGCTATTCAAAAATAGCAGATCTACAAGCTCGTAGCGCGGCACCGAGTGCCGCGCTACGAGCTTGTAGATCTGCTATTTTTGAATAATCGAGAAAATGTGTGCAAATTAATATATTTATATTCTTTGAAAGCGAACATTTTTAACTCAAATCTTTGCCTCTGGGGGGGTCCCTGGAACAACATATTTTGAGATGGGGGTCCGCGGCCAAATACATATCACTTTGGGGTTCCTTGACATGAAAAAGTTTGAGCACCACTGATATAGAAACATAGGTTTTTCAGAAAACTGTTAGGATTTAGAAGAAATGTGTAGAATCGGAACCTCAGGTCTCAATGGGTTAATCACTTCCCCTCTAGGCCTCCGCAGTGACGCCGTTTATCGTCAGCGAGCATCTGAAATATAACGTGCACATGCCTGAGGGGGCTTATCGCCCCCGGCAACACATCTATGTGTCTGTTTTGAGCCGCTGCTCCGTGTGACCTTGAGGAGGAAAGAGGAAGTTGAATCTCACCCGTTCGCTCCTCAGCACCAGCAGCATAGATTTGTATGGAAGGAGGTCTTTCCCAGGTGTTTCGCCCAGGCAGGCGGACAGGGTTTTGGCGTTAGGTTTAGACATTATCTCTGTGAGGTTAGGCATAGTGTATGTGAGGTTAGGATTAGGTTTAGGTTTAGGTTTAGGTTTAGGTTTAGGGTTAGGGTTAAGGTTAAGTTTAGGGTAATCTCTCAAGAACAGATTCTGCTGCGCGTTTGAATCTGTCGGGTAGCCGTGTTGACAACCCGTGCACATTGGTTACAAGTGGGCGTGCTATCAGATCAGGAAGCAGGCCACGCTTTACCCAATCAAATGTAGTGGGCGGGATTTACGTGTGTGCCGTTCCTTCCCCACTAGAAACAAGCCGAAACTCATTTAACAATAGCGTCCTCGAAGCAGACAAGACCACGGAGAGATATTCACATTTAAACTTGCTCTTTCATCATAGAAACAAGTGGGCTTATAACCAAAACCATCCATGTTCTCTGGGAGAAGTGGTGTTAGTGTTCCGTGTAGAAATATTGTTAGTGGGAATGAAAACATAGTCGCACCACCGTAAGTGGAGCGCTGAAGGCAGACCAAAACCCCGGTTTCCTTGCGCACGGGTGCTCCGTTGAGCTTGTCCCAGAGCCAAGTGAATAAGTAAAAAACAGCAGAGGGTGCTGTTTTTCCTTTTTATTTGGCGATGGGTTCCCAGATTGGGGTTAGGGTTAGGTTTAGGTTTAGGTTTAGGGTTAGGGTAAGGCATAGTTTTAGCAAAGTCAAATGTTAAGGTTTAAGCGCAATCAAGGCAAAACATCAAGGAAAGAGGGAGTCCCACAGACACACATATGTGGACTGAGGGTCAACACATATCAAAATATAGCTGATCTACAAGATCACCACGCTTCGCACCGCAACAGTTTTTGGATGATTTCATCTCATTGCAGTGCTGTTCCACTCGCTGTCACATACTGCAGGCTGGTGTGTGCTCATTTACCACAGCTACCACCCAAGCACCACCCCAGCACCACACCAGCACCACCCCAGCAAAACCCCAGCAACACCCAAGCACCACCCCAGCACTAGTCCTATGTAGCCATATAAATCCAGCTCTAACAAACTTTGAAAACCAATTCTGATTAGGGTCGGGTTTCCTCCGAACAAATTTTCAGATTTTCCATATGCCATCCTCATTGGCTAAGGTTGGCTTCCAAAGTTTGCAGGATTGGTCCGTTTTGAACAAAATGCCTCAAATCATGAACGCAGCGTGCGATTTCCGTGAAATTTCACACGCACATTCCCACTATAGGCCGAGGAAGAAATGCCACCCTTTTTCACATTGGCCTATTATAGCGCCACCAGGAGGCCACAATAACCTACAGTACCTGACCTGGCGGAGACCTGTGCTCCGAGGAGCACTTTTTTTAGTTGCACTCCCAGTTGAAATAAAGGTTATGATGATGATGACTGCTGCTGCTATAGAGGGTAATGATGGGTACAAAACAAAAAAATATTGTTTTGTTATGTAAACACAGCGTAAAGTTACACACTGTACCTTTAAACTAATTAATTGCAGTAACCTGCAAGATGGTGTTAATCGTCAACCGGCACCTGTTTTGCACAAAGCTTTTTAATTCTTTTTTTTTTTTTTTTTGTACTAATGAATTAGCCCCAGTCAGTCTGTCAGTGAAGCACTTTGGACGCTTCTCTGAAAAGCTTGAATGTTCAACTCATCAGGACTTGAATGTCGGCGCTGATGCGATCAGTTGTAAGTAGATGATTATTAAGCCTTTAAGACCGGGAACGCATCTGTGTCATTTTTAGATTTGAGCTACTGTATAACCATTAGTTTATACTTTTGGGCTATTCAAAAATAGCAGATCTACAAGCTCATAGCGCGGCACCGAGTGCCGCGCTATGAGCTTGTATATCTGCTATTTTTGAAAAATCGTGAAAATGTGTGAAAATCATTGAAATATATATTTTTTAAAGCTAACATTTATAACTGTCAAATGTCTCAACAAATGTCTTCATTTTTCTGAAAAAAATATTGTTGCTATAATATCAGTGGTTCTCAAACTTTTTCCATGTCAAGGACCCCCAAAATTATATGTTTTTGACCATGGACCCCCCCCCCCCCATCTCAAAATATGTTGTTCCAGGGACCCCCCAGCAGAAGCAAATATATATAACAAATGTGACAAATGTATATATAACAAATGTTTGCTTAAAAAAATAAACATACAGTATATTCAAAGATTTGCACACAATTTCACGATTTTTCAAAAAATAGCAGATCTACAGGCTCGGCACTTGGTGCCACGCTATGAGCTTGTAGATCTGCTATTTTTGAATAGCCAAATTAATCTAAAAATGACACAGATGCGTTTCCCCGGTCTTTAAAGGGTTAAGCGGCCATTGTCTGTCCCGCGTGCGGCGGGGCTCGGCGGCGGCCGGACATGACCAGCGGATGGGAACAATGCTGATGGCAGCTGGGAGAACAGAACGCATTAGACGGCGCGGATATTCTTAACCGTCCATAAAGCTGGCTGCTGCCATTTGAGGGTAATTATGGGGTGAATTTGGGGTAATTATGGCAGGCGGTTCATCTACTACTGCTGCTGCTTTGTGGATGAGCTCTCCATCTTCTCTCTCTCTCCCTCTCCCTCTCTCTCTCTCTCTCTCTCTCTCTCTCTCTCTCTCTCTCCCTCTCTCTCTCCATCTCCTCTCTCTCTCTCTCTATCCATCTCCTCTCTCCGCTCTTTCAATTTCGTTTCGAGGACGCAAAGTACAAGAAAGAGTCCAGTGTTGCCAGATTTTTGCGAGAAGAAACAAGCGGCCGGGGTCTACGAAAACAAGCCCAAAAGAAGCAACTATAGGCCACATCCACAGGGGTTGGCTCTGCCGGTGGAAGAGGGCACGCACATCCACAACCACATGCACCATTCGCAGTTTTCGCCCCTCGTTAACAAAACCTGCCGATCGACGCCGAGTGTCACAGCTTGAACGTTAAAAGCATAGTCACTGGTAACTAACGTTTTCAAATATTTTTAGTGGATTAAAGTACAGCCTCCGACATGTGGAGTAGAAGTACAGTATAAAGTATCAAAACAATGGAAGTACTCAAGTTGCAAGTACAGTACTTGAGTAAATGTACTTGGTTACTTCCCGCCGTTGCTCTACAAGCACCTTGACTATAATTCCTACCGGCTGAAAAAAAACTAAGTGTGTGAAATGAAGGATTTATTTATCTTAATGCATGGCATAGTACAAACATGATTACGGAGGCCATTAGCAAAGCACAAATCAGTCACTTCAAATTTGTACAGCAGCTTTTTAGAATGTCATTAGTCACAGGATACTTATCAAAGATAATTTGAATCAGAGAGAAAAGGGGAAGTTGGTTATGAAACATTGGTTATGCATGTAATTAACAAGTTATCCAGGCAGATTCATTCTGTTTTTCTTTTCGTGCTGAATGGGAAACGGGGATGGAAGGGGGGGGGGTGGGGCGGAGGGGGGTTGCCAATAGCACAAATACACACTTTAACCCTTTCAATCCAGGGGAACCTATCTGTGTCATTTTAGATTTGAGATACGACCATTATTTTTATACCTTTTGGCTGTTCAGAAATAGCAGATCTACAAGCCCATAGTGTGTCACTTCTTACATGAGCTTGTAGATCTGCAATATTTTGGAAAAATATTGAGTTTTTTTGAAAATCTTTGAATGTATATATACATATTTTTTAAGCATATATCTTTAACTCAAATCTTTGCTTCTGGGGGGGTCCCTGGAACAAAACCCTTTCAGATGGGGGTCCGCGGCCCAAATACATATAATCTTTGGAGGTTCTTGACATGAAATGACATTTGACATTTTGAGCACCACTTTAGAAGACATTTGTAGAATGCCCCATAAGCAAAGACTTGCGTTAAAAATGTTCGCTTTAAGGAAAAAAAATAAAATAAAAAAATAAATAAAAAAAATAAATATATATATATATATATATATTCAAAGATTTGCACACATTTTCACTATCTAAAAATAAAAAGTCAGATCTACAAGCTCATGAGCTTGTAGATCTGACATTTCTTTAATAGCCCAAAGAAGTCTAAATTGACATAGATGCTTTCCCGGTCTTAATGGGTTAAATGTATTATCTTGTTTTGAATTTAAATGAACGTACTAATAATCCCAAAGCTGAAAGAAAGGCACTGAAATTGCCTGTTGGTTAATGAGCTCTAATTACTTCATTCACAGATTAATCAGGAATTAAGCGGAATGTCTTCAGATATCAAAACTAGAAAGATACCATTCATGTTGGGAGAGGTGGCCGAGAGGGCTTTAAAGACATGTCCTCATACCATGCAATAACTGTGATGTTTAATACATTTAAAAAATATATATTTATTCATCATTTCTATTTTCTTCTTTCTCCCATGTATACAGAGATAAAGGGGAAAAAGCTAAAAATACTAATAATAATAATACAAATGTACACCTGCATGTATTCTTTGTAGTTTTCCCTAATACAAATATGTATAAACATACTCATTGAGATCACACACTACATACACAATACCAGGAAAATGGTTAGGAACATCTTCAGGTGCAGCAGTTGACAAACATGTTAAAACAATCACATGTGCCATTAGTCTCTCTATCCTTTAACATAGATTTAAATTCCCCTATAAATAATTCCCTATAAATAAAGTGATCAGCTTAGATCAGGTTCACATCCTTCTGCAAATCATTCCAAGAAGAAGGTGCAGCAGAATTAAAAAGCTTTTTTTAATTATTATTTTTTTGCCTAATTCCATCCTCACTTTCTGGAATCCCCATCATTCTCAGAGCATGACTTTATTTTAAAGGTTTTATGATACTTGTATGATGTAGGCTGAAGTAGTTACTGTGTGTTGTGTAATAACAATCAAAATCTACAAAGTAACTAGTAACTAAAGTTTTCACATAATTGTTGTGGGGTAAAAGTACAATATTTGCCTCTGAGATGTAGTGGAGTAGAAGTAAAAGTACTGAACATTGTAAACACTCAAGTAAAGTACAAATACCTCAGAATTGTGCAGTACTTGAGTACATGTACTTAGTTACTTTCCACCTCTGCTCACTAGTTATGTAAATATCATCCATTAACCTTTATGTTGGCCTCCTATAGCTCTAAGCCTCTCACAGTGCTCATGCGTGTGTGAAACACCAGGCATTTTATTTAGATCTCCTCTGACTGCGTTTACAAAGGGACTCGTTCAAAAACACATTACTGCCCTTGTTCAGATGATTAGATCTCTCAGGCTCCGATTCACTGACTGATTTCATTCTAGAAGGGGCGTGTGTGTGTGTGTGTGTGTGTGTGTGTGTGTGTGTGTGTGTGTGTGTGTGTGTGTGTGTGTGTGTGTGTGTGTGTGTGTGTGTGTGTGTGTGTGTGTGTGTGTGTGTGTGAGCGCGCATATTCACGTGTTAAAGTTGACAGACCAGCATCTCTGCTCAATCCTTTCTGATTGCTTCTACAGTGGTGTCTCAGTAAACTAGAATCACAGGTAAACCAAAGACCCTATAATAGCATCAGTCTAAAACAATATACTATATCAAAATAATAATCTGTACATTGAAACTATAGGATACCAGGATAATACAATCTAATCTGCCAAATATTTAATCTAAATAACATTTTAACCTGGTGGTAAGGGAAAGAAAACAAAAGACAAATCAAGGCTTAGTGACCAAAACATGAGTCAGCAACTGGGAGCCAATGGAGAGAATGGAGAAGCAGGGAGGACATGTGAACATTGTGTCTGGTTGAAGACCAAGCGTGCTGCGGCATTCTGGATCATTTGGAGGGGCTTAACCAATTAAGAACTGAGGAAGCATATGTGTCACTTTTTCCTTTGAGCTAAAAAGCATTATTTTACACTTTGGCTACGAGCTTGTAGATTTGCTATTTTTGAAAAAACGTGAAAATGTGTGCAAACCTTTGAATATATATTGTTTAAAGCGAACATTTTTAACTGTATTCTTTGCTTCATGGGGGTCCCTGGAACAAAACATCCGGGAAACTGAACTATAGTGGGAAACACTAAACTAATGACATTTAGATACACATCTGGAACAGACATACTCGCAGATGACAATAACCAATAACCTGGCAAGGAGCACACACAAACACAGGGCTTAAAGAGATTCTAGGTAACTTTAAGCCTAAATTTAAAAATATTTATATATATATATATATATATATTGCATTTTTTCCCCTCTATCAGCCACTATATAATGATGCTGGGGTGTTTTCCTGCATTGAAACACAGTCCTCTTTCTGAAATCCGTATTTTCCCTACTGTTTATGTTTTGACATCCGGGTATCCGGGACGTAAATGAAACGCACGCATGTGCACGTCTGTGCGCGTCCGGCGAGTACGAGTGAAACCTAATGGAACCGAGTGCAGCCGACAGAAATGGAACGGCAGCCATTGTTTTCTCTGCAGTGTTTTTACTTTCGGTTTTAAAACTTTAAAACGCTCTCAAACTTCTTTTTTGAGGCACGGAATTTACTTTTAAGATAGCGTTTGGATAGAGTTTAGTTGTTTAACTTCATATATGTGGTCAATTAATCATGACAGAGCCTATTTAAAAATACAAATTCAGAGAACCGGCAAGGGCGGGCAGTGACACGCATTGTATCCGAATAAAGCAACCTATTTTCGGCATGGCCCGTTCAGAAGTCCCCCCTGCGTCACCCCCTGGTGGTCGGGGAAACAAACTGCTGATGAGGAGGGGGGGGGGGGGGAGTGGAGGTGTTTGACGACAGTTTTTTTTCTTTTTTGATGTCTGAAGTTGCCTAGAATCCCTTTAAATAGACACTGGACTAACTAGATAAAGTGCTCCTCGGAGCACAGGTCTCCGCCAGGTCAGATACGTTATTGTGGCCTCCTGGTGGCGCTATAATAGGCCAATGTGAAAAGGGTGCCATTTATTCTTAGGTCGTTCACGGCAATCGGACACTGCATTCATGATTTGAAGCATTTTGTTCCAAAAATGTGTTTTGCTAAATTAGACCTGCTGGTGGCGCTATAACAGGCCAATGTTAAAAGGGTGGCATTTCTTCCTCGGCCTAGTGGGAATGTGCGTGTGAAATTTCACGGAAATCGCACGCTGCGTTCATGGTTTGAGGCAGTTTGTTCAAAACGGACCAATCCTGCAAACTTTGGATGGCAACCTTAACCAATAAGGATGGAATATGGGAAATCGGACAGATCAGGGTTGATCAAATGACTATAGAGATACTGTGTACTGATTTGCATGACGTTTGGTTAAAAACTGTAGGAATAATGTGAAAAAATGGGTTTTGCACAAATCGGCCTCCTGGTGGCGCTATAACAGGCCCATGTGAAAAATTTGAGGCAGAGGTTCTGAATTGGCATCCAGGGAGTGTGTGTGCACAGTTTCGCAGCGACCGGGCCAACGGTGCCGGAGATTTGGTGGTAACACACGGACACACGGACACACGGACGGACACACGGACGGACACACGGACGGAGGGTAAAACATACTCTCTCGCCATGCCTTACGGCCTGGCGGAGACAACAAGACACAGGTGAACTACATTTGCAATTACAGACGGGTAGCAACAACTACTGCAGGGCAGACAGGAAACACTAGGAACACCACTACAAAATAAAGGTAACCAGCAGACAGACAGTTTCATGACAGAATGAATGAATGAACAAAAACAGCAGATCTACAAGCTCGTACAAGCTTGTAGATCAGCTATTTTTGGCAAAGAGGTATAGGTGTAGAGGGAAAAAAAGAGCAGACAAAGTAAACAACAAAAAGGTTAATCTGAAACAAAATGTTATACAATATAGATGGGGTCCCTGCTTCATCTCTCTCTCAGCTAGGGGGTCCTTGGCCTGAAAACGTTGAACACCCCTGTATTACAGTACTTGAGTAAAAGTACGTATAGGTCCTTTTTCCACCACTGTAAAGGGTTTGGGTGGGAAAGACGATTGATTTATTGAAGACTATATTTGAAGAATGTTGGCACCGAATTGCTCAAAGCCTCTATACATCTCTGACCTGGTTAAATCATGTATGAAGAGAGGTGCTACAGCACAGCGTTATACTGTAGCAGTGGCGTGCACAGACATTTTGAGGGGCAGGTGCTCAAGTAAATTATACTTTTTTTTGTTTACTTGGTCTGCTCTTTTCTCCCTCTACACCTATTCCTCTTTGCCAAAAATAGCCGATCTACAAGCCCACAACGCCTCGCAGCGCGAGGCGTTGTGGGCTTGTAGATCGGCTATTTTTGGCTAAAGTTCTCCTCAGAAAAGGGATGTTAGATTTCGAGTGGTTATGGTAAAAAGAAAAATCATATCACATAAAGATTTGGCGGACCCCCTGTAGTAACTCTGAGGACCCCCTAGGGGGCCCGGACCCCCTGTTGAAGACCCCTGCTGTAAAATGAAAAAAAAGGGCACTTCTGGTCAAGAGGGCAAAGGGCAGGTGCTCTAGCACCACCTAGAGTCTATCTGTGCACGTCCCTGTACTGTAGGCTGTGAAGTCTGCTTCCAGTCTCACAATGAGATGATAACGATATCTACTGTACCACCGCGTCCAATTAGGAGAAATCTTAGAAAATGTTTTTTTTTCCTTACAACGTGTGACCACAAATCAAGAGATATCTCGCTCGCGCGCGCGCGCGCACGCACGCACGCACGCACGCACGCACACAATGTAAGTAACTGTTCTGTTGCTATAAATACAGTATATAGCAACATCATTTTTTTTTTTTTTTTTAATAAATATTAGAAGTTTTTCAGAAAACTTAGGTCAGGATTTAGAAGGCGTTTTTTAAAATGGGCCTCATGTCTAAATGGGTTAATATGGAGATACAAGGTTTCTGCGCACACTCACACACACACACACACACACACACACACACACACACACACACACACACACACACACACACACACACACAGAGTGTCTTTATGGTCGTCCTTAACCCTTTAAGCCCTGAAGAAGCATCTGGGTCACTTTTTGATTCGAGCTAAAAAGCATTATTTTATACTTTGGCTATTTTTGAAAAATCGTGAAAATGTGTGCAAATCTTTTAATATATATTGTTTTAAAGCGAAAATGTTTTACTTGAATCTTTGCTTTTGGGGGTCCCTGGAACATATATTTTTAGATGGGGGTCCGTGGCCAAATACACGTAATTTTGGGGGTCCTTGACATGGAAAAAAGAACCACTGATATTATGGCGACATAAGTTTTTTCAAAAAACTGTTGAACCCCCCAGAAGCAAAGATTTGAGTTACAAATGTTCGCTTTTCTAACTCAAATCTCAAGTTTGCAAAAAAATAACGATTTTTCAAAAATAGCAGATCTACAAGCTCATAGTTTTCAGCACTCGGTGCCGCGCTATGAGCTTGTAGATCTGCTATTTTTGAATAGCCAAAGTCTACAAATGCGACACAGACGCGTCCCAGGTCTTAAAGGGTTAAAGCAGAGTTGCTCTATTAGAGCGGTATAGCCACAGTGCGTCACATAAAGCGTCTCCAGCGGGATGTTAAAGTGTTCCTCTTACAAGCGGCGCTGATAACAAAGCTGATACGATCAGGAGAAAATAGAGCACAATAGTTCCTGAGGGAACGTTCAGGCTTCGGCACTAATTATAATGCATGGATGCTGCAGTCCTTAATGTAACTAACTAGGCTACTTCCTGTAGTCACTGCTTGAAAGTTTGAGCCGCTTTTTATCCATTTATTTAAGCCATTAAAACCTGGAAAGCATCGGTTTCGTTGAAGATGTTAGCAAACATACGTTTTTTTTCAGAAAACTCTTAGGATTTAGGACGGTGGTTTAGAGCAGTGGTTCTCAAAAACAGCAGATATACAAGCTCACAGCGCGTCACTCCGTGCCGCGCTGTGAGCTTGTACATCTGCTATTTTTCTAACATTTTTGAAAAATCTTGAAAGTTTTTTAAAATATTGAGTGACTTAGATTTGTGCTTTACGACCTCAGATCAGACGAGACGACACGCTGAATTTAAGCATGATTACTAAGCGGAGGAAAATAAACTACCATGAGACGATAGAAGAGAGGAACACAAATCTTATCTTCTGGGGGGGTCCCTGGCACAAAACCAGATGGGGGGGGGGGGGGGGGGGGGGGTCCGTGGACAAATACGTATCATTTAGGGGGTCCTTGGCACGAAAACCTTTTTAGAACTACTGATTTAGAAGCATTTGTAGAATCGGACTCAAGTCTTAATGGGTTAAGGGATGGAGTGGAGTCTGACTGTATGTGGATTTGGATAAAAAAAACAATGTTAACTAACAACTATTCCACTATCTATCTCCAAATGCTACACAGAGTCTGGAACTACACCTCCTGAAAGCTGAGATAGGAAGCTGACATCTGTTCGGCATTTTCGTTCACAAAGATAACTTTTAAAATAATCTTTAAAGCATATGCTTTGACTCATTTCATTTACAGTAAGACAAATGTACGCGAGTGCAAAGATGAAACGGAAGCGCTGAGGAGGCGAGACTGACCAATAAGCACGAGCTAAACCTGTATCTCCCCTAGGGGTTATACGGCAGCTGACCAATCAGCGTGAGCTAAACCCATATCTTCCCTGACTCTCACTCACACACACACACACACACACACACACACACACACACACACACACACACACACACACACACACACACACACACACACACACACACACACACACACACACACACACACACACACACACACACACACACACACACACACACACACACACACACACACACGTAGGTAGGTGGTACTGTAGATAGATATTCAATCTCTATTTCAGACCCAATCACAATAAAAACACAATACAATACATATAACAGAAAAATAATATGAATAGATAGATAGATAGATAGATACTGTAGATAGATAAGTGAATGAGTGATATATATGGTTGCACAAAATATTTTGTGCCAAGGACCCCCAAAAGAGAAGATTTGAACACATTTACCCCCTGGAAACCCCTCAAGGAGTCCTGTGGGGGGTCCGAGGACCCCAGTTTGAGAACCAGTGCATTAGGGAGCTAGCGCCAGTCATCCACAGATGTCATAGCAGCGGTGGGGATGAAACGTGACATTTCCACCACAACCCCTCTGCCTCATTTGCTTTATGAAATACCTTCTGCAAATAAAAGGTAAAGGGCAACTTTCACCACAGCTCCTTCACACCAGAAAGTGCCTTTTTTCTTTTCTCTCCCCCCCCACCCCCCCCTTCCTTCCAAACCCTGTGCTGCACAGAAAACAAACAATTACATTCTTGACTGCCTTTATTTGCTCCATGATTGAACAGTGTGGAGCAGGAAGACAGGAGCAGAGCAGATTAATTAGCTAGACGCCTGAATAAAACCTTTATTCTTAGAGCGCTGTCACTTTGATGGATGGCTGATTAACCCATTGAGACCTGGAACTGTGTCATTTTTAGATTTGAGCTAAAAAAAAGCATTATTTTACACTTTGGGCTATTCAAAAATAGCAGATCTACAAGCTCGTAGCGCGGCACCGAGTGCCGCGCTACGAGCTTGTAGATCTGCTATTTTTGAAAAAATCGTGAAAATGTGTGAAAGTCTTCTGAATATATACATTTTTTAAAGCGAACATTTTTAACTCAAATCTTTGCTTCTGGGGGGTCCCTGGAACAACATATTTTGATGGGGGTCGGCGGCCAAATACATATGATTTTGGGGGTCCTTGACATGAAAAAGATTGAGCACCACTGATATAGAAACATACGTTTTTCAGAAAACTGTTGGGATTTAGGAGACACGTAGAATCGGCTTCAGGTCTCAATGGGTTAAAGTCAATGAGATGGCTATCAGTACACAACACAGAACCAGTCAAAAACACAAAAACACCATTATATATATATATATATATATATGTGTGTGTGTGTGTGTGTGTGTGTGTGTGTGTGTGTGTGTGTGTGTGTGTGTGTGTGTGTGTGTGTGTGTGTGTGGTAAAGAAGAAATAATAAGGAATAAAATGGAAGACAAAGTAAACATGTACAGGTGTATCTTGGGGGACAAGTGGTTGGTCGTTATAGGGACAGACCAAAAAAAAAAAACAACAACATCAAAGTCATATTACGCTTAATTTATGCTCGGTCGAACGATGTTGCCGCACGCCTAAAACAACAGAGCTGCAAGCTCACAACGTGGAGCGGACGGGCGGCTCTGTGGGCGTGTAGGTCTGCTGCGTTAACCCATTGAGACCTGAAGCCGATTCTACATGTTTCCTGAATCTCAACAGTATTCTGAAAAACGTATGTTTCTATATCAGTGGTGCTCAATCTTTTTCATGTCAAGGACCCCCACAATTATATGTTTTTGGCCGCAGACCCCCATCAAAATATTTTGTTCCAGGGACCCCCCCAGAGGCAAAGATTTGAGTTAAAAATGTTCGCTTTAAAAATATATATATTCCAAGATTTGCACACATTTTCACGATTTTAAAAAAATAGCAGATCTACAAGCTCATAGCGCGGCACTCGGTGCCGCGCTATGAGCTTGTAGATCTGCTATTTTTGAATAGCCCAAAGTGTAAAATAATGCTTTTTAGCTCAAATCAAAAAATGACACAGTTCCAGGTCTTAATGGGTTAAGCCTGCGACACACCGGCGGACGACCGAGTATATATGGGGCTGTATGTGATTGGTGGAGAAGGGGGGGGGGGGGGGGGGTTTGGGGGGGGGGTTTGGGGGGGGTTGGTATGGTGACAGACATGGCTCAAATTGCATGGTGGCTCGTGTGTCTTCTGATGATGTCGTTGTCAGGCAGAAACCTCACATCAACTCCAATCGTCTTTCAAACTGTTCTTGTTTTCTTTCCTAAATGAATGCCCTCCCCTCATCATACGAGAGAGCGTCACGTCAAGTGTTGTGAAAAACAGCACGTGTACAAGTTCATCCTAGAGCTGTCGGCTATTTTCACTATTTTAACCCATTTAGACCTGAAGAAGCATCTGTGTCACTTTCATTTGAGCTAAAAAGCATTATTTTACACTTTGGGCTATTCAAAAATAGCAGATATACAAGCTCGTAGCGCGGCACCGAGTGCCGCGCTACGAGCTTGTATCTGCTATTTTTGAGAAATTGAGAAAATGTGTGCAAATTAATATATCTATATTCTTTTAAAGCGAACATTTGTAACTCAAATCTTTGCTTCTGGGGGGGTCCCTGGAACAACGTGTTTTGAGATGGGGGTCGGCAGCCAAATACATATATTTTTTGGGGGGTCCTTGACATGAAAAAGTTTGAGAAACACTGATATAGAAACATAGGTTTTTCAGAAAACTGTTGGGATTTAGAAGACATTTTGTAGAAATCGGCTTCAGGTCTTAATAGGTTAAAATGTTTAAAAAATAAATATATATATAATAACAAAAGGAAGGGTTTTGGACATACACAGTTTCCACCCGCCAGACAGCACAGCGACGAGACATCTCATTAGAGCTTCTATACAGCCCCACAGACTACTGGAAATATCACACAATTAACCCATTGAGACCTGAAGCCGATTCTACATGTCTCCTAAATCCCAACAGTATTCTGAAAAACGTATGTTTCTATATCAGTGGTGCTCAATCTTTTTCATGTCAAGGACCCCCAAAATTATATGTATTTGGCCGCGGACCCCCATCAAAATATGTTGTTCCAGGGACCCCCCAGAAGCAAAGATTTGAGTTAAAAATGTTCGCTTTAAAACAATATATATATTCAAAGATTTGCACACATTTTCACGATTTTTCAAAAATAGCAGATCTACAAGCTCGTAGCGCGGCACTCGGTGCCGCGCTATGAGCTTGTAGATCTGCTATTTTTGAATAGCCAAAATTGTAAAATAATGCTTTTTAGCTCACATCTAAAAATGACACAGTTCCAGGTCTTAATGGGTTAATTAGAAAGAATGGATTTGAGAGAGAGAGAGAGAGAGAGAGAGAGAGAGAGAGAGAGAGAGAGAGAGAGAAGGGGCTGCCAGTGGAGAGGTAGAGGGGTAGAGAGAGAGGCCTGCGTATAATCATTGTTGTGATCAGAGCTCTATTGTCTGCTCTCTGAATGCAGCCCGTCGCGGGCGTGCGGGCGGCCGGAGGCCTCTTATATGTTTATCTAGAACAGCCTGTGATGTGGCTTGTTGTTTTCAGCCATGCAGCCACGGCCGCTCGTCGGGTTGATAGAGCATTCAAGCCCCGTCGCCGTCGCCGCCGCCGCTGTGCGCGGCTTCAAAGGCTTCATTTAGTTTGGCAGAGAGAGGAGGCTCGCGGGCCCAGCAGGCCCCGTTTGATTTTTTTTTTGCTGCCTGGTTTTATCAGCCCGTTTTCAGACTTCAGATGGGAGAGATTGTGGGGTTGGTGGGGACTGTGTGTTTGCGCTGGGCCGGGTCCTACCCCCCCCGCATCCCCCCGCACTCCCGCATTCCCCCCGCGCCACACCACGCTGATTTACTCGTGTGCCACACAGAGAAAAACACGAAAATCCTTAACTCATTCTAACCGTGAACGCATCTGTGTCATTTTAGATTTTTTGGGCCATTAGAAAAAAAAAAAGCAGATCTACAAGCTCATAGCGTGGCACTGAGTGAGCTTGTAGATCTGCTATTTTTGAAAAATCGTGAAAATGTGTGCAAATCTTTGAATATATACATTTTTAAAGCGAACATTTGTAACTCAAATCTTTGCTTCTGTGGGGGTCCCTGGAACAAAATATTTTTAGATGGGGGTCCGTGGCCAAATGCATTTCATTTTGGGGGTCCTTGACATGAAAAAGTTTGAGAACCACTGATATTATTATAGCAACATAAGTTTTTTCAAAAAACTGTTAGGATTTAGAAGACATTTGTAGAATCCCCCAGAAGTTAAACATGTTCACTTTAAAATATATACTGTATATATATTCAAAGATTTGCACATATTTTCACAAAACAAAAAAACAGATCTACAAGCTTGCGCTATGAGCTAGTAAATCTGCTTTTTTTAATTGCCAAAGAAATAAAAAAATGACACAGATTCTGTCCCGGTCTAAACGGGTTAAATCCGCGAGCGGAGCGTCCTTCTCTCCTCTCCTCGGTGACTTCACAGACCATCTCCGGCGGTTTCAGGGGAAATGAATTAGCTCTTTTTAAACAGAGAGGAGGGGCAGCACGCTGCGCCGGGCCCAGGGTTTATCCTGCATCTATAGGAGGAATTAACACTGTAGCTTTATTGTCTCACATATGGATACGTTGGAGCCTAGTTGTTGCCTAAAGATGTTCACGTCAAGGACCCCCACATTGTGTATGTATTCGGCCGCGGACCCCGATCTGAAAAATGGTGTGTTCCTTGAACGGGTTGTTTATGTGCAGAGCTTCCTGTGACCCAGAACACATTCCACTTCCAGCACTTCACTTCAGCACCATGGACAGTTCACTCTGCTGACATATTCTGTTGTTAAGCCGTGACGTATGCGCCCCGTCAGAACAACTTCCGGGTCCAAGTGTATGTTTTGCCAATATGACCAGTGTTGTGTCCCTACAGTTTTAACAGATCTGAAACTAAAATAACCACTAAAGTGTCATTGTACTGCTCCCCTGGCAACGACAAAGAGAAGAGGAAATTGTTGTTTAGCACACAGTTCAGCGCCATGGACAGCTCACATTGAAACACAACACACAGTTCAGCACCATGGACAGCTCACATTGAAACACAACACACAGTTCAGCCCCATGGACAGTTCACATTGAAACACAGCACACTGTTCAGCACCATGGACAGCTCACATTGAAACACAACAAACAGTTCAGCACCATGGACAGTTCACATTGAAACGCAGCACACAGTTCAGCACCATGGACAGTTCACATTGAAACACAACACACAGTTCAGCACCATGGACAGTTCACATTGAAACACAACACACAGTTCAGCACCATGGACAGCTCACATTGAAACACAACACACAGTTCAGCACCATGGACAGCTCACATTGAAACACAACAAACAGTTCAGCACCATGGACAGTTCACATTGAAACACAACACACAGTTCAGCACCATGGACAGTTCACATTGAAACACAACAAACAGTTCAGCACCATGGACAGTTCACATTGAAACACAACACACAGTTCAGCACCATGGACAGTTCACATTGAATCACAACACACAGTTCAGCACCATGGACAGCTCACATTGAAACACAACAAACAGTTCAGCACCATGGACAGTTCACATTGAAACACAACACACAGTTCAGCACCATGGACAGCTCACATTGAAACACAACAAACAGTTCTGCGCCATGGACAGCTCACATTGAAACACAACAAACAGTTCAGCACCATGGACAGCTCACATTGAAAAACATCACACAGTTCAGCACCATGTACAGCTCACATTGAAACACAACACACAGTTCAGCACCATGGACAGCTCACATTGAAACACATCACACAGTTCAGCACCATGGACCAGAGTCCTGCCCTGGACAGTTCACATGTAAACATAACGAGGCAGATTTACTCCACAGCTTTATCTGTAAAGTAACAGGCTGGAGCCTCCAACTACTTGGCCAATCACAGCACACGTCTTGGCACTACACTGCCGTAGACTGTATATACGCGTGTATGACCCCTTATTCCAATGGGAATGAATACCTCCATTTGTCTTGGGTAACATACGGTCCAATTTCAGGCCAACATGTGTGCCACGCAGAGGGCCTCTTTGCACATACTGTACTGTACCAGGCCAGCCGTGACGTGACCGTAGCCAAGAGAATGAGCCATTCATTTGGCTTTATTGGTGGAACATGCTGTCATCATTTCAATATTAGCTTTTTTCTCTCTCTCTACCGGTGAGAGAGAGAGAGAGAGAGAGAGAGAGAGAGAGAGAGAGAGAGAGAGAGAGAGAGAGAGAGAGAGAGAGAGAGAGGCCTTTTATAAGGAGAACCAGAGGACAAAGTGTGATTAGAGCTCTGAAAGGCTTCCGTTTAAAAAAGCACATGTCCATAATGGACACAGACACGCACACACACACACACACACACACACACACACACACACACACACACACACACACACACACACACACACACACACACACACACACACACACACACACACACACACACACACACACACGTGCGCACGCTCAAACACTTGCGCACTCGCCCACACACGCACACAGACACACACACACACACACACACACACACACACACACACACACACACACACACACACACACACACACACACACACACACACACACACACACACACACACACACACACACACACACACACACACACACACACACACACACACACACACACACACGGGAACATTTTGCTTTGTGAATTAGCGCCACTTAAACATGCTCTGTCTGTACTAATAACCTCTAGCTATAGTAACCACTTAAAACCCCCACAGCATTCATCACAAAACGCACCGCGAAGATCTGCTACTTTTAAGGCTTTTGTGTGACACTATAGTATGATCATATAGGGTGTTCATTTACCAAAAAACACACCAAAAGTTAGAATATGGAGATAAAAGGTTTCTGCCCGACAACAACGATATTCAGAATATTGAGTCACTTCCTGTGGTCCAGTCTGTCTCCAAAGGGAACACTTCTCTCTAACTACTGTTAAAATTATAATACATTTATTGATGCATAAAATACAAGCAGCGCTGTTGGGCAAACAGCGACAAACAGCACGCTTCGCTTCATGGAAGTGAAAAACAAGAGTCCCTCACAAA
>NC_139952.1:49369815-49462315 GCF_963454915.1 Gymnoscopelus microlampas | reverse complement strand
AATTGCTGTTTTGGAGCTGGGTTGTCAGAAAGGCGTGTTGCGTCATCGTTGAGGCTTTCATCATGCATTAAGTTTGTGGAAAAAGCAGCCATCGTGTCCTATTCACTTCAGTGGCTGTGTGACAGTAAATATACACTACAGAAGTACATAGTGAAGTCCTCACAGGGTTGATGTATTAATCTGTAACTCTCTCTGAGAGTGTGCAAATGTAAAGAGTTAAAATAACGGTTGATTTCACAGTGCAATCCCCCTCCGGACCTCCAGGGGGACTCTGGACTCTGGAGTAATATTGCACTACGTCCATCTGAAATCTGTCCTCACCGTCAAGCCTATTCACCTGTTTCCTAGGCTGTGTGTGTTTCACTTCCGGGCGATTTCATTGGATATCATTGGTCATCTGACCAGTTTCATTGGATTTCATTGGCTCAAATCGACAGGAAGTGAAACACACACACACACACACACACACACACACAGCCTAGGAAACAGGTGAATAGCAGGGGTGTTCAACCTTGTTCAGGTCAAGGACCCCCTATAGTGTCAAGTCAACATTTAGTCAAATTGACAGTTGACTCTGTACTTGGTCTGCTCTTTTTCCCTCTACACACCTACTCTCCAAAAAAATAGCCGCTCTACGAGCTTGTAGATCTGCCATTTTTTCGGCTAATGTTCCCCATCACATAAAGATTTTGGCGGACCCCCTGTAGTAACTCTGAGGACCCCCTAGGGGTCCCAGAACTGGCCTATAGGATGGTCACGTTAGGTATCTAGGGAAGACCAGTGCCATCATGTACCCGATGTAGCTCATCACCAGATGTCAGTGTTGGAGAGTAACTAAATACATGTACTTAAGTACTGTACTTAAAGGTAGGGTAAGTGATATTTTTTGGTTAAAACAAAAAGTATTGTGTTAAAAGGTTAAAATACTATATTCTGATAGTAATCATTGCTATAGAGTGTTTGTTCAGTAACAGGAGTCTCCCCGTCTCTCCAGCTCTTTAATAAACAGAAAATACATTTTCCGATAGGTGTCAAAATCTCAGCCAATCAGGAGAAAGTACCTATTTTTAAGCTTCATTTTTATAGTGTTCCAGTTCCAATTTTGCCTGCTCATTTCTTAGTGTCATCACTTCCAATTTCACTTGTTTAATCTATATCCTCTCTTCTCTATCCTGATTGGATAAAATTGTAAATGAAACTGAAACTGAAACGAAAATGCATTTTCTGTTTAATAAAGAGCTGGAGAGACACTCCTTTTACTGAACAAACACTCTATAGCAATGAGTACTATCAGAATATAGAGCTATTTAACACTTATTTTAACCAAAGAAAATCACTTACCCTACCTTTAACACATTCCCTGCCAGAGTTTATTCATAAGGTACTCACCCACTGCCAGCGTTTTTGAGTTTTATAGCCTTTTGAACCGTTCACAAAAAAATTATATCCATTAAAATCCGCGATCGGATGGTGTTTATAAACAGCAACGACGGACGTACGAGCCCTCATAATGTTTACATTTTTTTCCCTTTTTCTTCTTCTGTGGTATCGGCCGCTGAAAGAGGCTGCAAACGTCATATCCGTTTGGCTGTGACGTGGCTGTGACGTTTCCCCACCGGCCATCTTAGATTAGCTTAGCCTCCGATCGGCTATCAGATCGTTTTTAAACACAAAGAGGATAACCGTTCGTCGATCAAAGAAAAGAAAATAGAACCGGAGCTTACCATTCGTTTTTTAAACCGTGTGAAAACCATGATCTTTAGCCAAAACCAGGGAAAAACTGTTTTTTCAAGATAAAAAACGAACCGGAAACGGTTGTTGGAAATGTTCTCATAGGATGGGTCGGAAGCGTCATGGGGAAAAAAAAAAAATCAAGGATGGTACCAAAAAAAATGTTTTTCGTTATTAAACCACATAAACAGACGATCCCGAGATATCTCGGGATACGCAGGTAACGGGTGGATTTAATGTCCCGAGATATCTCGGGATTGGCAGTATATGTGTTAAGTACAATTTTGAGTTACTTTTTGCTTTACTAGAGTATTTCCAATTTGCAATACTTTTACTTTTACTCCACTACAATTATTTGAAAAGTTTAGTTACTAGTTACTTTGCAGATATAAATTACTATATTATAAAACATACATTAACCACTTTATCCCTATTTTATACGTGGTCTATTTGAAAATAGCCGATCTACAAGCTCAAGCGCATCGTGACGTGTTTTTGAGCTTGTAGATCTGCTATTTTCAAACATTAGTACTTTTCCTTTTGGTACTTCAAATATATTTTGATGCCACTACTTTTGTACTTCTACTCAAGTAACATTTTGAACACAGGCCTTTTACTTGTAGCAGAGTATTTTTTTATATTGTGGTATTGCTACTTTTAGTAGCGTTTAATTATAAAGTAAAACAATCTGAGTACTTCTTCCACCACCGCCAGATGTGACCCTAAAAACCCCAATCAGTGCTGGTGGTCCTGTGGGGGAGCAGACAATACGGACCCCTGTTGTTGCTTTTCTTATCACTTTCTATCCCTAATTTAGTCGTTATGCCAATTATCTCCCCACACACATGTCTGTGTTGTCACTGCTGTTGTATCCTGCCAGTGAGGAGCCCCCACCAGGAAGACGTAGAGCCTTCGTCCTATACTCCTCCCGCACAACACTCCCTGCTGACAGGCCCCGCCCCCAGCCCGTAGGAGTGCGTGCAATTGTATAGACACGCTCGACGAACTGCGGACAGTGGTGGAAAATAAGTACTCAAATGTTTTACTTAAGTAACAGTATCAGTACCGCAATGTAGAAATACTCTGTTACAAGTAAAAGCCCGGAAATTCTAAATTTACTTGAGTAAAAGTACACAGTACTAAAAGTAAAAGTAGTCATTACGCACGATATCCCATTTTCACATGTTTCCAAATGTATAAAAATCCTTTGAAAATAGCAGATCTACAAGCTCACAATGCGTCGCAAAGCGACGCATTGTGAGCTTGTAGATCTGCTATTTTCAAATAGCCATGGCTGAATTGGTTAATGTATGCTTTACAAAGTAACTAAAGTTTTCAAATAATTGTAGTGGAGTAAAAGTACAACATTTGCCTCTGAGATGTAGTGGAGTAGAAGTAATAGTATTGGAAATACTCCAGTGTAAAGTAAAAAATACACCAACATGGTACCTAAGCGCAGTACCGAAGTACATGTACTTAGTTACTTTCCACCACTGACTGCGGGTGTGCTGTGGTGGGTCCTTTATACTTTATCACCACTGCGCCACCCGAGCGCCCGCCTACAGATGTGCCACTTCAAAACTTCAAATGTCCTGCCATCGCCAAGACAGTACATTTTCAGGGGATTCCCAGGGCAATAAGAGGGACAAAGAAGGGCATTTAAAATGCTGAATTATTTTGATGATCACTGCTTGTATGATGCTAATTAATTTGAGCAACTGGTCAAGGACCTCTTCAAATCACCTTTCGCCTCATAATGAGTCTGACACCTTCTTCAACACACATTCTTTTGTTCTCATGTATATGGATGTCTGTTGAAGGGAAATACGGGGGTGTGTAGTGACAACTTCTTTTCAGGGGCAAAACAGTGCATTTTTAAGGGCAAAACAGGGAGAAAAAAATGCATTTTCAGGGCACTTTCAGGGAAAGAACAGTAACGTGTGAAGTTTTGAAGTGGCACATCTGTACATAACTTTAACTTGTTGTTCATGGATCTGAAAGACTGAGACGGTGGTTAATTCTTAGGTCTGCAGTACCATCTAGTGATGTGTCGTTCATGAGCGATTCGTTCAAAAGAACTAGTTCATTTGCCGCGAACGTGAACGAGCTCGTTCACTTTCTGAAACTGTTAGGTTCACGACAAAACGCTCCCGCGATGGTCTTTTACACACATTATAAAACATACCACTTTAGCCACTTTAGCCCTATTCTATACCTAGGCTTCGCGACGCGTTGTGGGCTTGTAGATCGGCTATTTTCAAATATGTTAGTACTTTTACTTTTGGTACTTGAAGTATATTTTGATGCCAATATTTTGTACTTTTACTCAAGTAAGTTTTGAACACTAGAAAATAGCACTACTGAACGAGAGCGTGAACGAATCATTTGAACGAATCATTGCCGTAAACGTGAACAAAATCGTTCGTTCACTGAAATGGACCTTTTTTCCCCACTACTAGTACCATCCGGTCAGTACAAAACTACATCATATCCACCAGTATAACCAGATCCATTTATACCCTTTGACTGTTTGACTGTTAGCTATGACGTTGCTACAACAACAACACGGTATTTTTGCTTCAGCACTTCAGGAGTCATACTTTTCCTCCGCAATGACATTGATCAATAAATACAACGATACCATCATCGCGTCAACGTGATGCTGATGATGAGCAGAGGGGTGAGTTATGAGGAGGAAAAGGCCAAGAGCAAAGCACCACCAGGCCTTGTAAACAACGGCGAGGAAAGCATCTCTGACACGCTGCGGCGAGGAAGAGAGGAAGAGAGGAAGAGGAGAGCGTCGGATCTTAACCCATTAAGACCTGGAACTGTGTCATTTTTAGATTTGAGCTAAAAAAGCATTATTTTACACTTTGGGCTATTCAAAAATAGCAGATATACAAGCTCGTAGCGCGGCACCGAGTGCCGCGCTACGAGCTTGTAGATCTGCTATTTTTGAAAAATCGTGAAAATTAGTGCAAATCTTTGAATATATATATTTTTAAAGCGAACATTTTTAACTCAAATCTTTGCTTCTGGGAGGGTCCCTGGAACAAAATATTTTGATGGGGGTCCGCGGCCAAATACATATCATTTTGGGGGTCCTTGACATGAAAAATATTGAGCACCACTGATATAGAAACATACGTTTTTCAGAATACTGTTGGGATTTAGGAGACATGTAGAATCGGCTTCAGGTCTCAATGGGTTAAGAGCCCTCTCTGCTACGGCTGACAGCCGCTACGGCGCGTTCAGATTGATCAACAGCTCTGTAATGTTGACACGCCGTTCTCTCTTTTTCTTTCCCGGAGAGAACAATCAACACAGGAGTGGGACATCGCTCACAACAAAAGTCCCTGGGCCTTTTTTTTTTTTTTGTCGTGTCCCTCCTATCTGTGGAGAGCAGCAGTCATAAAGCGCCAGGGACCGCTGGCCGCCCCCGAGAGCAAGGCAGGCAGGCTGAGCACATAAAACTTTCGCAGGCGTTGGAGATGCTTTATGACAGCGGCTATGAAAGTGCAACAACAGCGATACCGAGAGCTGTGCCGGGACCTTTCTGTGTGTCGTCCTGAGAGGAGGAGTTTACACTCTGAACAAAGCCTTGCGTCTGCAGTAAACAATACTAGTAGCCCCAAGTCAGTACATGATACTAGTAGCCCCTAGTCAGTAAATAATACTACTAGTAGCCCCTAGTCAGTAAATAATACTACTAGTAGCCCTGAGTCAGTAAATAATACTACTAGTAGCCCCTAGTCAGTAAATAATAATACTAGTAGCCCCTAGTCAGTAAATAATAATACTAGTAGCCCCTAGTCAGTAAATAATAATACTAGTAGCCCCTAGTCAGTAAATAATAATACTAGTAGCCCCTAGTCAGTAAATAATAATACTAGTAGCCCCTAGTCAGTAAATAATAATACTAGTAGCCCCTAGTCAGTAAATAATACTACTAGTAGCCCCTAGTCAGTAAATAATAATACTAGTAGCCCCTAGTCAGTAAATAATAATACTAGTAGCCCCTAGTCAGTAAATAATAATACTAGTAGCCCCTAGTCAGTAAATAATAATACTAGTAGCCCCTAGTCAGTAAATAGTACTAATAGCCCCTAGTCAGTACATAATACTACTAATAGCCCCTAGTCAGTAAATAGTACTACTAATAGCCCCTAGTCAGTAAATAATAATACTAATAGCCCCTAGTCAGTAAATAGTACTAATAGCCCCTAGTCAGTAAATAGTACTAATAGCCCCTAGTCAGTAAATAGTACTAATAGCCCCTAGTCAGTAAATAATACTAATAGCCCCTAGTCAGTAAATAGTACTACTGCAATATGAAAAGATAAGAGTATGTTTTATTAACATCGCTGTAACAGTTCACACATCAGACTGATCAGCTCTCCCCCGACTGACAACTCATAATTGGTCTAAAGTAAAGGTGAGAACGCACCAATGCAACTAGTCGCAACTCCTTGCAACAGGCAACTACTTGCAACCATTAATGCATTGAGTTGCATTGCTGCAGTCTGGCCTTAAAACAACGATGTGTTCATCCTGTTTACCATGCAGGCCGTAAAACAAAAGCTGTCTCTAACCTCTACCAGCTGTGACCCTATATAGAAAAAAAATCTATTTTTAATTTAGGTTTAGTCAGTGTTTAAAATATATATATCATTCAGTTTTAGTCATCTGACATGTTTTAGTTTCAGTCTAGTTTTAGTTGAGTAAATATCATACATTTTTAGTCGACTACATCTCCAGTTGATTTAGTCAACTGACATTTGTTTTGGCAGGCCTTGATGGCGTCCTAATGCCCGATTTGTCGACCGGCTACCGGAAATAGCAGATCTACAAACTCACAACGTGTGTCCCACAGGGTCACAACTTAATTTTTACATCAATAAATTCTATTTTTACATCTAAATATTCCACCAATGTGATTGTCTCTCCATATGCTCAAATATGGATGACTGGTGTCATAGTACTGACATCATACTAGACTGGATAACAGAAACTAGCACATTTATACTTGTAGGGCTACATTTGCCAAATGTGATTAGCTATTTAGCATAATGACATCATCATGCTGGCTATTACATCGCAAGTCCGCCATCACAACCGTGCAATTGTCCTTTAAAATACATTTCCAAATGAGCACAATGCCATTCAGTAACTTCTGCCGACATATTGACTTTCCTTCTAATGCTTTGGCGCATATTAGTTGTGAACTCTGATTCTGCTGCTGTGTGAAATGATTCACTGGACGGTTCACCTGAAAGGAGCACCAAAGACATCCTTCCTTTCTGCTGTGGTGGTGGAGTACAAGCTCTACTGCTTTGGAGGAGAAAGTGGTCACATTGATGTTCACGTATTCAACACAGTGTCTTTATGCTGGGCGAAGTTGAAGTTGACCCCGGTGACACCTGGCAGAGGAGAACACCCGGTTGAGGTAACCACTGTACTGATAGAAGGTACAGTCTACATCTACTGGACCTCCAACCCCAACATGCTTTATGCATTTGACGTCGACACCCACAGATGGCTGAAGCCTGATGTTTCTGGAACTGTTCCAAAACGGAGGAGCTACCACTCAGCCTGTGTCTTGGGGAAGGTCATGTACATCCATGGAGGATACGACTACAGACATGGATACTATAATGACATCTGCAAGTTGGACACCAGCACCATGGTCTGGTCATTGATTAACACCAGAGGTATTACACCACCCGCTTCATCACGTCACTCTGCCACCATCATCGGGACAAAGATGTTTGTATTCGGGGGCTGGGGGGGCGAGTTGACCTACTACGACGACATCAGAGTGTTTGACACGGAGTCAAACTGCTGGCTGAACACACCTTCTGCACAGCTTCTTCCACGCTGGG
Source organism: Gymnoscopelus microlampas (assembly GCF_963454915.1). NCBI lineage: Eukaryota > Metazoa > Chordata > Actinopteri > Myctophiformes > Myctophidae > Gymnoscopelus > Gymnoscopelus microlampas. The sequence continues at coordinate 49,454,702 of NC_139952.1, read as the reverse complement.
GTCATTCAGCCTTTGCCTACAATGGAGAGCTGTACATATTTGGTGGCTGTGGTGGCTGCTACGGGTACACGACCTTCAATGATCTGTGGAGATTCAGTCCAAAGACCTTCTCCTGGACGAAGGTTGAGCCCAAGGGGAAAGGACCAGGTCCAATGCGTAGTATGTGCTGTTGCATGGTGGGAGATGGTATCATCCTATTAGGTGGACACCGCAAAAGCAATACATGGACACCCATTGATGACCTGCATATGTTAGACTTGAGTCCTAGCCTGAAGACGTTATGCAAACTAACAGTTATTCAGGACGGTCTGAAGCAGTCTGAACTCCCACACAACATCAGGTGGGAAATGGCAGCCATGACTACCAACAACAAATGAAATAATAACAATAATAAATAATAAAGGACAATGAATAAAAAAAATATATATATAACACACATGCGCACACACGCACACACACACGCACACACACACACACACACACACACGCACAATAGGGCATTCACAGAATAGTCGAATATTCGACTATCAAACCACTATTCGACCACTGTACATCAAAGTCGATTATTCAGATATTATTACATTTTATTATTTTTCAAATCTTTTTTTGGGGCTTTTCTACAGCAGACACGCAGCTGTGAGCTCTGGTGTTGGCAGTTCTCCTAATCCATAAATGGTTGATTGTTGTCAAATCATTTAATACTGTATGTGACGTTGTGCCGTCACTAAATGTAGGTGGTGGCGTGCTGACACAGCAAACCTCATGCAAGAGCGTTTTTTTTAAGCAGAAAAAAAAACCTCACAATTGTACTTAAGTACAGTACTTGAGTTAATGTACTTAGTTACTTTCCACCACTGATCGATCATACGGCATCTTAGCCTTGTAACGAGTGATCGTAATATTATAGTGTCTGATACAGTAAATGCCTGAATTAACCCATTAAGACCTGGAACGCATCTGTGTCACTTTAGATTCCTTTGGCTATTCAAAAATAGCAGATATACAAGCTCATAGCGCGGCACCGAGTGCCGCGCTATGAGCTTGTAGATCTGCTACTTTTGAAAAATCGTGATTTTTTTTTTTTTCAAGATTTTTTTTTTTATAAAACATTTTTAAGAATCGCCTCAGGTCTTAAAGGAGACACACCATGAATTAAAAAAAAAAAAAAGATATTTAATATCATATGGTGTATGTCCCTCAAACCATTTTCAAAAGGTTTGAGCCTAAATCAACACTCAGATATACTCATCCCAAGTCAATTCTCTCAGGCTTATAAAGCACTTTCAGCTGCAATACCAAAACGTCCTGTTGGGCAGAGGGGTGCTGTACTGCGGTACTGAGCAATTCTGTCTGTCAAAATACATGGGCAGAAAGTTTCGTGAGGTAAGCAAACTTGCCATTCTGAGATGGCCTGTTTAGACACGCCCATTCTGAAAATCTCTGAAATGAGAATGAATGACTGAATGTTAAAAAAAAATATTTTTTTGGGGTACAAGAGACACTGGGGAGCCCAAAAAATACAAAAAAAAAAAAAAAAAAGTGAAATTCATGGTGTGTCTCCTTTAAAGGGTTAAATCATAATTAACTCTAAATACCGTTACATGTTTGACTGTTTACTAAGAATCACCTCGGGGATTTCAAATGGCCGAAATGTATATAGGGCTGAAGTGGTTAATGTATGTTTTGTAATAATAATAATCAAAATCTACAAAGTGAAGTGATCTTAATATTCTAATAAATGGTTTAGATCTGTATGTAATGTTCATAAAAACATACGACACGTGCAACAGCTACATCCTCAAAAGCAAAGCAAGAAGGAATTGAATGACAATGTGCACCTGTTGTTTCTAGCATTATAGACTAGACTAATTTATATTTTTTGACAAAAACAAATCAATATATTTAGTCATAGTTTGAGTCATCATTCATAGCTTAGTTTTTTATTTAGTATCAGTCTACAAAATGAACACTAAGCTCCCTGCATACCAGTCCTATGTTCATACACATACACTAGATGCTAAAGCCCTGTTTCTCAGCTCACAGCATTTAGCAAAACAAGCTGATCAACGCTAAAGCAATATAATTATATAATGTTGCTTCATCACTATTAACCCTGTGGTTTGTTGATTAGTTCATTTCATTTTGCTCTGATCTTCTTATACATGTTGTAAATGGCTTTGGATTAACCCATTAAGACCTGGAACTGTGTCTTTTTTAGATTTGAGCTAAAAAGCATTATTTTACACTTTAGGCTATTCAAAAATAGTAGATCTACAAGCTCATACGAGCTTGTAGATCTGCTATTTTTGAAAAATCTTGAAAATGTGTGCAAATCTTCTGAATATATATATATTTTTAATGCAAACATTTTTAACTCAAATCTTTGCTTCTGGGGGTCCCCTGAACAAAATATTTTGATGGGGGTCCTCGGCCAAAAACATCATGTTGGGGGTCCTTGACATGAAAAAGATTGAGCACCACTGATATAGAAACGTACGCTTTTCAGAATACTGTTGGGATTTAGGAGACATGTAGAATCGGCTTCAGGTCTCAATGGGTTAAGAGTGTCTGTTACAGTAAATGCCTGAATTAAATGATAATTAACTCTACATACTGTTACATGTTTGACTGTTTACTAAGAATCACCTCGGGGAACACCCATTGTTCACAATGAGTTTAGAAATGGGTGCTTTAGTTTATAAAAATACCCTTATTTCTTTGATGCATTGTTCTCTATAAATAACTGTGTTGTTGTGGGACTAGATATAAAAGAAAGAACTTCTTCACACCTTGTCATCATTATATTTAACAATATCACCCAGGATGTTGTCGCTGTCAGCAGAGACCTTGTATCTCCAACGTTTTTTTTTTTGTAAATTAATGCCCGACTTCCTCATACAAGAGTGTCACGCAAAAGTAGTTAAAGGGGCTACACCATGAATTTCATTTTTTTTTAGGTTTTTAGTATTTTTTTGGGCTCCCCAGTGTCTCTTGTACCCCAAAAAATATTTTTTTTTAACATTCAGTCATTCATGCTCATTTCATGGATTTCCTGAATGGGCGTGTCTGAACAGGCCATTTCAGAATGGCTGTGCAAGTGATGTCACTTGCACTGATTTTGCATTGACGATGGCCAGACAGAATTGCTCAGTAGCTCCCCCCTGCCCAATAGGACGTTTTGGTATTGCAGCTGAAAAAGCTTGGAATGTCAGATTGTGAGAAAAAATATCTGGGTGTTTTTTAGGCTTACAACCTGTTTAAAACGTATTAGGGGGCAATATTTATATATAATATATTTTTTTTTAATTCATGGTGTAGCCCCTTTAAAATAGCCGATCTACAAGCTCACACCCGACAGCAGCAATATAATGAATCATTGTTCACACACACACACACACACACACACACACACACACACACACACACACACACACACACACACACACACACACACACACACACACACACACACACACACACACACACACACACACACACACACACTTTGTTAAAAGTCTGTCAGTGATTGAATCGAGCGGAGAAGACAAAGACACTAAAGGCTACGGTGTCAAAAAAAAAAAGTCTCAAAGGATTCTAGCCTCACGTCTTTCCCTCTGTAAGGAAAAAGCTAATAACTTCCCCCTGACTGCAATGAGTGCCCCCCCCCCCCCCCAGTGAGTGTCTTTTTTAAGAAGAGAGCATCATTTAAATTCTGTTCAGGAACTGGCTGCAATTGCCGGCTATAGGATGATAATGAGCCGTGGCGTTATTGGCCTGGTGCTGGGGAGGACACTGAGGGTGGGGTCTATTTATAATGTGCTTATTGGTGGGCCAAAATAACAGATATTTTCACAATATGTCCTCCTTCACACCACGTAACGTCTTTATTTTAGCTATAACCTCCTAGCTCGGTCCTAATTAACCCATTAAGACATGTGTCACTTTTTGATTTGAGCTAAAAAGCATTATTTTACACTTTGGCTATTCAAAAATAGCAGATATACAAGCTCGTAGCGCGGCACCGAGTGCCGCGCTACAAGCTTGTAGATCTGCTGTTTTTGAAAAATCGTGAAAATATGTGCAAATCTTGAATATATATTGTTTTAAAGCGAACATTTTTAACTCAAATCTTTGCATATGGGGGGTCCCTGGAACAACATATTTTGAGATGGGGGTCGGCAGCCAGATACATATAATTTTGAGGGTCCTTGACATGAAAAACTTTGAGCACCACTGATATAGAAACATACGTTTTTCAGAATACTGTTGGGATTTATAAGACATTTGTAAAATCGGCTTCAGGTCTCAATGGCTTAAAGGCAACTGTACGGTAAAAAAGAATCACTCATACTGTACAATGTCTGACTCTACATTTACAATATTGTTAGCCTACAAGTCTCACAACACGTCCCACTGCGATGCATTGAGAGCAAATAAAAAGCTGAATCCGATTGTACGATCAGCTATTTTCATGAGCAACGCTGGGGTTCAATTGCTTAAAGCCCTCTCTATGATTCACACCACAAAAAAAGAAAAGAAAACGGCAGATCTACAAGCTCACAAGTCGCCTCGTGAGCTTGTAGAAACTGTAGGAAAATGAAATAAACTTGTTGAAAAACCTTTGACTACAGATCGTCAATGTAACATGAAAAGCCCGGCATAAGGAGCGGCGGGTTGAAAGCGGTCATCTCACGGTCATCCTTACATATGTACAGTACTGTTACTGTTCTGCCTGGAACCCAGGAAGAGGAGGAGGAGAGCACATGAGGTGAACCGTTAACACTTTCAATCCGGGGACGCATCTGTGTCATTTTAGATTGCTTTGGCTATTTAAAAAAAAAAAATTTTTTTAAAGAAAAATCTTGAAAATTTGTGCAAATCTTTGAATATATATATATATTTAAAGGGAACATTTGTAACTCTTCTGGGAGGTTCCTGGAACAACATATTTTAAAAATGTTCGCGTGAGAACAAATTGTCACAATCTTTCAAAAAAAAAAAGCAGATCTACAAGCTCATAGCGCGGCACCGAGTGCCGCGCTATGAGCTTGTATATCTGCTATTTTTTAATAGCTCAAAGAAATCTAAAAATTACACAGATTCTTTCCCGGTCTATATGGGTTAAAAATTAAATAAAAGGCCTGCACACTCGCTCTCTCTATCTCCCTCTCCCTCTCTCTCTGTGAAAACTTTCAAAGAGGCTGCCTGTCCATCCCTCCTTCCCTCCCTCTCTCCCTCTCTCTCTCTCTGTCCATTCCGTCCGTCCTGTGAAATCACTGCTCTGGTGGCAGAATAGAGAGCTGGAGGTGTTAATTTCATGGGTTACTTCTTAAATTGAGCTCTACAATTTCTCTCAGTGAGGAGATTAAGGAGGAAGGGTCTTACAGTACTGACTGTCCCCCAGGTAAGGACGGACCCCCCACCATTCCCCCCACAAACCCCCCCTTCAGTGACTCATCACATACAGTAGCCTGCAGACTCCACTCAGAGTTACAGACCTGTAAGGGTCCATTTGGTTCTATTTGTACACTCTCAGAGTTACAGACCTGTAAAGGTCGGCTTGTCCCCTAGCTATCAATATTTTTTAACTGGTGACAGCCCTGGAGCACACCTTGAAGGCCCTCTGGGGGTCCGCAGACCACCCATTGAGAACCACCCATTATAACGCACACGATCACCCCCCCCATGCACGCACAAACGCGCACACACGCATACATGCGTGCACACACACACACACACACACACACACAACACACACAACACACACACACACACACACACACACACACACACACACACGATAACAATCACATCAACGCAGCTGTGCAGAGAGCAGAATGGCTTTGGCTCCTACAATGCTTGGCGTTGATGAACGCAGCGCAGCGCAGCGCGCCGCGCCGCTCGGCATTATCTTCGTCCTGGAGGCTCCACAACATTTTCATTTCTTTATTATCTTTGCTAGAGATGTGAGACCGAATGAGACGGGTGGCCGTCTGTCTGGAATCTCTAGCAAAACGCTGTTGGAAATGTTTCACATTGTGAGGATAGTCTTGTCCCGTCGTCAACTGATGGTGCAACTGCCATTCCTCCTCGCACACATTTCTGTGTGGTCCAGTGGTGGAAAAAGTAGGCTGCTCACATTTGTTACTTAAAGACGGGGTGCCGTGATTTTCAGTGATTTTTCCCTCCCCTAAAACATAATCATCTGGTATTATGGTTATGCTAGGAGGAAGATTTTTTTTCAAAAAAGTGTACAGAAATTGTTAAAATAATTTGTTTATGTGGACACGCCTCCAGTTCATTAAGTATACCTGGTTCTCACCTTAGCACCTCCTCCACCACCTTAGCACCACCCACCTGTCCTAGTCCCTCCTCCTCTTCATGCCCACACCTGTTGTGTTATGATAATGAGGGGGAGGGTATGTTTTTACTATGTCAATAAAGCGCTGTTTTTCTATTGGCACGTTTGACCCTCAAGGTTTCAGCCTCCAAACTCAAAATAGTCAGAGAAGACATAAAACACCATAAAAACACCACCAGGGTGTGTTAAATGTGTTTGCAAAAAGGGCAAAAATATGGCACCACCTCTTTAAGTAAAAGTATCAATACTGCGATGTAGAAATACTCAGTTACAACTACAAGTAGAAGTCCGGAATTCAGACTTATACTTGAGTAAAAGTACAAAAGTATTGGCATCAAAATGTACCAAATGTAGAAAGTACTCATTATGCAGAATGTCCCATTTCAAGTTTTCAAATGTATAACAATTTCTTGAAAATAGCAGATCTACAAGCTGACGCATTGTGAGCTTGTAGATCTGCTATTTTCAAATGGCCGAAATGTATATAGGGCTGAAGTGGTTAATGTATGTTTTGTAATAATAATAATCAAAATCTACAAAGTAAGTAAAGTAACTAAAGTTGTCAAATAATTGTAGTGGATTGACTCATTCAGTGCCAAGTAAATAAAAAGATAGTTGCCAATAGTGCCAACGACTTTTCATTTTTCTTACCTTTTCAAGTAGTCACAGAATATGTATCTTCAGTATGATCGATCCCCTGATGGTTGGTAATCACAGGGACTTTCAATGTGCTTCTGCGAAAGAAAAAAAAAATGTAATCGCGACCTGCCGTTCACTTGCTATAGGCCGTTGAAAATAGCATGTCTCGCCAAAAATGCAGGGGAAAAAAAAGAAACTCAAGACACAAGCCATTTCCCCAAATACGCTAACCAGGAAGTAGATGGAGCATTAAAGGTTTCATGACGTTCAGTTTTACCACACATTAAAAGTCTTTGTCATGGTCCTTCAAACATGTATAGAAAGTTTTAACCAAAAATTCCACTCCATTGATCCATGGCAGGTGTTTTTCTCTCACATTTCTAAAGCCTTTTCAACTGCAATGAAAAAAGACATTTTTGCCTGCGGGTGTCGCTGGTGAGGGATTTTGCCTGTCAATCATCGCCTCTGCTCCACCCCCCCCCCCCCCCGAAAGGAAAGGATAGGGGAGGGGAGGGGCGAGGAGGAGAGTGGGCGGGATTAATCGACAGTGACCTCACTGTCGAAGGGCCAAGCTCAGATTACTTTTCAGCCTAATTATTCAGAAAACCCCAGACCACAGAAAATCCACTGAATGTTCAAAGTTCAGATTTTTTGGGTGTAATTGAGGTCATAAAATCCCCAAAAAAACATAAAAATAAAAAAAAGTGAAAATGAATGTCATAGAACCTTTAAATCTTGTGATCACGTGATCCTAGATCTCTCTGTGTCTGAGCCTGAAATGGTGGCTCACAGGTTGCGGAACAGCGCCATCTAGTGGTAAACACTGAAAACACGGTTTGGACGTGTATATGCGTCAATGGCACCGAATGAGTAAAAAAAAATTAAAGAAAAACTGATGTTGATCGATAATGGCAAATATGGGGCCGATACCGATAAGTGGCCCATATATCGGTGCATCCCTAAGGTATACGTATGTATACGTTTATCAATCATTTCTTTGAGGGTGTCTTTATTGTGATGTAATTCTTCTGAATCTGATGTAACTTTTACTACTGTGATGTGCAGTGGTGGAAAGTATCTAAGTACATTTACTTAAGTACTGTACTTAAGTACAATGTTGAGGTATTTGTACTTTACTTGAGTATTTCCAATTTCCAATACTTTTACTTCTACTCCACTACATCTCAGAGGCAAATATTGTACTTTTACTCCACTACAATTATTTGAAAACTTTAGTTACTAGTTACTTTTCAGATATAAACTATGATAATGAAACATACAGTAACCACTTCAGCCCTATTTTATACCTAGGCTGTTTGAAAATAGCCGATCTACAAGCTCACAACGCGTCGCATTGCGACGCGTTGTGAGCTTGTAGATCTGCTATTTTCAAATATTTAGTACTTTTACTTTTGGTACTTTAAGTACATTTTGATGCCAATACTTTTGTACTTTTACTCAAGTCAATTTTTAATTTTGGATTTTTACTTGTAACAGAGTATTTTTATATTGCAGTATTGGTACTTTTACTTAAGTACTTTTTCCACCACTGGTGCCTAGATTTCCCCCTCGGGATCAATACAATCATTCTTTCTTTCTTCATTCCGTGAAAAACACAAATGAAGAATTTTATCCGCTTTTCTCTTTTTGTTTGTTTTCTCCCACCTGTAAACCTGTGATGCAGACTATGCAGTGTTAGAAGTTGAATGAACCAGACTACGTGTTGGTTCTTTTAGGCTTATCGGAGCTTTGTGTGGAACTGGAGAAAAACAAAAGTCACTGAAAAACTTTCCCCCCCCAAGAATGCAAATGTGAGCAGCTCTGGTGTTGTTTGTGTTTGTTTGTGGCTGGGCTATAATTCCTAATTAATCCATTAAGACCGGGAACGCGTCTGTGTCATTTTTAGATTTCTTTGGCTATTGAAAAAAAAGCAGATCTACAAGCTCATCGCCATGAGCTTGTAGATCTGCTTTTTTTTTTTTTTTTTAACTGTGTGAAATGTGTGCAAATCTTTGAATATACAAAGATTTGCCAAAGATATATATATATTTTTTTTTAAGCAAACACATACTCAAATCTGTGCTTCTAGGGGGGTCATTGGAACAACACATTTTGAGATGGGGACCACTGATATTATAGTAACATAATTATTTTTCAAAAAACTGATTTAGATTACATTTGTAGAATCTCCCCAGAGGCAAATATTTGAGTTAAAAATGTTTCAAAAATATTTATTCAAAGATTTGAACAGATTTTCCTACGATTTCAAAGAAAATAGCAGATCTACAAGCTCATAGCGCGGCACTCGGTGCCGCGCTATGAGCTTGTAGATCTGCTATTTTTGTTAATAGCCCAAAAAAAATTATAGAAATGACACAAATGCGTTCCTGGTCTTAATGGGTTAAATTCTCTCATCTCAACCTCATTTCAGAGGAAAAGGTAGAGAAGAAGAAGTGCTCTCCCTGCATTCCAATCCGAGGCAGAGAATACGGGCAGCGGCGCGCGGCGGCGCACCCCCCCGCCGTCCCCCCGCCCCCCCCCCCCCCCCCCGTCCGCCTCCCAGAGAATAACGACGTCGTTTGTTTTGTGTCCGTTAACGAGGGAAACGCTCGTCTTTATTAACCCAATCAATCCGGGGAAAACGCATCTCTGTCATTTTAAGATTTCTATTTGGGCTATTCAAAAACAGCAGATCTACAAGCTCATAGCGCGGCACCGAGTGCCGCGCTATGAGCTTCTGGATCTGCTATATATTTATTTTTAATCGTGAAAATCTTTAAATATATATTTTGTAAAGCGAACGTTTGTAATATATGTTGTTCCAGGGACCCCCCAGAAGCAAAGGTTTGAGTTACAAATGTAGGCTTTAAAAATATATATTTATATTCAAATATTTGTCTTTCTCTTACTGGGAGAAACATAACTTTGTTTATTTTTCTAGCACTGCTTGCAGATGGAAAACAATTGACAAATAAAGCAATCTTGAATCTTGAATCTTTTGCACAAATTTTCACGATTTAAAAAAAATATTAGATCTACAAGCTCATAGCTTTGAGCTTGTAGATCTGCTATTTTTGAATAGCCCGAATGAATCTAAAAATGACGCACAGATGCGTCCCCGGATTGAATGGGTTAATTCCTTCGACTTGGGTTTCCTGCATCGTTTCCTAATTAATTCAATTTTGTGTTTTTTTTCTCCCCGCTATAAGGAAAAGCTTCTACAAATTAATGATGTGGAACAACAATGTTGTTGCGAGAGACGCTGATGTGCTGGCGTCTACATGGGGTGAAATTTATGTCATTAGATGAAAAAATAAAGGAAAGAAAAAAAAACCCTGCTTGATGACAATAGGACGTTCTATTTCCCTGCCAGGGTGGGGGTCCTTCATCTCTCTTTGCCCACCAGCTGTATTCTGTCTGTATAATTGATTAGACCTGTGAAGAGCCCCATGCTAGATGTGATGAAACAAACATCAACATATTTACAGCAACTTACAGTAAACAGTTCCGTTTGTCTGTTGTTTTACAGCAACTTACAGTAAACAGTTCCGTTTGTCTGTTGTTTTACAGCAACTTACTGTTTACAGTTCTGTTTGTCTGTTGTTTTACAGCAACTTACAGTAAACAGTTCTGTCTGTCTGTTGTTTTACAGCAACTTAAAGTAAACAGTTCCGTTTGTCTGTTGTTTTACAGCAACGTACAGTAAACAGTTCTGTTTGTCTGTTGTTTTACAGCAACTTACAGTAAACAGTTCTGTTTGTCTGTTGTTTTACAGCAACTTACAGTAAACAGTTCTGTTTGTCTGTTGTTTTACAGCAACTTACAGTAAACAGTTCCGTTTGTCTGTTCTTTTACAACAACTTACAGTAAACAGTTCTGTCTGTCTGTTGTTTTACAGCAACTTACAGTAAACAATTCTGTTTGTCTGTTGTTTTACAACAACTTACAGTAAACAGTTCTGTCTGTCTGTTGTTTTACAACAACTTACAGTAAACAGTTCTGTCTGTCTGTTGTTTTACAGCAACTTACAGTAAACAGTTCTGTTTGTCTGTTGTTTTACAACAACTTACAGTAAACAGTTCTGTCTGTCTGTTGTTTTACAGCAACTTACAGTAAACAGTTCTGTTTGTCTGTTGTTTTACAACAACTTACAGTAAACAGTTCTGTCTGTCTGTTGTTTTACAGCAACTTACAGTAAACAGTTCTGTCTGTCTGTTGTTTTACAGCAACTTACAGTAAACAGTTCTGTTTGTCTGTTGTTTTACAGCAACTTACAGTAAACAGTTCTGTTTGTCTGTTGTTCTCAAACTGTGGAAATACAGTATACTTATTGTACAATGTCTGATAAGTAGCATTAATACCAATAATAATAATTGCGAACGCAGCGGAAGGAGGCGCTCCTCCGCACAAGTGGAATTTACTATGAAACCGTGCTCGGGTTGTGTGTCTGTCTGTGTGCAGTATTGTGTGCACTGCCTGTGTGCAGCGCACCCCATGTGGACAGATCGCAGAGTGCACTACAGTGTGGCTGAAATCCGCCTGCCCCTGGGTGACTAATTACACTCCTCTGAGAGAAATATACCAGCTACAGTAAAAAATAACACATCTAAAAGCATCTACACAAGTTCATCTTTTGGGATATCTAAGAATTCCAAGTCATTTCTGCATATTTCAGGCCGGATGGCAAGTTGAAAACACCTTAGTTTGAGGACAGTTGTAGATTTCTTCTTGCTAGCTAGCTATGCTGTAACATGGGATTCCAAATGACTAATTTGCACTTTTAAGAATTCTTCTTATTGTTATTTTCGAGCTGCGTTCGCTTCCCGCGTTCGCGCGTCTTACTTGTCATAATACATACAGTAAGTACACTGTCAGATAAGTATAGCATTAATACAAAAACATCCGGTTTCCAAAATAACACATATTGAGGTTGTCCACCTGCACCCTCTACTACTTGTATGTTATTTTTTACACTGTTTGTCTTTTTATCTTTTTGTTTACACTGTTTCATGCGTGTGCATGTGAGTTTAGTATGTGCATATTGTGTGTATCTGCACATTGCAACCATGTCTAACGTATGGACAAATGTATGACCAAATTCCAATCAAACATGTTGATATGGCAATAAAGCGCAGAATCATGAATCTTGTTGAGTCACAGGCGGAGCGTGTGTGCGTGCGTGCGTGCGTGTGTGCGTGCGTGCTGTGAGCTTGTAGATCGCCTATTTTCGGCTAATGTTCCCCTCAGAATATGGATGCTGGTGTTCCAAGTGTGTAAAAGAACAACGTGTCATGTAAGTACAGTACAGTACAGTATGTGGAGATCAGAGTTTCCGATCAGCGTTGTCGCCTCCAATAAGAAGCAGAAGAAGAAGCACTAAGGGCCTCGGGGTGTTTTATGGCTTCCTGCCCGGCAAATATGTGTGAAAGTGAATTAATAATGACAAAGGAAACAGTAAAAACCTGAGCGGTGATTACATGAGGAGATATTTCACACACGCACACACACACACACACACACACACACACACACACACACACACACACACACACACACACACACACACACACACACACACACACACACACACACACACACACAGAGTGAGGAGCAGAGAAATGCATTTCTCCACACACACACACACACGGCAGAAGGAAGCCAGTCGCAACACAGTGGATTATGAACGAGCGTCACTTCAAATAAAACGACTCAAGCGAGTTATGAGGTGAGGAATTGCGTCCTCGCCCCCGTCCCCCCCGTCCCGTCCCGTCCCCCCGTTCCCATTGGGTCTGGGACTCAGAAGGAAGAAGCTACTGATCAGGAGAATAGAATTTGTGGGCCGTTTATTGTTGCTGTGGGGGTTTTCCTGCAGCTCTATGGAACCATGAAGAGGAGCTTCTTCTGTTGAAACCATCCTTTAACCATTAAGAGGAAAGCCTCTGCTACAGTGTTGAGTCACACTTAGACACAAGGGGAGACTTTAAACCCTACTGTAAATAGAGCTGTCACCATTACAACATTTACTGAGTAAATGTACTTAGTTACTTTACACCACTGTTGATGATTAATTGTCACAAAAAAAATTGAGATGAACGGTTTAATGGTGTTTTTGGCATAGAACATTATGAATAAACATTTAACTTCTCTCTGCCCTTTTAGGCTTTGTAAGCCTACTTCGCACAGGGCAGACACTGTATGACACATTACTTAATACAAAGAAATTACATTTTTAATAATTTACGAACAAATTACGAAAATAGCTGATCTATATATCTGACCACGTGTCACTTTGTTTGTTTGTTGTCACAAACATTTATGGGAATTATGTTATAATTGTGACAGGTCTGACTGTAAATTACTCACAATTCGCGCGCACGCACACACACACACACACACGATTCATAATTCATTGCCATATCAACGTGGTTGATTGTAATATGTTGCTGGCGTTTTCAGCGAACACCTCTGTGGACACCAGAGCAGGGGTCTTCAACAGGGGGCCCGGGACCCGGTCCTCAGAGTTACTACAGGGGGGCCGTAGAATGTTGTGTGATATGAACAAAAAATCTTAACAAACCACAAAAATAGCAAAAATAGACAACCTATGTCCCCGCAAAAAATAGACCAATCACAGCGCAGCTCGCCACATGCCACAGGCATGTACTGTAGTGAACAACACAGCTGACACTGTGCTCGGCCAATCACAGCTCAGTGAACAACACAGCTGACACTGTGCTCGGCCAATCACAGCTCAGTGAACAACACAGCTGACACTGTGCTCAGCCAATCACAGCTCAGTGAACAACACAGCTGACAGTGTGCTCAGCCAATCACAGCTCAGTGAACAACACAGCTGACAGTGTGCTCAGCCAATCACAGCTCAGTGAACAACACAGCTGACAGTGTGCTCAGCCAATCACAGCTCATCTCAGCAACGTTGGCACACAAAGCTCACATTAGCGCATCATAATGAAGCCATTGTTCCAGATGTATAAATATGCATAAAACACTGTATCCCAGTTTACAAGCATGAAGCAAAGCTATTCTCCCACTACAGTAGGCCTGAATATATGTTTTCCATTTACATTTTAAGATGTTGGCTATTATATAGCACATGGAAGCCAGTTAGCCAGATAACTGCTAATTGATTTAGCCCCATGGTTCTCAAAGTGGGCTACAGGGACCCCCAGGGGTCCTTGAGCGGGTTCCAGGGGGTACCCAGATAAATGTTGGATATTAGGAGCCAAATGTAACCTTATGTTGCTGTAACTCTGAGAGTGTACAAATGGAACCAAATGGACCCTTACGGGTCCATTTGGTTCCATTTGTACACTCTCAGAGTTATGGTGGTCCGTGGTCTAATGCAGGGGTTCTCAAAGTGGGGTCCGGGGACCACCAGGGCCCTACATATGTCAGCTATTTTCAAAAAGATCTTGACATTCTTTGAAAATGTTTGAATATTTTTTACATTTTTAACTTTAATCTTGGATGGGGGTCCTTGGCACAAAATCTTTTCAGATGGGGGTCCGCGGCCAAATACACATTCATTTAGGGGTACTTGACCTGAACAAGTTTGAGAACCACTGATTTAGCCAACTGTCTTAAAGAGTCTTAGTAATTGCACATGAAAGCCACAGACACCGTAAATGTATGTCGTGTTTCTCCATATGACGAAAGACGACATATAAATACAGTAATAAGTAACTGTATATACCGATAATGAAAGCACACAACATCGCCAGATGTTTAGACGTGCAAGCACAAACACACACACACACACACACACACACACACACACACACACACACACACACACACACACACACACACACACACACACACACACACACACACACACACACACACACACACACACACACACACACACACACACACACACACACGTCCCCAGGCTGCTCTCATAGCCACTGCTGACTGATAGCCATCATTTAGCAGGATGTGTCAGGGGGGAGGGGGTGGTGGGGCTGTCTTCCACAGCTGTCAGCCCCTAAATGAATTAGAGGGGGGTAATTAATGTGGAGCAGCCAGTTGGACACGGTAGGGGGGTCCGGTCGGTGCAGGCCGGAGCCAACGCGTACATACCAGAGGAAGAAGCCCCCCCTGCCGAGGTCTGATACCTATCTGATCTGATCTGCATCCTGAATGCTGAGACCACTTCCACTTTTATAATGAAAATAATGAGTTAAGCACGGTTCCTGCACCCTGGAAATAGCCGATCTACAAGCTCACAACGCATCGCGTGAGCTTGTAGATCGGCTATTTCCAGGGGTCGCAACACTGGCCGACAATGGCCTTGCGGTCTGGGCACCTATAGGCTCCAATGTAGCCTGACAGTGCATCGCGGGTTCGAGTCCCGTTCCCGACAATCATTTCTGCATGTGTCTTCACTCTCTGTCTCCCCGTTTCCTGTCCATCTGCACTAATAATATATAACATAAAAGGCAAAAAAGCCCCAAAAAAATGATTTTGAAAAACAACGTTAGTCAAACCAGCTTCAGCCCTAAATACACAGAAAAACAGATGATTTTCCAAATGTTTATCTAAAAATCACATCACTCTCTCTTGCTAATGTGATTTGGATGTCTCTCTTATTGCCTAAGTATGCTGTTTAACAAACTAAATATAGAGATTTTAGGTTTCTTTATATCCATTTTTGGAGCGGTGTAACCGCCCCCTATAAGTGAGTTTTGGACACTGACCAATCCTGCACCGTTATTGGCCAATAGTCTACAACGCAGTCTACACCCCTAACCCTTCCATTGTTAATGCAAATCGATACTTTTGCAAAGTCAGCCAATCACATTACAGCTAGTGTCATCACCACTAACTGTAATGTGATTGGCTGACTTTGCAAATTCAGGACTGTGATTGGCTAGCGAAACACATGTCTATGTTGTTGATGCACATGAACTGTATAGCTTTTAATGTTGTCTTGCTTGTTTTTGTTTCTATTCAATGTATGTTAAGCACTTTGTGAGTTCTCTCTGTGAGAGGTGCTATATAAATAAAATGTACTTACTTACTTACTTACATGACCCATGTGCAGCCCTATGAATAGCAGTATGGACTTAAAAAAAAAGTCATGTATCCTTTTTTTTAAGTGAGTCATGTTGTGATGACCACACACCGCCCACTTCACACTGGGTGTGATTTTTTTTATAATCTAGAGAAAGTCCAGTACAGCAGTATTATACATTTATGAGTGTATGATCTATAGTTACATGTGTGAACAACATATGTATGTATGTAAGTGTGAATAAGCTGACATCTTCACATAATTACACCCAGATGTTCCTGAAAGCTGGTTCAAATGTGTGTGTGTGTGTGTGTGTGTGTGTGTGTGTGTGTGTGCGTGTTTGTGTGTGTGTGTGTGTGTGTGTTTGTGTCTCTTCAGGGAATACACACTCCATTGCCCAGGCAGGTGCACTGGTGGAAAAAGTACTCAAATGTTTTTACTTTAGTAAAAGTATCAATACTGCAATGTAGAAATACTATGTAACAAGTAAAAGCCTGGGATTCAAAATTTACTTGAATAAAAGTTTTAAAAAAAGCATTGTTATCAAAAGTACTCATTATGCAGATAATCCCATTTCACAAGTTTCCAAATGTATAAAAATCTTTTGAAAATAGCAGATCTACAAGCTCACACCGCGTCGCGTCACGACGCGGTGTGAGCTTGGAAATACTCCATGAAGTAAAAGATACCTCAACATTGTACTTGAGTAAATGTACTTAGTTACTTTCCACCACTGGGCAGGTGCAGCAGTCTCCAGCTGTAGACCCATGTGACAGCAGCCATGTGACGCTGCAACACACACTGTGATGATGTCACATGTATCAATCTAAAAGCAACACAATGCACCTTAACCCATTGAGACCTGAAGCCGATTCTACATGTCTCCTAAATCTCAACAGTTTTCTGAAAAACGTATGTTTCTATATCAGTGGTGCTCAAACTTTTTCATGTCAAGGACCCCCAGAATTATATGTATTTAGCCGCGGACCCCCATCAAAATATGTTGTTCCAGGGACCCCCCAGAAGCAAAAATTTGAGTTAAAAATGTTCGCTTTAAAAATATATATATTCAGAAGATTTGCACACATTTTCAAGTTTTTTCAAAAATAGCAGATCTACAAGCCCATAGCGCGGCACTCGGTGCCGCGCTATGGGCTTGTATATCTGCTATTTTTGAATAGCCCAAAGTGTAAAATAATGCTTTTTTAGCTCAAATCTAAAAAAAAAAAGACAAAGTTCCAGGTCTTAAAGGATTAAAAGCGCCAGCATGGATCAAGTCACTAAACAAAGCGGAAGCTTGTTTCCATTGTGGTCCATGTTAACAGTTAACACCCAAAACAACAGACGAACCAACAAACATAACAGACCAAACAAAGCAAAAACATGTTGTGAACTTTTAGATCTGCCATCGTCACAATCCTCAAGGTTTTTGGCCCATTTTGTGCGTTAATGATATTGTGTTTATTTCATTTTGGGAAAATGGTAAAAAAAAAAAAAAAATGTCTACAACTAGAGAAAGTGCTCCTCGGAGCACAGGTCTCCGCCAGGTCAGGTACGTTATTCTGGCCTCCTGGTGGCGCTATAATAGGCCAATGTGAAAAGGGTGCCATTTATTCTTAGGTCGTTCACGGCAATCGGACGCTGCATTCATGATTTGAGGCATTTTGTTCCAAAAATGTGTTTTGCTAAATTAGACCTGCTGGTGGCGCTATAACAGGCCACTGTGAAAAAGGGTGGCATTTCTTCCTTGGCCTAGTGGGAATGTGTTTGTGAAATTTCACGGAAATCGCAAGCTGCGTTCAGGATTTGAGGCATTTTGTTCAAAACGGACCAATCCTGCAAATTTTGGAAGCGAACCTTAGCCAACGAGGATGGAATATGGGAAATCGGACAGATCCGTGTTGATCACATGACTATAGAGATACTGTGTACCGATTTGCATGACGTTTGGATAAAATCTGTAGGAGTAATGTAAAAAAATGGGTTTTGCACAAATCGGCCTCCAGGTGGCGCTATAACAGGCCCATGTGAAAAATTTGAGGCAGAGATTCTGAATTGGCATCCAGGGAGTGTGTGTGCACAGTTTCGCAGCGACCAGGCCAACGGTGCTAGAGATTAGCTGCTAACACACAGACAGGACACACACACGGACGGACACACACACACACACACACACGGACGGACGGAGGGTAAAACATACTCTCTCGCCATGCCTTCGGCCTGGCGGAGACAATAATGACAAACCCAAAATAGGGCCGAAAGTGGTTAAAGGCGTAGAGAGGAGAAGAAGATTCTCAAAGGACTTCTGGTGTATAACTGTGTGCTCTGCTGTGTATCTAACTGTGTGCTCTGCTGTGTATCTAACGGTGTGCTCTGCTGTGTATCTAACGGTCTGCTCTGCTGTGTGTGAGGGAGAGCATGAAAACAGAGAGAGCCCCCGTGTGCGAGCGGAGCGGGGAGCCAGGGCATCAATGGCAATTAATGCAAGTAGAGTCCCAGACAAGGAGGGCTAATGAGTTTTAATATACATGCAGGTGAGAGAGAGCTGAGTCGCTGAAGCTCTTAATGAACCTGTGACAGCCTAATTAGCCACAATTTACAATTCTGGGGATTCTAATCAGAGGCTCTGAAACGCTGCCACAAATCTTTGTATGAATGAGTCTTTTTAAATACGCCAATCTGCTGCCTTGATTGATACTCTGTTTTTCTCTCTGTCCCTCTCCCTCTCTCCCTCTCTCTCTCTCTCTCGTACAGTAGGTCCAACTGTAGGATCAAACAGAGTGGAAGGGGTTTTATCATTCAGAAATCCAATCTCAGTTAGGGTTAGGCGATACGGCAACAATCACATATGATTTTTTTTCAGCCAGAATCACGATCCACGATCTTATCACGATTCCATTTTAATGTTGACTTTTATGATTAATGCTGATTATTATTATTTTATTATGATTATTTATAAGATATAATAATAATAATAATAATAATAATAATAATAATAATAATATAAACTTTGTATAACACCTTTCATGACATAAATGCAGCGCAAAGTGCTTTACAGAACAAAACAAAGAAAAAATGTATAAAATACAAAAAAAAAAAAAAAAACACTGGCATAAAATGAATGGCTAAAACAATACATAACAGGCAGTGAGGCAGTGTGGTGTGGTATGAATCCCTTGGTATCTTTAACCTGTTGGTGTGGTGTGGTGTGGTGTGGTGTGGTGTGGTGTGGTATGAATCCCTTGGTATCTTTAACCTGTTGGTGTGGTGTGGTGTGGTATGAATCCCTTGGTATCTTTAACCTGTTGGTGTGGTGTGGTGTGGTGTGGTGTGGTGTGGTGTGGTATGAATCCCCTGGTATCTTTAACACATCCACCGCCAGAGGTTAATCTCATAATGTACTCACCAGTGCCAAGGTTTTATTGTTGTTTTTTTGTTTTTTTCACGTCGCCATAGACCCAGTTAAAATCCTTAAGAATGCGCGATGCACTGTTTGTAAACATCGTGCAGATGTCCCTGTGTCTACCAGTGAAAACCACGTGTCAAACGGGGCCGCCATGTTGTAGTTAGAACGGTTTATGTTAAACAGTAATGACCGAGGAGAAAAAACTACAAGGGAGAAAATGGAGTTTTAGTGTGCGCTTTAGAATGGAGGCCGACGGGAACGGCAAAACCGGATCGCAAATAGTTCCGCTTCCGGTGGTGTTACACTGAAATGGTCCGTGTAGAAAATTGAAAAAAATAAAATAAAATCGGAAAAAAAGCAAAAAGCACCCGGATCGTAGGGCTACAGTCTCGGCGCTTAACAGTTGGATTTTATGGACCGTAGGACTACGTTCTTGGCGGTTAATGTGTTAACCTGTTGGTGTGGTGTGGTGTGGTGTGAACCCCCTGGTATCTTTAACCTGTTGGTGTGGTGTGGTGTGGTATGAATCCCTGGTATCTTTAACCTGTTGGTGTGGTGTGGTGTGGTGTGGTGTGGTGTGGTATGAATCCCTGGTATCTTTAACCTGTTGGTGTGGTGTGGTGTGGTGTGGTGTGGTGTGGTGTGGTGTGGTATGAATCCCTGGTATCTTTAACCTGTTGGTGTGGTGTGGTGTGGTATGGTGTGGTATGAATCCCTGGTATCTTTAACCTGTTGGTGTGGTGTAGTGTGGTGTGGTGTGGTGTGGTGTGGTATGAATCCCTGGTATCTTTAACCTGTTGGTGTGGTGTAGTGTGGTGTGGTGTGGTGTGGTATGGTATGAATCCCTGGTATCTTTAACCTGTTGGTGTGGTGTGGTATAGTGTGGTGTGGTGTGGTGTGGTGTGGTATGAATCCCTGGTATCTCTCAGGATTCATTAATGCAGAGATAACACACCTCCTAATGATTTCCCCTCGTAGCCTCCATGACGCCCGGGCTCCGTGGCCTAACTAATCACTTCCTCCATGCCCCTGTGTTCATTCATTTACATTTCACAACAATAAAGGGGGAACAGTGCACGTGTGTGCGTGCGCGCACGTGCGTGCACCCGCCACGCATGTGTGAGCACGTGCGTTGCAGTAAGATTGCATCGGTTGAGTTTCGGTGTGCCGTCCGTGCGCGCTCGCTGGCTTACTCTGAGCCTTAAGCGTGCACATTATGTGCACGTGTGCGTGCCGTGCGGTCGGCGGCTGCCTTAACCCGTTAAGACCGGAAACACATCTGTGTCATTTTAATAATCATTTGGCTATTCCTAACTAGCAGATCTACAAACTCATAGCGCTATGAGCTTGTAGATCTTGTTTTTTGTTTTGCAAATCTTTGAATATACATCGATTTTAAAGCGAAAAATGTTACTCAAATATTTGCTTCTGGATGATTCTACAAATGTCTCCATAACAGTTTAAAAAAAAATAACTTATGTTGTTATAATTATGTGTGGTCGTATGTGGTTGTCAAACTTTTTTCATGTCAAGGACCCCCAAAATGATATGTATTGATATGCATCTCAAAATATGTTGTTCCAGGGACCCCCAGATGCAAAGATTTGAGTTAAAAATATTTGCTTAAAAAAATGTTTTTTGCATCAAAGATTTGCACACATTTTCATGATTTTTCAAAAATAGCAGATCTACAAGCTCGTAGCCGAGCTTGTAGATCTGCTATTTTTTTTAACAGCCCAATACATCTTAAAATGACACAGATGCGTTCCTGGTCTTAACCCATTAAGACCTGGAACTGTGTCATTTTTAGATTTGAGCTAAAAAGCATTATTTTACACTTTGGGATATTCAAAAATAGCAGATACACAAGCTCATAGCGCGGCACCGAGTGCCGCGCTATGAGCTTGTAGATCTGCTATTTTTGAAAAATCTTGAAAATGTGTGCAAATCTTTGAATATATATATTTTTAAACCGAACATTTTTAACTCAAATCTTTGCTTCTGGGGGGTCCCTGGAACAAAATATTTTGATGGTGGTCTGCGGCCAAATACATATCATTTTGGGGGTCCTTGACATGAAAAAGATTGAGCACCACTGATATAGAAACATACGTTTTTCAGAAAACCGTTGGGATTTAGGAGACATGTAGAATCGGCTTCAGGTCTCAATGGGTTAATGGATTAATGCATCTATATCCAGCCTCCCCAGGCGTGAAATGGCGTTAATCAGGTGGTGTAATTTCTAAAGCATGTTGCCTGGTCCACAGCCGTAGATTCCTATCATCCTGGCCTGGTGGATGTAAACACAATGTGCTGGGTGATTGATGCACTAATACCACGACGGGGTACAACACAGCGGGGCAGAGGCAGCGGCTACGTGAAAACAAACACATGTACAACGTATATACAATCACCGGCCGAGTATTACACTGTGTTCACATACACACACAGGCTGGTAGAGCTTGTAAATCTGTATTAGAATAAGCCCACCCTGCTGTCACCCTGTTGCTGTCTGAACCACAGTAAAGCTCTGTATGTACTTATTCGCATGACGAATAGCAACAATAAAAGATCTACGCGCGGCATCTTGACACATGTTTTTTTTTTTTCGTGGAGCTTTGATAACAATTTTAAATTGAAGAGTGTTTAGAAATATTTTACATTATTTGAAAATGTTTTTAAAAACATATTTTTTAAGGGGGGTTCTAAAAGGTAGGGTAAGTGATTTTCTTTGGTTAAAATAAGTGTTAAATAGCTCTATATTCTGATAGTACTCATTGCTATAGAGTGTTTGTTCAGTAAAAGGAGTCTCCTTGTCTCTCCACCTCTTTATTAAACAGAAAAATGCATTTTCGTTTCAGTTTCAGTTTCATTTCCAATTTTATCCAATCAGGATAGAGAACTCAATCAGGATATAGATTAAACAAGTGAAATAGGAAGTGATGATACTAAGAAATGAGCAGACAAAATTGGAACTGGAACACTATAAAAAATGAAGCTTAAAAATGGGTACTTTCTCCTGATTGGCTGAGATTTTGACACCTACCAGAAAATGTATTTTCTGTTTATTAAAGAGCTGGAGAGACGGGGAGACTCCTGTTACTGAACAAACACTCTATAGCAATGATTACTCAGAATCAGAATATAGTGCTTTAACCTTTTAACAAAATACTTTTTGTTTTAACCAAAAAAAAATCACTTACCCTACCTTTAAAATAATAATAACATAACCAAAATATGGACGGCAAGTTGAAAATGGTTAATGCTGCTGGAATGCATTTATTATCAACATTCTCTTGAAAAACTGAATGAAAGATAAAAACTGGAACATGCATGTGTTTGATGCCTGTTTAAAATACTAATGCTCATGGTACAGTGTGTGTGTGTGCGTGTGTGTGTGTGTGTGTGTGTGTGTGTGTGTGTGTGTGTGTGTGTGTGTGTGTGTGTGTGTGTGTGTGTGTGTGTGTGTGTGTATTGTGTGTGTGTGTGTGTGTGTGTGTGTGTGTGTGTGTGTGTGTGTGTGTGTGTGTGTGTGTATTGTGTGTGTGTGTGTGTGTGTGTGTGTGTGTGTGTGTGTATTGTGTGTGTGTGTGTGTGTATTGTGTGTGTGTGTGTGTGTGTGTGTGTGTGTGTGTGTGTGTGTGTGTGTATTGTGTGTGTGTGTGTGTGTGTGTGTGTGTGTGTGTGTGTGTGTGTGTGTGTGTGTGTGTATTGTGTGTGTGTGTGTGTGTGTGTGTGTGTGTGTGTGTGTGTGTGTGTGTGTGTGTGTGTATTGTGCATTGTGCACTCATGCATCGGCCTTTGTTTCCAGTAATGTGTACACCTTATATTTGCACACATGGGACGGGTTGAAGCTTCTGTTTGCATCTCAGCACATTGAGCCAAACGTGTGTGAACAGCATTCTGTCACAACAAACCAGTAAGCCTGTTTGAATACACCAGGAACAGCATGGGAAGCAAGCCGCTGCTATATTCTTCTCTGCCTTCACAGGAGCACGACATGTAATTCTCCAAAGGTTCAGACATTTCTGGAAGAACATAATCAATCATATTTGCTCGTTCATTCTCTCATCATGCACTGACCCACGCCGCACGTCTTCTCCCAGCTAAAATCGCATCAGAGGGAATTAAAGATGGCTATTAAAACCAAATCCACTCGTGTTTGCCAGAGGATGAGATCAAACTTCAAAATGAAGTTTGGGGGAAGGTTACAGCGCTTCTCATTTTGATCTCGGCAGGATTTTCTGATTCTCAAATAAAGTCTCCACCTGCTATGATTGAACCCACATTAATATGGGTGATTTTCCTGGGGATTGTGGGAGTCAATCATTCCAGATGGAGGAGGAAAACCTCCAGGATTACTGTGCACACAGAACACAAATGGCTCAGAGTCTTTTTTTGGTGGATAATCACAGCAGCTACTAACTCAATTAACCACTTCCAACCTGTCCTCCCTGTTTTGGGTATATGTCACTATAGGCGTAATCTCTCGAGACTATACCTTAAACATGTAATGTTGTTGTAAGTAGGAATAAACACAGAAGCACCCAAGAGGAAGTGGACTAAGAAATGGGGAGGAGCCAAACCATAGTTCCTTTTTTTACACAAAAAAAGGAGGCCGTGCCCCCAGAGGCAAAAACAAAGGAAACACTTGTTTCCCCCTTTTTTTTATTGAATGGGTTCCCAAATATAAGTTAGAATTTTCAGGAGTTTTGAAAATGTTTCAAATGTGTTCAGTCATTTTGCTGGGGACCCCACTCTGGGGACCACCCATCAATACCACCCTGGGGGTCCCTGGGTCCCACTTTGAGAACCACTGTATGGTACAGTAAGTATACTGTATGCCAACTGAATGATTTCAGTGCAGAAAATGAACTGTCGTTGCTATAGTGATGGCTGTAACCACATGGCAGTGTAAGTACTGTACGTATTGAATGTGTTGTTTATGTGCAGAGAGCACAGAGTCACTGACCAGAACACATTCTACTTCTATTCCAGCACTTTGGACAGCTCACTGTGCTGCCACATGCTTCAGAACCATAGATAGCTCACTGTGCTGACACATGCTTCAGAACCATAGATAGCTCACTGTGCTGTCACATAGAAACACATGCTTCAGAACCATGGACAGCTCACTGTGCTGTCACATAGAAACACATCACATGTTTCAGAACCATGGACAGCTCACATTTAAACATAACACACTCTTCAGCACCATGGATAGCTCACTATGCTGACACATAGAAACACATGACATGCTTCAGAACCATGGATAGCTCACTATGCTGTCACATAGAAACACATGACATGCTTCAGAACCATGGATAGCTCACTGTGCTGTCACATAGAAACACATGCTTCAGAACCATGGACAGCTCACTGTGCTGTCACATAGAAACACATCACATGTTTCAGAACCATGGACAGCTCACATTTAAACATAACACACTCTTCAGCACCATGGATAGCTCACTATGCTGACACATAGAAACACATGACATGCTTCAGAACCATGGATAGCTCACTGTGCTGTCACATAGAAACACATGACATGCTTCAGAACCATGGATAGCTCACTGTGCTGTCACATAGAAACACATGACATGCTTCAGAACCATGGATAGCTCACTATGCTGTCACATAGAAACACATGACATGCTTCAGAACCATGGATAGCTCACTGTGCTGTCACATAGAAACACATGCTTCAGAACCATGGACAGCTCACTGTGCTGTCACATAGAAACACATCACATGTTTCAGAACCATGGACAGCTCACATTTAAACATAACACACTCTTCAGCACCATGGATAGCTCACTATGCTGACACATAGAAACACATGACATGCTTCAGAACCATGGATAGCTCACTGTGCTGTCACATAGAAACACATGACATGCTTCAGAACCATGGATAGCTCACTGTGCTGTCACATAGAAACACATGACATGCTTCAGAACCATGGATAGCTCACTATGCTGCCATATTCACCTGTTTATTAATCCAGGCTGTGTGTTTTCCACTTCCTGTCGATTTGATCCAATGACATCCAATGAAACTGGTCAGATGACCAATGATATCCAATGAAATCGACAGGAAGTGGAAAACAAACAGCCTAAGAAACGGGTGAATAGAAACCTGTAAAAAGAAATGGACAGACGGAGGCCATTTGTTTCTACAGACTGTAAATGAGCGGGGGGGGGGAAAAACTGTAAAACAGCGAAACTACAGGCCATTCATATGAACTGTCACTTGAACTCACTTCCTATAGGGCATAGCAGTGGCGGCCATTTTCTGGTTCCACTCCAAAATAGTCAATGCATTTTTCCCATTGACATTTCCAAAAATATTTATATCAATTATTTTAAGCCTAGAATCAAGCCATCCAGGGTCCTGGTGAATCATGACCATAAAACATTTTTGTTCTGTGATTTTTTATTTTATTTTGTATTTAATTATATGATATACTATTTTTAATAATTACCCTTTTGTTTTACCGTTTTCAAAAAAGTTTTTTTTCACAGAATCAAACATTTTATGGTCATGATTCACCAGGACCCTGGATGGCTTGATTCTAGCCTTAAAATAATTGATATAAATATGTTTGGAAATGTCAATGGGAAAAATGCATCGACTATGTTGGAGTGGAACCAGAAAATGGCCGCCACTGCTATGCCCTATATGGACTCAATGTACAACTCTCAAGCTTGAAACACAACACACTTCAGAACCATGGACAGCTCACTAGACTCAGAAACCTCTTCTCTCCACATTTTAACTTTGTGTGTTTTTTCCCTAAATTAACGCCCTACTTGATCATACTACTGGGTCACACAAAAGCATCAAAAGTAGCAGATCTACAAGCTCAAAACGCGGCGCGAAGCGACGCGTTTTGAGCTTGTAGATCTGCTACTTTTGATGCTTTGTAATTTGAATCCTGAAAAGTAACCGTATTGGATATATGAGGTTTACAGTAGGACATACAGCAGGTACAGTAATGTACTGCATAATGCTGTGATGTACAGTAGAGTCACAGGTCTGGTGGATGTCACACCACAAAGCCCCTCTTCTCCATGCTTTTAGCGGTGTAGGGAGAGGTAGAGAGTGCTTTATAATTGGATTGAAATTCAGCGGCAGGACTTGACACGTGCGCTAACCTCAAGGATGTGAGCAACGCTGACTTATCTGATGTCTCCATGGGGGGCACGCTGTCACTGTATGCTGAAGGAAGACGATCACCTGAGGCCTACAGATTATCTGCACACCAACCCGATTCATATCTCCACATATCTTATATATACAGTACATTTATATCATATCTTCACAGCGCACAGGCTCTCGGTTGCATCATTTGCAACCGCAGCATTGCACTTATGTCACCATAATGTCACCATAGACATAGACTATGTCCTATTATTTAAAACATGTTATGTATATACTGTATAGACATAGACTATGTCCTATTATTTAAAACATGTTATGTATATACTGTATAGACATAGACTATGTCCTATTATTTAAAACATGTTATGTATGTACTGTATATAGACATAGACTATGTCCTATTATTTAAAACATGTTATGTATATACTGTATATAGACATAGACTATGTCCTATTATTTAAAACATGTTATGTATATACTGTATATAGACATAGACTATGTCCTATTATTTAAAACATGTTATGTATGTACTGTATATAGACATAGACTATGTCCTATTATTTAAAACATGTTATGTATATACTGTATATAGACATAGACTATGTCCTATTATTTAAAACATGTTATGTATGTACTGTATATAGACATAGACTATGTCCTATTATTTAAAACATGTTATGTATGTACTGTATATAGACATAGACTATGTCCTATTATTTAAAACATGTTATGAGCAATACAGTGCAATATACAATACAACGCTATACAGTATGAATTAATAAATCTCCATGAATTCAAGGCTTCATGGGGTGTGTAATTGATAGAAAATAAGTCATTGTTTTGGGTGAACTACTCCTTTAAAGTAAGACATTTTTCAACACTGTCTTCTCCTCCTCCTCAAATTACCTTCACTTTCTTGCATCTTGTTCTCAACGACACCCAGTCTGGTCTGAAGGACTTCCGTCTTGCTTTCAATGCCGATCAATTTGGCAGCGATTTCTGACAGACAAAAGACATCGCGCAGAAACGTATTATATGTTAAATTATGAAACATTGAAACACATATCAGCCTGTACCTTGGTGTAAAGTAACTAAGTACATTTACTCAAGTACTGTACTTAAGTAAAATGTTGAGGCATTTCTACTTTACTGGAGTATTTCCAATTTTCAGTGCTTTTACTTCTACTCCACCACATCTCAGAGGCAAACATTGTACTTTTACTCCACTACTATTATTTGAAAACTTTATAGTTACTAGTTACTTTCTAGATTTTGATTATTATCACAAAACATACATTACCCACTTCAGCCCTTTATACATTTCGACCATTTGAAAATAGCCGATCTACAACCTCGCAAAGCGTTGCGATGCGACGCATTGTGAGCTTGTAGATCTACTATTTTCAAAATATTTGTATGCATCTCATACATTTGAAAAACATTTTGATGCCCATACTTTTGTACTTTTGCTCAAATACATTTTGAATTCTGGACTTTTACTTGTAACAGAGTATTTCTACATTGCAGTATTGATACTTTTACTTAAGTCAACAATGTGAGTACTTTTTTCCACTAGGTTAGACTAGTGGCCAGTTTGTGTCCAGGTTCTATGTATTCATAACCTGTCCATGTGTACAGTGCTCTCTGCATTGAGTAATCAAGTGAATAGCGTGCGTAAAAAAAAAAAAGGCAGTTATATACAGAAAACATTCCCGTCCAATTGGACCCACATTCACATGAACAGAAACAGCATTCTGGTGCTTCTAGCCGTGGTGATTTATCCTGATTTAGTTGACTGACTTCCCCGGGCGGCCTCAACACTGCCAGTGTGATTAACCCATTAAGACCTGGAACTGTGTCATTTTTAGATTTGAGCCAAAAAGCATTATTTTACACTTTGGGCTATTCAAAAATAGCAGATCTACAAGCTCATAGCGCGGCACCGAGTGCCGCGCTATGAGCTTGTAGATCTGCTATTTTTGAAAATTCGTGAAGATGTGTGCAAATCTTTGAATATATATATTTTTAAAGCAAACATTTTTAACTCAAATCTTTGCTTCTGGGGGTCCCTGGAACAAAATATTTTGATGGGGGTCCGCGGCCAAATACATATAATTTTGGGGGTCCTTGACATGAAAAAGATTGAGCACCACTGATATAGAAACATGCGTTTCTCAGAATACTGTTGAGATTTAGGAGACTTAGAATCGGATTTAGAATCGGCTTCAGGTCTCAATGGGTTAAAGAAAATCAACAGTAAATTGTCTTTGAACCGCGGCCACTTGCACCACCATTCCATGAAGGGCACGGGGAGGGGGGGCAGGGAGGGAGGGAGGTGTGCGCACCGCACGGCGGTAACACACACTCACCGCCATGTCAGTCTTGTAATGCAATTACAAACCCATCTGTCTCTCATCGTATGACAAGCGCAAAATGTCCAATTATGGTTTCGTTTAAATTCTAATTAGTTCGGCCCAATTTCCCGTCCTCCAGTGTGGAGGGATGTGGCTAATGAAAGGGAGATGCAGGATTCTTTTTGCTCTGAAGAAGTTGAGTGGTTTCCGCTCTCAGCCACAGAAAGAGACTGAAGGACTGAAGGAAACAAACGCCATTGGCGAGTTCCTGTTAGCTGCAGCTATAGGTCACTCCCCTTTGGAGCTATGGGCCCCTCCCCTTTGGAGCTAGGCCCCTCCCCCCCAGTGTTGCCATGTCCGCTTCTTATAAGCCACTTTGGGCTTGTTTTTCTGTAAAGAGATCCTGTGTCTAGGTGAGACATGACCTTTGACACGATCTAAATGTCTCAATAGAAGAGCAGGGAGACAAAATACAACCAACCCAATTGTACTAGTTATATTGTATTAACATACTCTAGCAAACAGATAGTATACAGATAGTATTTGTTTTGCTCTGACACTTGGCACCTTAATCCCATTGTACAACGCACTGACTTTAGTTTTTTTTTGTATTTTTCTCACACCTTAACTAACGTCCATAACATAACACATACAGTATACATCTGCTGCTATGCTTACACATCTTTATGTCTTACCTCAGGTACTGTGACTTGTGTAAATATGTAGCTATTTTCCAATGTAGACATTTAGCAGACACTCTTAATCCAGAGCGATTAAGAGGGGTTAGCTCCCCATTGGAGCTAACCCCCTCCCCTTTGTAATTAGCCCCCTCCCCTTTGTAGTTAGCCGCCTCCCCTTGCAGTAATATAAACGTGCATGTCGCTCAAGTCAGCTCCATGTGAGTTTTATAGAATATCGCGATGGTGGGATTAACCGTTGCTGTTCAACGTTAAGTAAACGATTCCTTCAGGCTTTGATTTCCAAGCACTTAACTTTGAGGACGGCGGGTTTACGTGTAATTTTCATATTTAACCACGTTTAAGGTCCAATTAAAATGATTTATGGATGTTTTGCGCTTGTCAAGGTTTTATTTTTTTGTTTTCCTCTGAGCTTTTGTGTCGTGCTTTGCTCTCTCTCTGCTTTCATGTGTAGAACGCATTTGAATGCAAATTAGGAACCTTTAACCCATTAAGACCTGGAACTGTCTCACTTTTAGATTTGAGCTAAAAAGCTTTATTTTACTCTTTGGGCTATTCAAAAATAGCAGATCTACAAGCTCATAGCGCGGCACCGAGTGCCGTGCTATGAGCTTTGTAGATCTGCTATTTTTGAAAAATCGTGAAAATGTGTGCAAATCTATATATATATATCTTTAAAGCGAACATTTTTAACTCGAATCTTTGCTTCTGGGGGGTCCCTGGAACAAGATATTTTGATGGGGGTCCGCAGCCAAATACATATCATTTTGGGGGTCCTTGACATGAAAAGGATTGAGCACCACTGATATAGAAACATACGTTTTTCAGAATACTGTTGAGATTTAGGAGACAGGTAGAATCGGCTTCAGGTCTCAATGGGTTAATAGCATAAATATTGTTAGACCCTGCAAGCCCCGGGGAAGAAGCGTCTTAATGGATAAATAGACGTTGATTTCATTCTCTCTCCACGTGACAGTGAAGGAGAGGCAGAATGCAACACTTGTGAATGTATTCTAGTCTCTCTCTGTGTGTGTTTAGAGCCATCATTATTAAGACTGTAATCAGCAAAGAACAAACTGATTATTAGCTCCGTGACACTCTGCCGTCTCCAGGGGAATCTCTCTCTCTCTGTGTGTCTCTCTCTCTCTCTCTCTCTCTCTCTCTCTCTCTCTCTCTCTCTCTCTCTCTCTCTCTCTCTCTCTCTCTCTCTCTCTCTCTCTCTCTCTCTCTCTCTCTCTCTCTCTCTCTCTCTCTCTCTCTCTCTCTCTCTCTCTCTCTCTCTCTCTCTCTCTCTCTCTCTCTCTCTCTCTCTCTCTCTCTCTCTCTCTCTCTCTCTCTCTCTCTAATCACTGGTCTAACATGATTACTTTACCTGATTACAAAGCCCAGAGCCTTGATTACAACCTGACAGCTGGGCTGAGAGACACACCCATGTCCTCCGGAAGCCAAATACTATGTATGTGTGTTGGTTTGGATAGAGTAGTACTGACTGTACATTCAGTATGTGTTTAGTTTGCATAGAGTAGTACTGACTGTACATTCAGTATGTGTTTAGTTTGCATAGAGTAGTACTGACTGTACATTCAGTATGTGTTTAGTTTGCACAGAGTAGTACTGACTGTACATTCAGTATGTGTTTAGTTTAGATAGAGTAGTACTGACTGTACATTATGTATGAGTTTAGTTTGCATAGAGTAGTACTGACTGTACATTCAGTATGTGTTTAGTTTGCATAGAGTAGTACCGACTGTACATTCAGTATGTGTTTAGTTTAGATAGAGTAGTACTGACTGTACATTCAGTATGTGTTTAGTTTGCATAGAGTAGTACTGACTGTACATTCAGTATGTGTTTAGTTTAGATAGAGTAGTACTGACTGTACATTCAGTATGTGTTTAGTTTGCATAGAGTAGTACTGACTGTACATTCAGTATGTGTTTAGTTTGCATAGAGTAGTACTGACTGTACATTCAGTATGTGTTTAGTTTGCATAGAGTAGTACTGACTGTACATTCAGTATGTGTTTAGTTTGCATAGAGTAGTACTGACTGTACATTCAGTATGTGTTTAGTTTGCATAGAGTAGTACTGACTGTACATTCAGTATGTGTTTAGTTTGCATAGAGTAGTACTGACTGTACATTATGTATGTGTTTAGTTTGCATAGAGTAGTACTGACTGTACATTCAGTATGTGTTTAGTTTGCACAGAGTAGTACTGACTGTACATTCAGTATGTGTTTAGTTTAGATAGAGTAGTACTGACTGTACATTATGTATGTGTTTAGTTTGCATAGAGTAGTACTGACTGTACATTCAGTATGTGTTTAGTTTGCATAGAGTAGTACTGACTGTACATTCAGTATGTGTTTAGTTTAGATAGAGTAGTACTGACTGTACATTATGTATGAGTTTAGTTTGCATAGAGTAGTACTGACTGTACATTCAGAATGTGTTTAGTTTAGATAGAGTAGTACTGACTGTACATTATGTATGAGTTTAGTTTGCATAGAGTAGTACTGACTGTACATTCAGAATGTGTTTATAATATTATGTATATATGGAGATATATACATAATATTATATGCATATTGCGACACATTGTGAGCTTGTAGATCTGCTACTTTTGCTACTCTTTTAATTTGAATCCTGAAAACACCCGACAGAGAGGACATGCTGTATGTGTGTTTGGTTTGGATAGAGTAGTACTGTCTGTACATTGGTTTGGATAGAGTAGTATAACTAAACTGTACATTCTCTCTGTCTGAAACAAAGTACCCCAGAACACACAAATACATTGTACATCACCGGCTTGTTTTCCTGCACCGCGGGTGTCCTTGAAATCCTATAAAGCGTGATGTCTACTCTTGCATTACAAATGGGGGAGCGAGAGCATGCACTATATATATATATATATATATATATATATATATATATATATATATATATATATATATATATATATATATATATATATATATATATATATATATATATATATATATATATATATATATATATAGCTCTCTATATCTGGATACAGGAAACACTTCTGTGTTCCGCAAGAGCTGAATAACTGTACTTACTCACTGCCATGTGGTTGGAAGAAGTACTCGGGTCTTTTACTGAAGTAAAAGTAACAATACCACAGTGTAGAAAACAAATACATAAATGAAAATGGCAGATCTACAAGCTCACACCTGAGCAGAAGGGGGGTCCGCTGCCTAATACGTATCAATTTAGGGGTCTGTGACGTGAAAACGTTTGCGAACCACTGCTTTACACCAAGACTACACAATCCGTGTGAAAGCTTTGAAACAGTTTGTATATTTCATAAAAAGGAACACTTCTGTGTTCCGCAAGTACAGTAGCAAAATAACTCTGTGAAATGGGACATTCTGCATAAACGAGTACTTTGAATGTGTTGTTCTTTAAGTATACTAGAGGTTCGGGTGGCTACGCAACCCTCACATCTAGAGTTCGCCAGTATATGCCCATATGTAGGCATGCTGATATACCCATATATGGAGATCTCTGTATCTGTCAGTCCTTGTCCCTTTTATGTCCATATATGGAGCTGACCGATTTGTTTGTGCCTGATGCCATGACGACGCATCGAGGTTAGACAACACACTCCATATTTGGGCGTAGCTGCATTGGCAACTCCTTATATGGTTATGGCTGAGTCATGGTGACATGAGCGTAGGATAGGATAGGAATTTGATGGCAATACTTTTTGTACTTTTACACAAAGTGAAATGTTCAATACGGGACGTTTACTTGTAACAGAGTATTGTTACAGTGCGTCATTTGCTGCTTTTACTTGAGGAAGAAATGTGAGGTAGCTACATTTCTTCCATCACCGCATAGAAGGGAACACTTGTGCCGTAACCGTAAGTATAGCAATATAAGTGTACTTATTCACTGTCCCCTGGGTCCCTGAGGGAGCTCAGCCTCTGAGGGTCCACATTTCTATAAGTCGTTTCTGTCGAGTGGAAACCTCATATCTGTTCAAAACTGTTACTTTTCAGGCTTAAAGGACGACTTCACCGCTTTTCAACCTATCTTCTTCATATAATTGGTCCTCACTAATACTCATGATAAAATGGTACCATTTTTTCCTACTTGGTCTGTGTCTCATAGGAGGGCTGTGGACAGTTCAGAAACCCGTCTACCAGTGACATCATCGTTAGGCATGATTATTTTTTCCAAAAAGATTCCACATTTTTTATTTAGATTTTTATTAACACGAGAACAATGGCTTATTTTATTGCATTGCAACTTTCCAGGAATAGAAAGCCTGCAGTTTCTATTAGCTTGGATTCCCCATTGATGATGTCACTGGTAGACGGGACTCTGAACTGTCCACAGCCCTCCTCTGAGACACAGACCAAGTAGAAAATAATTGTACCATTTTATCATGAGTATTAGTGAGGACCAATTATATGAAGATAGGTTGAAAAGCGGTGAAGTCGTCCTTTAAAGGAGAATTCCGGACTAGCCTTTTTCTTGCCTATATATTTTGTTATTATATCCTAGGACGAGTGGAACAGTAGAACATTTTCATAACTCCATCCCGAGTCCACCGCAGCTAAACACGTGAGCGGACGGTCCGTACGCTAAATCGTGTACTTTTATCTACTTTAATTAGTTTTTTCTTTTGTGATTTCTGACGTTCATATTGACGGAAAACTGTCCACAGTGTTTGTGTTAGACGCGCCCCTACCTCCAGAAGTCTCGCAAGACGAGATTTCATCCGTGACTTCATCCAAGTCCTTTTGTAAACACTACGGAGGCCCATTTGGGACAAAAATACTGGCGAGGTTTTGTGTCATCGTGAACGTCAGATATCACCCAAAAATAAATAGATTTTGAGCGGAAAAAATACGCGATTTTTAGCACACGGACCATCCGCTCACGTTTTTTATCTGCGGTGGACTCGGGGTGGAGTTATGAAAATGTTCTAAAAGCAGTGGTTTTCAAACAGTGCTCCAGGGA
The DNA here is from genome assembly GCF_963454915.1 of Gymnoscopelus microlampas. NCBI lineage: Eukaryota > Metazoa > Chordata > Actinopteri > Myctophiformes > Myctophidae > Gymnoscopelus > Gymnoscopelus microlampas. The sequence continues at coordinate 49,420,044 of NC_139952.1, read as the reverse complement.
CCACCAGTGGTCCTTGAGGGGGTTCCAGGGGGTCCCCAGCCAAATTAATAGTTAGGAACCAAATTGACCCTTACATGTGTCTGTAACTCTGAGAGTGTACAAATGGAACCAAATGGACCCTAACGGGTCCATTTGGTTCCATTTGTACACTCTCAGAGTTAAATGAACATGATGCTGATGATACAGTGTAGATTAAGACCCCCAAGAAATCAAAATGGCTGAGTCCCTGGCATATCTTTTCAAATGGGGGTCCGTGGGCTAATGTGTGTCAATTTGGGGGTCCTTGACGCGGAAAAGGTTGAAAACCACTGTTCTAAAGTACCACTCGTCCTAGAATATAATAACATCAGATAAAAAGGTAGGAAAAAGGATAGTCCGGAATTCTCCTTTAACACATTGACTGCTGCCAGTCGCGTAGACCTACGCGAAGTGGTGTTTTTTTTATTTTTTTCGAAAAAAAGTTCACATTGCACTTTTTTCTATTTTCGATACGGCACATTTCATTGTAGCACCACCGGAAACGGAATTATCCGGGATCCGGTTTTGCCGATCCCGTCGGCCTCCATTCTAAAGCGCACACTAAAACGCCATTTTCTCATTTGTAGTTTTTCTCCTCGCTGATCACTGTTTAACATAAACCGTTGTAACTACAAATGGCGGTCTCCGTTTTGCATGGGATTTTCACTGGGCGACGGAGAAGGATCTCCGCTGACTTTACAAACAGTTTAGAGCTCAATCTTAAGGATTTTAACGGGGTCTATGGCGACGTAAAAAAAAAAAAAAAAAAAACAATAAAACGTTGGTACTGGTGAGTACATTATGAGATTAACCTCTGGCATGGAATGTGTTAAAATAAAATAAAACAAAGTAGCAGATCTACAAGCTTGTAGATCTGCTACTTTTGATGATTTTGTGTGACGCTGTGGTATGATCAAGAAGGGCGTTAATTTACAAACAGAAAAAAACACAAAAAGTTAAACCATGGAGATAGGAGGTTTTCCCGTCTGACAGCAATAAAGTTGGACTATAGGAGGAGGTCCTCTCTGCTCTCCGTTGGGGTCAACAGCCTCATTGATCTCAGTCTCATACTGTAGCTTTGGCTCTTATTCTGTTCAGACTCTTCTTGGCCACAGCAGCCTGGCTGCAGTGTGTGTGGAGGAGCAGGTGATTCATCAACTGAGCCCAGGCAGCCAGGCAGCAGTGTTGCCACGTCCGCTTATTATAAGCCACTTTGGGCTTGTTTTTTTTTTCTTTCTGTTAAGTCGCTTTACTTGTAAATACTGGCTTGTTTCTAAAGTGTAGTTGCTTATGTTGGCGTGTTTTCTAATGTTGCTCAAAGGAGTAGTTCACCCAAAACAATACGTATTTTCTATTAATTACACACCCCACGAAGCCTTGAATTTATGAAGAATATTTTTTTTTGCATTCCTGAGCTAATAATTTGATGACCGACAGAGTCTCCTACCAGACACATCAGCATCGTTCCGCTGGTCATCAAATTATTGTCTCAGGAATGCGACAAAAAATCTCCATGAATTCAAGGCTTCATGGGGTGTGTAATTGAAAAGCAGAAAATAAGTATTTATTGGGCGAACTACTCCTTTAAACCAGTGGTTCAAAATTTTTTGTCAAGGACCCCCAAATTCTAAAAATAATTTGTGCCAGGGACCCCTAAAACAAGATGTGTGTATTTTACATGTTTCCAAAACAATATTACAAATGTGTTTTTCTAGATTTTCATGAAAATAGATCTACAAGCTTGTAGTGCGTGCGTGCGTGCGTGCGTGCGTGCGTGCGTGCGTGCTCATATGGCCCATAGACAGTTGCTTCTTTTGAGCTTGTTTTCCTAGACCTGGTTTCTTATTACTCTCACAGAATCTGGCAACGCTGCCAGCCATCCAGGCAGCCAGGCAGCGTGAGGCGTTGGTACGCGTCCAGAGCCGCTACGCTAACGCAGTGATTAATTAGCTGCTTGAACGGCAAAACGCAAAGAGTGTAAACATGTACACGATGTGACAGCACAGGGTTAATAACCAGTACTGCAGTATAAGGAATATTATTATTATCCTCATGGTGTGTATTTGTACACCATGAAATATCATAGCCTGAGATTCAATCTAGAGGCAGTATAACATACCCATACTGTAATGATTTATGAATATATATATATACATATATATATACATATACGGTACACAATACACATTCACAGTAATATACAGTATGTCATTGTATCGCAATATAAGTGCGTTGGAGTAAAACTGGATTAAACTGGAGATGAATAGAGAACATAGAAGATGTGGAATAAACTCAAAGCTAAAAAATATCTCATGTCTGAAAGCTTTTGTCTGGTCCTAATCACACGCACGCACACGCACGCACGCACGCACACACACACACACACACACACACACACACACACACACACACACACACACACACACACACACACACACACACACACACACACACACACACACACACACACACACACACACACACACACACACACACACACACACACACACACACACACACAGTAAAAGTTCTAAAATGTTTGAAAATAGCAGATCTACAAGCTCAAAACGCGACGCGTTGTGAGCTTAACAGTGGTTCTCAACCCTTTCAGGCCATGTGTAGTGCAGTGTGAGCTTGTAGATCTGCTTAATCCGTGTGTAGTGCAGTGTGATAGAGATGAGAGCAGAGCACCATTAGCCAGTTGATTGATCAGCTTCTCCCGCTGAATGTCAATTAACTTTCCTCCTTCTCCCCAGAGCCTTTATACCTTCTCCCCGGTGAGACTTCATTAATTCCTCCATTTTACAAACTAATACGGAAATCCTGAATCAACGGCTTCATTTCTAGTGGTTCAACAAGTCAACGTGTGCATAATAATAATTCCAGCCAGGAAAGGCAATACAGCCAAACCTCAGGTGTTCCAATACATGGAGTCGTGTCGCTCATTCATTCCCGAGAGAATACACTTAATGCGGTTAATCATGGGCTTTTGTTGCTGCAGAATGGAAGCCATCGAAATTAAAGTTGTTAAAATAAGCTATATATTATGATAGTAATCATTACTATAGTGTGTTTATTCAGTAACAGTGTTAAATAGCTCTATATTGTGATAGTAATCATTACTATAGAGTGTTTATTCAGTAACAGTGTTAAATAGCTCTATATTGTGATAGTAATCATTACTATAGAGTGTTTGTTCAGTAACAGTGTTAAATAGCTCTATATTGTGATAGTAATCATTACTATAGAGTGTTTGTTCAGTAACAGTGTTAAATAGCTCTAATATTGTGGGGTCTCCCAGTCTCTCCAGCTCTTTAGTAAACAGAACATACATTTTCAGGTCGGGATACCAATTGGAAGTGATGACACAAAGCAGACAAAATTGGAACTGGAAAACTATTAGATAAAATGAATGAGTAAATGGGTACTCTCTTCTGATTGGCTGACATCGACAACCAACCTGAATAATGTATTTTATGTTTATTAAACATCTGGAGAGACGGGGAGACTCCTGTTACTGAACAAACCCTGCATCTGAATATAGTGCTTCAACCTTTTAACATTTTTTCTTCGTTTTAACCAAACAATATCACTTACCCTTCCTTTAATGTTTGTTCTATTTTACACATTTTACCACAAAGATATCAGAAAATCCCTAAACTAAACTAAACATAGAGGTATCTCAAAGAGTTTCAAAGCCCAACACTTTTGTCTTGTCTGCAATTAAAGTGAAGAAATCTGCAGAACAAAATCAACAAATCTGTGTTTTGCTTCAGTAGAAAAAGTATTTAGAAACAGTTTGATTTGGCCTGGTCTTACAGTCTGCAGAGTGTGATCAATGTGCTTAGCAGAGCTAATGCAGAACGGCTCTATCAATTAAATATGCCTTCATTAAGCGTCTCTCTGCCGTAGTGTACACCAAACCATCACTTTTAGAGATAGAAATACGGCTTGAATGCAATACCTTCACTTACATTGCAGAGATGCACTTTCAATTACATGTGCAATCAATTTAAGTTAGCTTCATGAGTTCATACCTAATACATGATAACACCAGACCTGCATCTTCTCAGTATTCAATCCATCCATCTATAAATGCACAACATATGTTTGTGTCTGTCCCAAGGTTATAATAGTTTGGGATTTTTTTGTTTAGTTTAGTTAGAGCGGATTTGTTGGTTTTTATTAGTTTTTATTTTTGAAAATGCAAATAATTTTAGTTAGTTCTAGTGTTAGTTTTAGTTTGTTTACACATTTAATCTCAAGGACCACCATAGCACCATTACAATGTACAAATGGAACTAACAGGACCCTTACGGGTCCGTTTGGTTCCATGTGTACACTCTCAGAGTTACAGACCCGTAAGGGTTCATTTGGTTCCATGTGTACCCTCTCAGAATTACAGACCTGTAAGGGTACATTTGGAATGTCCTCAAATAACCCAGCGGGTCCCAATTATAAATATATAGGAATCATTAAAAGGGATTCTCCATTAAAGGGAACCGTTTAGGAATTGGACCGTTTAAGAGGGAATCGTTAACATCCTGAAGAATCCCATCCCTAGTGCTGCAGCATTGTGGATCTGAAGGGGACAGACGAATTTAATTCTTGCAAACAAGGAGCTTCCAAACGGTTACTAGGCTACTACTACAACCAGTGTTGATTTTGACAGCCAATCTTTATTTAGTTTTAGTCATAGTCTTTCGAATAAGATTCCATTTTGTTTTAGTCATCTGAAATGTTTTATTTTTTGTCTAGTTTTAGTCGACTAAATATCATAAGATTATAGACGACTAAATCTACAGTTGATTTAGTCGACTATAATGTATTTTGGCGGTGCGGCGATGGCGTCGTAATGGCTGATTTTACACTTGGTTGCATGCTGAAAATAGCAGATCTACAAGCTCACAACGCGTCGCGCTGCGACGCGTTGTGAGCTTGTAGATCGGCTATGTTCAGAGTGCAACACCTGAGCACAACCAAACATTAAATGACTTGTCTTTTAGTTCTACTGGATCTCTTCTCCAACATTTTAGTCTAGTTTTTATTTGTTGACGAAATTGTCAATATATTTAGTCTTAGTTTTAGTCATCGTAGCTTAATTTTTATGTATTTTTTATTTAGTTTTCGTCAGTGGAAAAAGGTAGTCTGACTACAACTACAACTACTACTACCAGAAGCGTAGCGTCCATTGGGCCACTTGGGCCACGGAGCTCTGGCCCAGTCTAGCTGCTGAACAAAGAAACATAACAACAACATTAGCAGCCCCTCACCGCCTGTCCATGTACTATGAGGACGGCACACGGCGCATGCACATTTCCTGTTGTAGCCAACCACGGCAAGTCGCCTTTGTTTTAAAATTGTCCCCCATTTGCAAGTCGGCAAAAAAGGGTTCCACTGAAACCTGCCAGGTACACGGTATAAAAGAGGGCCCAGAGACAGCTTCACTTTCATTATTGTACCGTTCCACCACCGCCGCCGTGCCAGCCGTGACCACCACAACGCCAGCCCCAGCACCGCCAGCAGCCATCGTCGTACCCGTGTGCCCCAGCTCCCCGGATTCCAGCGGCACAGCTGCTCCAACAGACCTGTCTGTCTGCTATAGACCAGCCAGCAGCTCAACACAAACTAAACCGCTTCCCAACTATAATAATCAACAGACGCTCCGGGTGCCTTTAAAAAAAAACTGGTATGAGACATTGTCATTCATAGAGTACAGCATTAGTCAAGATGCTGTGTTTTGCAAGAAAAAGTCTGCATTTTGCATCTGAGCATTGGGAGGACGTATTTAGATGTGGTAGATCTACAGATGAGCACTGCTTGTAAGACGCATGAGAAGAGCGATGGATATAAAGCAGGAGTACAAAGGAATACCTGGGCTACAGAGAAGTAACGTGGCACAGTCCTAAATCAGTTGACAAAAGATGATAGGATGATGCAATTTTGAGAATAAAAAACTATACATTGATTATACTTGCATATTATTCACGTTTCTCTTTCTTCCATTACGGGCGAACGTTGCAATGGTTCCTTCTCAATAGACTTATTGGCCGGTGTTGCACTGGGAGGGAGCGCGCAGTGTGCACCCATTAGAGATTTGTGACTGACTATTCCTCTAGTCTGGAGGACTTTGGAAGCCTGTGTTCACCACTGCTTTAACCCATTGAGACCTGAAGCCGATTCTACATGTCTCCTAAATCCCAACAGTATTCTGAAAAACGTATGTTTCTATATCAGTGGTGCTCAATCTTTTTCATGTCAAGGACCCCTAAAATGATATGTATTTGGCCGCGGACCCCCATAAAAATATCTTGTTCCAGGGACCCCCCCAGAAGCAAAGATTTGAGTTAAAAATGTTCGCTTTAAAAAATATATATATATTCAAAGATTTGCACACATTTTCAAAATTTTTCAAAAATAGCAGATCTACAAGCTCATAGCGCGGCACTCGGTGCCGCGCTATGAGCTTGTATATCTGCAATTTTTGAATAGCCAAAATGTAAAATAATGCTTTTTAGCTCAAATCTAAAAATGACACAGTTCCAGTCTTAATGGGTTAAAGAAACAAAGAAAAGAAACATTTTGATCTAAAAATATGTTTCTTTTAATATCCACACTGACCTCACAAGTGTTCTATTCTGCAAATAAGGTCCAGACACAAACGTACATCTGGGGCCTATTAGAGATCTATTGTGTGATAATTGTACGGCAACCAGCGGACATAATTAGCATCCATTTAGTTCTGTTCATATTAGCTTTGTTCCTAAGCGTCTTATTACATGCAGTACTGTGTGTACTTATTACACACTGTGTGTACTTATTACACACAGTGTGTACTTATTACACACAGTGTGGACTTTTCACCGTTCATGTTAATTATGGACCAGAAAGGAAAAGAACTGAACCGCCTCCAGCCAGAAAATCAACAACTACTTTAAAAGCTTTAATACATTATAATAATCTCCTCCAGGTTCTAAATGAAATTTGGTTACACCCCAACGATTTTCTCTCTCTCTCTCTCTCTCTCTCTCTCTCTCTCTCTCTCTCTCTCTCTCTCTCTCTCTCTCTCTCTCTCTCTCTCTCTCTCTCTCTCTCTCTCTCTCTCTCTCTCTCTCTCTCTCTCTCTCTCTCTCTCTCTCTCTCTCTCTCTCTCTCTCTCTCTCTCTCTCTCTCTCTCTCTCTCTCTCTCTCTCTCTCTCTCTCTCATTGTGCAAATAGTCGATCTACAAGCTCACAACGCCTCGCAGTGCGAGGCGTTGTGAGCTTGTAGATCAACTATTTGCACAATGTTTATCTGTGGAACCGAGTCAAACTAAATGTAGACTGAGAGAACGAGAGCAATCCATGGTCTCGAAGGGCGGATCCAAACCCAGGCGCCCGGAGCAGGCGCGTCCTCCGATTGCTTCACCAATCTATGTCCCCGCCTCCCCCCCCCCTCCCCCCTCCCCCCCCCCCCGGTCTGTGCACGGAGCAGGCTGACGTCACCAAATTTAGAGCGACGCCCCTCTGCACTCTGAATGGTTAGGAGATAACAAGCTTCAAAGACCATCGTTCCTGCATCGTTCCCCCAGACTTTTTTCTTTTGTAACAAAAAAAATGGCTGGGTTTCCGAGGCTAAACTAAATGTAACACCTACAATTCCAAGTGCTTGTCAGGGTTCAAATATGATTATTTTGGGAGGTCGCGGCCTGAAAGGTTTGGGAACCCTTGCTGTATTGTATGCATATATATGTATGCATATGTATATTAATGCATATGTATATTAATGATGTATATTGTACTGTGATTGCTGTAGTGTACACTATTGTTTGATGTAGTCGTGCACTGCTAAAAGTGCTTGTGTGTCAAATTTCAAGTATCCAACAACCTCTGACGGTATTCCTGGCAGACAGTGCACATTAAAAAACAACCCATACAGCTAAAACATACATTAAAAAAAACGGATTAATCATTGCAGTTCACATAAATCAACATACATTAAACCTTACGGCCCAACGCAAGACATATACTGTATTAAAAAGAGCAACATTAAAATGTATGAGTACAACTTAGCCAGTTTTTTCAGTGCGTGCGCGTGTGTGTGTGTGTGTGTGTGTGTGTGTGTGTGTGTGTGTGTGTGTGTGTGTGTGTGTGTGTGTGTGTGTGTGTGTGTGTGTGTGTGTGTGTGTGTGTGTCAGACTTAAGTTTCTCAACAGAGTCTGCTGCAACTACTACCTCTGCCCATTATAAAACGAATGGCCATAATTCTTAGCATCGTATAAACAAAGTGTTCACAGGTGTTTCCTTATTTCACTCTTTAAACATTGATTTCAGTTGTTATAGAATAATAATATTCCATTCGGATGAAGTTTTAGATCATTTATTAGGAAGATTTCAGCAGAGAGACAGCATACAGCAACAATGAGAAGCAGGGCTCCTGCCCTGCTTCAGCAGCCCCTCCGGGCACCCACCTCCTGAACCTCACCTAACACCGTTCTTTATACTCCACATTGTACCAAAGATACTATTCTAAATAGTTATATAAGGTATGTACTAATTATAAGAGAGACACCAACATAGCTGCACAAATACAAATAGCAATGACCATTCATAGTATCACAGGACAAATATATGCTGACACAGAGAATAGCATGGAGGATTCAGATCAGCTGTTAGATTTACAGCTGTAGCTGAGTTGACTAAAGACCCTGCTGTGAGTTTAACCCTCCTTGGTTCAGATAGAGTTAGATAGTACAGAAATATAGAAGAACAGGTTGGCATTCTGAAATAGCCATTACACAGTGCATTAAACCTCTGTTCGGCTCTGCACTTGGACTGTTACAGAAATCTCTTGACCAAAAATCGGCGCTCTACAAGCTCACAACGCGTCGCAATGAGCGTGTAGATCGACTGTTCTTGGCAAATGCCCCCCCCCCCCCCCCCCCCCCTTAGAATATGGACGCCGGGGTTCAAGTGGTTAGATGTAGTGTCTAACAGTGGTAAATAATTGCATATTTTCATTGCTCTGTATTCCACTGTGTTGCTTCAGGAAATGAGTGTTTGCCTTGGGGAGTGAAGAGCAGCCTTCTGTCGCCTGCCTGCTGCCATGTTTATATGAGTCTAAATGCTGTTTTAATTGACTGTACTGAAGTGATGGAGGTTTGGAGTCTGTACAACGTTCCATGTTGAGAGTGGAAGCACAGCCGCGCGCACACACACACACACACACACACACACACACACACACACACACACACACACACACACACACACACACACACACACACACACACACACACACACACACACACACACACACACACACACACACACACACACACACACACACACACACACAGTCGTGCTCACAACGAGTCGTGCAGCAACGTGTTGTGAGCTTGTAGATCGGTTATTTCCGCCGAAGATGGTGAAAAAAGAGCAGACCAAGCATAGAGCCAAAAGGGCAAGTTTACTAAGTCTAGGAAACTATCTATGATAGATACCTAGAATCTCCTTCTGGAGGAGAGCGGTTTGAAAAGGGATCTATGATCTATCAGGGTGAGAGAAGACAGATCTTAAGATCTTGTGTTGCATAATATGGAGGATATAGATTGAAATACATTGACACCTTCATTGATCCCGCGGGGGAAATTCAGGCGCCAGACAAGTCAAGCAGGACGTCAGTGTTTTCTGCAACAATTATCTCTAATCAGCTGCATGTCTCCTTCAGCACTGAAGGAGACATGCAGCTCAAACCACAACGGTCTTCTAGTCTTTCACTTCGCACTCGGAATACATGAAATACATTGACACCTTCATTGATCCCGTGGGGGAAATTCAGGCGCCAGAAACAGCACGGCAGTACAAGTTACAGATACAGGGCAAAGAAGTACAGTTTAGGTAGAGAAGAGTAACCACAAAGACACCCTCAAACAAGTATGAACTAGAAAAAGTGCTCCGCGGAGCACAGGTCTCCGCCAGGTCAGGTACGTTATTGTGGCCTCCTGGTGGCGCTATAATAGGCCAATGTGAAAAGGGTGCCATTTCTTCCTTGGCCTAGTGGGAATCTGTGAAATTTCACGGAAATCGCAAGCTGCGTTCATGATTTGAGGCATTTTGTTCAAAACGGACCAATCCTGCAAACTTTGGAAGCCAACCTTAGCCAATCAGGATGGAATATGGGAAATCGGACAGATCCGTGTTGATCACATGACTATAGAGATAATGTGTACCGATTTGCATGACGTTTGGATAAAATCTGTAGGAGTAAATGGGTTTTGCACAAATCGGCCTCCTGGTGGCGCTATAACAGGGCTATGTGAAAGATGTGTGAAATTGGCATCCAGGGAGTGTGTGTGCACAGTTTCGGAGCGAGCGGGCCAACGGTGTCGGAGATTAGCTGTTCACAGACAGACACACGGACGGGCGGACGGACACACACACACACACACACACACACACACACACACACACACACACACACACACACACACACACACACACACACACACACACACACACACACACACACACACACACACACACACACACACACACACACACACACACACACACACACACACACACACACCCCCAACTTGTCTTTCCGTAGCGTAGCGGTACATGAGACTCGGGCGGAATGCAGTGATTCCGTGCCGCCACGTTAATATTGGAGCGTCGGGTTTATATCCTTAACCCAACCAGGTTGTGTAGCCTACATAACTCTCTATGACATAACTCCATAACATAGGACAAGCTACTGTAAGTTTGTAGAAAAGGTGGCCGGGAGCCCCAACCGCGGGACTCCCGGCGCAAAAGCGCTCGTATATTTTTGAAAATAGCAGATCTACAAGCTCACAACGCGTCGCGATGCAGCGCTGGCTTGTGAGCTTGTAGATCTGCTATTTTCAATACAGACAGATCTACAATCTTATCTGAATGACTGTTAAAGCAGTTTGTTTAAATTACTTTATAAAATGATATGTTTTCACAGCGATTATTTATTAGTGTAGATATACACATTTAGGAGTGGATTATGTGTCTAGATGCTTGTCAGACAGTCAGACAATGCTGCTCCGCAGCTCTAGAATGGAATAAACGGGTGCAGCCAACGTCAACAACTGGTCTCGACCAGACGTGAGATGTCAGCCTACGGTAGGATGAAGCCCACGTCGGTATATATTGATAAATGCCGAAAGGTGCGGTGATCTCGCCGTATGCTCATTATTCGGGCTGCACCGCGTTGATAAATGAGGGCCAGTGTCTCTACAGCACTGCTCACTCTGACATCTCACCTCTTCAGACTCAGCTCAACCTCTCCCCCACTAACACCTCAGTCTCTCTGTACTCCTTCTTAGTGTCACATGTGTTCAATTGATGCTAGTTTACTATGCAGATATCTTTTTCTAATGTTTTTGTGACTTAGAATTGTTTTTAGTTTTTCTTGATCGCAATGCTAAGAATGTGATTTAGGTTGATTGTTTACCTGTTTTATTAGTATGTACATGATGTTATTTAGAGGCACTACATCGTTCTCTCTGCACTCTACTTATGTGATTCTTTACCTTGTTGTGGAGGACATGCAGGTGGCTGGAGGGACCGAGGAGGATGCAGAGAACAGAACCAGATGGAAACAGATGATCTGCTGTGGCGTGACCCTCCTGTAGGGAATGAAGAAGAGGAAGACAGTATGTCAGTGTCTGTCTGTCTGTCTGTCTGTCTGTCTGTCTGTCTGTCTGTCTGTCTGTGTTATAGTGTGTGGTGTAAACCATTGTCAGCACCTAAATATCTTGTTCCATGTGTGTGTTTGTCGGACTGACCGTGGGTGCTACTGGGACGTAAGTCGGGGCTTGATCAACCCTGGCTGGGTCACCTGGGCGAGGGTGTATGTTGTATGTTGCGAGACCCGAAACACCCTATGACCCCAGGCTACAACACTGATGATACGTCCCAGTTGCATCCATGTGATGTTTTTCTTTATCAGTTATTCTATTTATAGTGGCTCATAAGAATTTATAGACTACGTGACAACCAGGAATAGTTTGGTGACCACAGGAGAGACTGTTGACAGCCGGAATGTAGACGGCATCCCGGGAGCAGTATGGGTTAGCGCCCCATGCTGTGTCTTCCGTGAGGAAGAAGCCCAACAAACCCGCGGTTAGGCCTTTAGGAGGGCCATTCCAGCGTACCGCAAGGGGAGCTAATACCATTAGACGGCCCAATCTAGTGGTATCGGCACCAAGGAACCATCACGCCAGAAGGAAATGTTTGGATCGGGGCGGTGCACCTGATCTGGCGCAGCGCTCAGGTCCTGGACCTGGTGAGACGAAGGAGGAGCCCGGCCAGGAGACAACCCACAGAGCCTAGTCCTTCCACGGGCCAGAGACTCCCCGAGTCCCGGCAGAGTACTTCCGGAGAAGCGGACAGCCCTTTCTTTCCCTATAGGACTGACCGTGGGTAGCTACTGGGACGTAAGTCGGGGCTTGATCAACCCTGGCTGGGTCACCTGGGTGAGGGTGTATGTTGTATGTTGCGAGACCCGAAACACCCTATGACCCCAGGCTACAACACTGATGATACGTCCCAGTTGCATCCATGTGATGTTTTTCTTTATCAGTCACCAATTTGTGACCAATTATGCAATATTTCACTCGACCATGACAATGACCTTGACCATGACTTTTCGACCCAGACTTTAATCTCTTCAGGCGGTCTGCTGATAATTACCACAGAGTTTTAAGAAGGTCTGTGTTTTATTTTATTCTCACACACACACATGTGTGCACACGCGCACACACACACGCGCACACACACGCAGAGGAGCAAATGCAACACATTGCCACATAGTGCTGCAGGCAGGGTTATTAAAAAAAAGCAGCATCAATTATTTGTGGAGCTCAAGTCAAGCAGGACGTCAGTGTTTTCTGCAACAATTATCTATAATCAGCTGCATGTCTCCTTCAGCGCTGAAGGAGACATGCAGCTCAAACCTGTCTCAACTGTCTTCTATATTCTTTCACTTCAGCACTCGGCACACATTTCTTGTTCTTATTTGAAATCTTTAGTTACTAGTTACAAGAAGTTACAAGAAGATTTTGATTATTATTACAAAACATACATTAACCACTACAGTCCCTTCGGTGATTTGAAAATAGCCCATCTACAAGCTCACAATGCGTCGTGATGCAACGCATTGTGAGCTTGTAGATCTGCTATTTTCAAAAGATTTGTATACATTTGAAAACTTGTGAAATGGGACATTCTGCATAATGAGTACTTTCTACTTTTGGTACTTTAAGTACATTTTGATGCCAATACTCTTATACTTTTATATATTTAGAATTTCTGACTTTTACTTGTTACAGAGTATTTCTACATTCTTCTACATCCTCCTCCTCCTCATGCCCACACCTGTTGTGTTATGATAATGAGGGGGAGGGTATGTTTTTACTATGTGACTAAAGCGCTGTTTTTCTATTGGCACGTTTGACCCTCAAGGTTTCAGCCTCCAGGTAGAAACTCAAAATAGTCAGAGAAGACATGAAACACCATAAAAACACCACCAGGGGGCTTAATGAAGTTCTATCAACCTCATAGACACATGAAAAACAGAAAAGGTGCAAAACCATGGCACCACCTCTTTAAGTAAAAAAAACGTAGCACTTTTTCCACCAATGCCCTCATCATCTTAACGACATTGGTTTCCTGCCAATGCTGTTAATTTCCTCAACATGTAAATGTCCTTAATGTGAGCAAGTCCCCCCCCCCCCACCCTTTGACTGGAAAAAAATAAAAACCTGTTGTGAGTTAATGAACCTTTTGTAATTACATCGCTATGGCAACGGCGCTACCTGGTCGGGATGATATTACATGATGGCGTCTCTCTCTCTCTCTCTTCTGGGTGATCAGACCCACGCGACGGCCACAGCTCGTTAAAAAAAACTCTCATAACGACCTCCGCTTTACGCCTCGGCGTACGGCCGTGTGTCGCGTGGGGCGAGAAAACAGCCGACATACAAGCTGACATACAGCCGACAAACAGCCCACATACAAGCTGACATACAGCCGACAAACAGCCCACATACAAGCTGACATACAACCGACAAACAGCCCACATACAAGCTGACATACAACCGACAAACAGCCCACATACAAGCTGACATACAACCGACAAACAGCCCACATACAAGCTGACATACAGCCGACAAACAGCCCACATACAAGCTGACATACAGCCGATAAACAGCCCACATACAAGCTGATATACAGCCGACAAACAGCCCACATACAAGCTGACATACAGCCGACAAACAGCCCACATACAAGCTGACATACAGCCGACAAACAGCCCACATACAAGCTGACATACAGCCGATAAACAGCCCACATACAAGCTCACATCACGTGGCGGACGCCACGTGATGTGAGCTTGTACGTCGGCTGATTTTTTTTCGGTCGTATACGCGACACCGTCGTGGGACGGGAGCACAAATCGGACTCCTCCCGCCCGCCGCCGCCTCCTGCCGCTGAGCCACAACGAGGTGGGAACGCGACGCATCGTTAGGCCCTGAAAAACCCCAATGCTTAATGTCATTAAACCTCTCCCAGAATGCAACGTGTTTATAACCCATTCAAACCGGGGAACTAGGGGCGTGTAACGATACGTTTTAACAACGATTCCATACGTATCACGTCAAACGATACGATATTTAGCTGTTTGCATATCGACATTAGTAGATCGTTGAAAATTCAAAAAGGTTTTTCGATGCAGTTACTATATCGTTACACCCTCTACGGGGAACGCATCTGTGTCATTTTAAGATTTCTTTGCGCTGTCCAAAAATAGCAGATCTACAAGCTCATAGCGCGGCACCGAGTGCCGCGCTATGAGCTTGTAGATCTGCTATTTTTTTTTTAAATCGTGAAATATGTGTGTACATCTTTGAATATATATATTTTTTAAAGCGAACATTTGTAACTCAAATCTTTGCTTCTGGGTGATTCATGTCTTCTAAATCCTAACATTTATTTTTGAAAAATAACTGTCAAGGACCCCAAAATGATATGTATTTGTCCGCGGACCCCCCCCCCCCCTGTTCCAGGGACCCCCAGAAGCAAAGATTTGAGTTAAAAAATTAAAATTTATATTCAAAGATTTGCACACATTTTCACGATAAAAATCTAACAAAATAGCAGATCTACAAGCTCAAGCTCATAGCTCATGAGCTTGTATATCTGCTATTTATGAATAGCCAAAGTAATCTAAAGTGACACAGAAGCGTTCCCGGTCTTAAAGGGTTAATAGCCTGGCTGTTCCCACCGCAGCCCGTTCATTAGACGGTGATGTCCGCGTGCGAGGCTAATGAAATCTACAACGAGGCAAAGCAGCAGGTCTAACGGCTCCACTAATGTAATGTACAGAGGGGTTTGTGTTACACGTCATAACTGTGGCTGAATTGGACGTGAGACATGGAAATGGAGAACCTAACAGACATAATTTGTAATCATGTCTTATGTTAATGTGTGTACTGTGTGTTCACGTAGGCAGAGGCCTCGTATGATCCCTTAATTGGGCTGCTTGCCTCCTCCTGGCACTCTTTTCCCTTTTATATTGTCTACACACATTTTGTACTGTTTTTTTTTAATCGTGCTGATTAAACATACATCAAATAACATCAAATCAAATTTATCGACAACTTGGTCAAATTGAAACAGTGGTTATTAATGAACAACTTACGCCCTATTTTAGACATCACAACGCTTTGATAATAGCGACTTTTGCGGCTCTACAATTAGCAGATATGCAACATTTTTTTATACTGAAAGAGTTGTAACATGTTTAATTGAGCTGCTTCATCATAACTCAACATTACAGTCAAAACCAAATGAGTCTAATTAAATATTAGCATTTGTACACTCTCTCATAGTTATGGGGGGCCTGGAAATTAAAAAGTTTGAGAACCACTGTTTTTCAAGAAGCAATTAACAGAATGTATTTGTCGCTATACTTGTC
The DNA here is from genome assembly GCF_963454915.1 of Gymnoscopelus microlampas. Classification (NCBI taxonomy): domain Eukaryota; kingdom Metazoa; phylum Chordata; class Actinopteri; order Myctophiformes; family Myctophidae; genus Gymnoscopelus; species Gymnoscopelus microlampas. The sequence continues at coordinate 49,404,035 of NC_139952.1, read as the reverse complement.
ACACTTGGTACAAGAAGCAACAGCAAAACAACTCAACCATAACCATTACTGTGTACTGGATACAATATGAACTAGAAGAGTAATACATGCATTGATAATAATGCTGTATAAGGACATTGAAGTAATACTAATAGGATTAAGATTTGAGCAATCTAAATAGGATTAATTATAGTGTCATATTTTTGTACTTATTATTCTGTTTATTGGCCATGACCCTGTTCAAGATGGCGTTGGGAAAGCAATATCTTTTTGCACATTTATTAGGTTTACTTACACTTTTCTACACATTACTACTTATTACCTTACTTGACTTTTTAGTTCCTTACTTGTAGGGCTGCACGATTATGTCCAAAATCATTATCACAATAATTTTGATCAATATTGACATCACGATTATTTATCACGATTATTCATTGAGTTTAATGACAAAAGTAAATGTTTGTCTCACAAACATAATCACTGCTTTCACGTTGAAGTTGTGCTGATGAACATTCCTGCTAATGGAGGTTTGATTCAAAATAAATACCAAAACTTTACACTAAATGAAAACAACAGAGCAATGCTTTCACTTTGAATTCACTGCTAATAAACACATCTTTGCAGACTTAAATACTTCAAGAGTCTTTCACTCCATTCATGGTACCTTCACGATGGATGTGAATAAAACTGCTGAACCTCACTAGTTGACGTACATTTTAACTGATACTTTGACAGTTTGGCATGCCGAAAATGGTGGATCTACAAGCTCACAATGCCTCTCGTAAACATCACTAATCGGACGATCATGTTAATCTAATTGTGGGACAAAATCATGATCCCAAAATTACATTAGTTGTGCAGCCCTGATGGCTTGTTTTGATCAGTGGTGTTAAGTAACTAAGTACATTTAAAATGGTAAATGGTAAATGGTGCATTTATATTGCGCTTTTATCCAAAGCGCTTTACATACTGTAGATTGTGCATTACATTCACACATTCACACACACATTCACACAACGATGGAGGAGGAAACCATGCAAAACACCAACCTGCTCATCGGGGGCAATTAGGGGTTCAGCGTCTTGCTCAAGGACACTTCCACACTATCTCTAGGGGAGCCCCCCAGCCCGGGATCGAACTGGGAACCTTGCGGTTTCCAGTTCACTCTACCCGGCCACTCTACCCCTGAGCCGCTACTGTATGTCCAAATTCATTTGTATTTGAAAACTTGTGAAATGGGACATTCTGCAGTATGAGTACTTTCTACTTTTGATACTTTAAGAACATTTTCATACCAATACTTGTGTACTTTTATTCAAGTCAATTTTGAATTCCGGACAGTATTTTTACATAGCAGTATTGATACTTTGTTTTTCCGCCACTGGTTTGATCGTACATATTGCACATGGTTAGCAGCACATTACGGTGGAGTCTGTCACCCCAACATGTCACATGTCACGTCCTTCCATGAGCAGAGCAACGTGACAAAATACCATCTTTGAATCTTGGTAACTGGTTAAAATATCTGACACATTTATTTAAAGTGAGACTGAAAAAACGCCTGGAAAATGACTACCCTGTCAGGAAGCAAGGCTGCTCCAGTCACACAGAAAGAATTAAATCAAGTTCAACTTTTTTTTTTAAAAGAGGAGGGGAATACTTTTAGAGATGGCTTTGTGGAAATAAATCATGCGTCTCTTATTATACATCTTCAAAACTAAGTGAATGCTGCACAGAGTTAAAATCATCTGAGAAATCATTCCTCGTTGAATGAAAATGATTCTCCTACATCAGAGAGGAAGGATAGAGATGTTGTTATGACCCACAATCCCCCTCTCTCCTAACAATCACGTGCGATGCCACCCATAGATATAGAAACCTAGGCCACTGCAGTTCATTGGAGCGACGTGTATCACGGCCGCCATTTTGGAGAAGGCAAGCTTCCTGACTACTGGCCAATAACAGCGCGTATCTTTCCCGGTATTGGCAGAATCTAGTTGTATATTTTTTTATTTTTTTTAACACATTGAGTGCCATAAACGGTCCGGACAGTTTTTGGCCCATTTTTTTAAAAATATATTTTTCCCACGTGGGGCGCTCTAACAAAACTTTGGGATCATCCAAGGAGTCTCTAAGAAGGAGAGGCCGGGTGTGGATCCATGTCAAAAATCCTTCCGGTCGTCCGCTCCAATGTTAACTCCTTGACTAAAAGCTTAATATCTCCTATTTCTTTTTAACGTGGTGGAAGTGAGCCGTTTTTGATCGCCGATCACTCTGCAATGGAGGATCGCGTTAGAAATATTATTGTTCCAGGCGTTAGTCGGGACCCTCCGCCGTCTCGCACGCAGGCTTTGTTTACATGCACTTTCTCATTGGGGCTTTATATGTCTATGGTGCCACCAGTACGACACATCTTCAGTTGGGTTCCCCGACGTGTGTTTCTCCTGTGTTTTGGCCATTTATCACAAGACACCCTCTGCCGAGGTCGGCCCACCACAGGCTGATCAGCCCTGGGTGTGTGTCACATGGTGGTCATTTGGCAGCCCACGATGCGTCCCTACGTTTCAGCCACAGCCAGAAATGTGGGAATAAGACATAAAGGTGCGTGCGAGCATAGCTGCAGATATATACTCTACATGATATGCTATGAGCGTTAAGGTGAGAGAGAAACAAAACAAAACAATGGTTGTACATGGGATTGAGGTGCAAAGTGTCAGCTCGTGTCGACTGCATATAGTCCATATAAGGTAACTGACACTGGTATCATTCACAGGTAGGTCCATGAGGAAGAGCAAAATTAAGTCAAAATAAAGTCACTGTCCCTGCATGGTATAATCCACATGTAGACAGTGGTGGAAGAAGTACTCAGATATTCTCAGCTACAAGTAAAAGGCCTGTGTAGAGTAAAAGTACAAAAGTATTGGCATCAAAATATGCTTGGTGTACCAAAAGTACAAGCTCACAACGTGTCGCATCGCAAATAGCCTAGGTATAAAATAGGGCTAAAGTGGTTAATGTATGTTTTATAATATAACAATCAAAATCTACAAAGTAACTAGTGACTAAAGTTTTCAAATAATTGTAGTGGAGTAAAAGTACAATATTTGCCTCTGAGATGTAGTGGAGTAGAAGTAAAATGAGTGAAAACTGGAAATACTCCAGTAAAGTCAACATACCTCAAGTACAGTACTTGAGTAAATGTACTTAGTTACTTTCCACCACTGCATGTAGGTACTAACTGACTGACTGACAGGATGATACCGACGACAATAAGACATAGAACAAAAACTTCAGTCATCATACGAGTCATTTTAATGACTAACATCATTTGTCTCATTATATATCCCACCGAGGATCAAGCTCAGAGCAATTATCAGATCCCACAACGGCTCCTAACTTAACCCATTAAGACCTGGAACGCATCTGTGTCACTTTTTCATTTGAGCTAAAAAGCATTATTTTACACTTTGGCTATTTTAGAAAAATCGTGAAAATGTGTGCAAATCTTTGAATATATATTGTTTAAAGCAAACATTTTTAACTCTATTCTTTGCTTCTGGGGGGGAGGTCCCTGGAACAAAACATTTTGAGATGGGGGTCGGCGGCCAAATACATATAATTTCAGGGGGGGGTCCTTGACATGAAAAAGTTTGAGCACCACTGATATAGAAACATAGCTTCAGGTCTTATTGGGTTAATTTGAAAAACATTAATTTAGATTTATTTCTTTCCGGACCGTGGTTGAATGAATCCCCCATCGTGCCATTTATTTCGATACGGGAAATTGATCGCGGCTGTCTCTCTCTCGGGGATCCAACACTGTGAAACCCAGAGTGTCAAATTTAACTCAATGCAGAGATTTTGCACAAAATGGAACCTTTTGCGGGCCCTCGAACTCTCTGAGAGCGTACTGTACATTCAAATATCCGAATGGAGTCTGTGACTCTGAGAGCGTACGAAACGGAACCAAAAGGGACCCGTTTACGGGTCCCTTTTGGTTCCGCTTCGTATACTCTCAGAGTTAAAGGAACACTCGGGATTTCGACAGCAGGCTCCCCTCTGTGTGAAGAGGGTTGGGTGGTACACACACACACACACACACACACACACACACACACACACACACACACACACACACACACACACACACACACACACACACACACACACACACACACACACACACACACACACACACACACACACACACACACACACACACACACGGAGGATGACAGGTTGTCATATAGTTTAACTCAGTGTCAGCCAGGCTGCGGTTCTTCCTGGTGACAGTAATTATAGGTGACAGGGCTAACTCTTTAAGACCTGGAACGCATCTGTGTCACTCTAGATGTCTTTGGCTATTCAAAAATAGCAGATATACAAGCTCGTAGCGCGGCACCGAGTGCCGCGCTACGAGCTTGTAGATCTGCTATTTTTGAAAAATCGTGAAAAAATATTTTTTACATTATTTTCGAAAAAAATATATTTTCTTAAATCGGTCTCAGGTCTTAAAGGGCTAAGTACAAGGCTCTGCATGTGACAATGATGACTGTGGCGCCGGTGGTGCATGGGGGGGAAGAAGAAGAAGAAGAAGAAGAGGAGGAGGCCTCTGTCTCTGTGCCACCGCCGCGGTGCCACCGCGGCATCGCCGTGCCCCTTCATCTGCCGTGACACCAGTTATTATGCAGACGAGGAGATTGTCAACCGCCAACATTATCCCATTACGACCGGGAAACGCATCCGTGTCATTTTTAGATTTAAAAAATAGCAGATCTACAAACTCATGAGCTTGTAGATCTGCTATTGTTTTTTGGAAAAATCGTGAAAATGTGTGCAAATCTTTAGTTTGAATATATATATATATATATATATATATATATATATATATAATTTTTTAAAGCAAACCATTATCGTATACTTTAGCTATTCAAAAATAGCAGATATACAAGCTCATAGTGCGGCATCGAGTGCCACGCTATGAGCTTGTAGATCTGCTATTTTTGAAAAATCTTGTGCAAAATGTGTGCAAATCTTTGAAAATACATAATTCTAGAGGAAACACTTTTACTCAAATCTTTGCTTCTGGGTGATTCTACAAATGTCTTCTAAATCCTAACAGTTTTTTTTTTTTTAAACATATGTTGCTGTAATATCAGTGGTTCTCTAACCTTTTTCATGTTAAGAACCCTCAAAATTATATGCATTTGGCCGCGGACCCTCATCTCAAAATATGTTGTTTCAGGGATGAGGGACCCCCCAGAAGCAAAGATTTGAGTTAAAAATGTTTCCTCTAAAAAGATTCAAAGATTTGCACAGATTTTCCTCAATTTTTCAAAAATAGCAGATCTACAAGCTCATAGCTCATGTGAGCTTGTAGATCTGCTGTTTTTGAATAGCCAAAGTATACGACAATGGTTTAAGTGGTTACACACAGATGCGTTCCCGGTCTTGTTGGGTTATTGGACCTTTGGCTGACGCGGGTGGAAAATACGGGACACAATCAGAAATGGAATACATGACAGTTTCATTTTGATATGGAGATCTCTGTCTTTTTGGGAGGGGGGGGGGGGGGGGGGGGGGGGGAGTTATTTGGGGGGGCAGGGGGGGGGGGGGGGGGGGGGGGGGGGGCAGAAGGTATTTTTTTGCCAACGTTTTCATTTGTCAGTTTCACAGGTTCTCTGGGTACATTTTAATAAGGATGCAGCCTTTAACCGTTTCCAATAACGGCTGTTATTAAATGGAGTTATTGTTGTCTTTTACACTATATATATATATATAGGATGCGCACGCGCACACACACACACACACACACACACACACACACACACACACACACACACACACACACACACACACACACACACACACACACACACACACACACACACACACACACACACACACACACACACACACACACACACACACACACACACACACACACACACACACACACACACACACACGTTCTTATCCAGAGTGACTTACAAGTGTGAGATCGTTGACCCGGGTTCATGTTTTCTCCCCCCATAACTATTCATAGTGAACAGATCAACCAGGTATGTTCGTATACATACCTAGGAGTAGTAATTGACCACCTTCTGTCATGGAAAGAACAGATTGAATCAGTGGGTAAGAAGACAAAGCAAAGAGTCTATTTCCTTCGCCGTTTGAGATCTTTTGGTGCTAGTAGACAGATTCTTCTTTTGTTTTTCACTTCTGTTATAATGAGTGTTCTTCAGTACTGTAGTACCACCTGGTATGGATGTCTGTCTGTAGCCTTAAAGTCACAACTGCTGCAGCAACTGAACATTTGTTCAAAGATTGTTGGACAGCCACTTCAGAGGCTCTATACAACTACGTATAATGATAGTATGATAAGGTTGGCAAGGAATATCACTTCAAACACTAGCCATGCTTTGTATGGAGAATATAGGTTGCTGCCTTCAGGAAGGAGATACGGTGTTCCTACATACAATAAGGTCAAACTGAAGAGGTCCTTTGTCCATCAGACGACACTGAGGCTTAATCAGGATTTATAGGCCAAGGGTAGGCTGAGAGGTGGACATTGCTCTTGTCTTTGTATGTCTTTATGTATGTATTTTGTATTGTGTTTTGTTTTTCTTGTGTCATGTCAAATGTGTGAACTGTTTATTGTTGCATACATGGCTGCTGGGTCGCAAGACAAATTTCAGTGTGAACTGACAATAAAGTATTATCGTATCGTATCGTATCGTATTTCTCCGAACAACAAGATAAATATTCATACTGTAAGTAGCAGTTCAGAGAGAACAATGTCTGGTGTCCTAGGATACCATGTAAACAAAGAACCTACAGTAGCACCTGTCTAGACCAGTGGTTTTCAACCTTTTTTTGCGTCAAGGACCCCCAAATTGACACACATTTGCCCAGGGACCCCCATTTGAAAAGTTATGCCAGATACCCCCATAAGAGAAGATTTGTACTTCTCTAGCAGTGATTCTCAACCATTTTAATTTCACGGACCCCCAGTTTAACATGCATTAGAGCTACAGACCCCCATTTAATGGCATTTCTATCTCTGGGACCCCAATTTTTATTATAAAATCAATGTTAATTTAACTCTGAGAGGGTCCATTTGGTTCCATTTGTACACTCTCAGAGGTACAGACCCATAAGGGTCCAATTGGTTCTTATCTATCCATTTAGCTGGGGACCCCCTGGAACTCCCTCAAGGACCACTGGTAGTCCCCGGACCACTGTTTGAAAACCACTGGTCAAGACAATGTGCTATATAAATAACATTCTGTACTTTTGAAACTATTTACCTTATTCTTGGCTCTTCTCCAGGGCAGCACCATTGTCCCTTTTCTGCTCTTCATTCATGTTCACTTCCTCCCCCCCCAGCAGGCTGCAGGTGTAATGCAGGTAATCAGTGCAGGTTGCCAGATTCTGCAAGAGAAACAAGCGGCCAGCTCTATGAAAACAAGCCCAAAAGAAGCAACTAGGCTAAGTGTTACCACTTTACATCGGATATTTGAAAATGGCAGATCTACAAGCTCATAACGTGTCACATCTCGACATGTTGTGAGCTTGTAGATCTGCTATGTTCAAAAAATATTGGGGTTAAAAAACATTTTTTGGAATATTTTAACAAAGATCTTGTATTGGGGTCCCTGGCACAAATATTTTCAGATGGGGGTCCGCAGACATATACATATTAATCAGGGGGAACCTGACATGAAAACATGTGGGAACCACTGGTTTAGAAAACATTAGGAAGCAAGCCCAAATAAGCAACTACAGTTCCCAAGGCACAAAGTCGCTTATTGTAAGCAGACATGGCAACACTGGTAAACAGGAAACCACTTGATGTGGCGCTCCCCATGTATGCGTGCGTGTGTGTGTGTGTGTGTGTGCGTGTGCGTGCGTGCGTGCGTGCGTGTGTGTGTCATGGCAGGACAGTGGATCGTCATGTATCTTGTGATAAACATGTCCCTGTTGTCAGCATCTCCATAGAGACCCGCACCTCGCCACAGACTAGAGCCCCGCCCCCGGCCGGCCCCCCAGGACCTTATTCAGTGTTTCCTAAAACAAAGGTTCATTTTTATGGGCTGCGAGTAAATAAATATCCCTTTTGGCTTGGATTTCCACAATTTTTGAAACATGGCTTAATTCATAAGATATAACGTATACGTTTAGGGTCTCAGGGGGAGAGGGTCTGGAGCTGAGACAGCAACAATAGCAATAACACTGTTATTTGAGGTCGATACGCCGTGCTTATTCCCTTCTCACAATCAGCTTTATTTGTCACATCACACGGTCTACAGGTGTAAGAACAGTGGGTGGAATTATTGTTTCTCGTGCACGCCCCATCCATTGTATAGTATTCTGTGAGAAGAGGATATACAGGCACAGAGAGAGCAAAAGGAAAGATGGAAAACATGTTAAAAGGATAGTTCAGCCCCTAAATTACTCATTTTCTATTGATCAGTCACCCCATGGAGACTTGAATTCATGGATATTGTTTAGTTTTTGTCAATCATTTGATGACCGGCAGCGGTTCCGGTAGGAGACACACAGAGTCTCCTTTGTGTCTCCTTACCGGAACCGCTGCCTACCGGTCCTGCTGGTCATCACATTATTGTCTTAGGAATGAGACAAAAACAAAAACATATCCATGAATTCAAGTCTCAGTCAGCTGCTGTCACTGACTGCTCACGTTACTCTTTTACCTGCTTTTTACTAACTTTTACTGACACTAACTTTACAAAGATGTACAGAAAATGGGGATGAACCTGTGTAGTTTATGTCTGCTCCAACAGCCAAGCAGGTAAAGAGTAACGAGAACAGCAGCAGCTGACTGAGTTTGACACCACAGCAATGGCGGCGCCACCTACAGGGCAGCACTCCGTGGATTCGTGTATACTACTCGATCATACTACAACGTCACACATATGCATCAAAAGTAGCAGATCTACAAGCTCTAAACGCGGCGCGAAGCGACGCGTTTAGAGCTTGTAGATCTGCTACTTTTGCCATTTTTGAATTTTGAATTGTTGTACAATATGAGGTTTCCACCCGACAGACGATGTACTGTATACAGATAGAATGTGAAGAAAACATCATGTATCATCAGTGTGGTAGCCTGGGGTCATAGGTTGTTTGGGGTCTCACAACAACACACACACCCTCGCCCAGGTGACCCAACCGGGGTTTGATCAAGCCCTGACCTATACGTCCTATAAATAGAATCACTAACTATAAAGAAAAAAATCACATGGATGCACCTGGGACGTATCATCAGTGTTGTAGCACATACAGTACTAACTACTATGTGGAGTATCGCCACAATACCGCCTGTCAGGTAAGCACCACACCAGGGAGAGGCCATGGGACAGAGACAGAGTGAGACCGCGCAGGCAGCGCACCAGCCTGGGCAGCGTCATAGAAGGGCGTTACCTGCCACTCACCATCATGAATCAGCCCCAACTCAGCGCAGCTGCGGCGACAGGTTAGGTGTGGCACCTGGCTACAAGTATGGCTACTCTGTCTCAGTCTGGCATTGGCTCTCCTGGTGACTGGACGGGTGCTACAGGCGGTAAGGCAATATTCTCCACTATTCCCGCACATTGATGAATGCTTGTGAATCGTAGTATTAAAAGGATACTCTTTGTTTACTCCTAGGCAACCTGTGGGAGTTAATCACATTACCCGACACAATGCATGGATAAATGACGATGACGCTGAGGCGCATGGATTCCAAACAGAGACATTGTGATGCATGAAAATACCCCGACGCGGGGCGAACTTTGAGTTTGATCTTTATTATTTGAAGTTATTTGAAAAGTATTACCAAGGACCTGCGGGTCCCATATACGAAAGGTGTTGAATAAATACCCTTAATTGGGCTTGTACCCTGCATTTTGTGTTTGGCTTTGATCAGTTCCCCACATATGGTGGAGAATACGGGTACACTGATCCACGCCAAACCCAAAAAACCATGGAGCATGCCAACGCCCTGACGGCCCTGTTGAGGAGCCAAACCGATTTGCAGACAGCGGTACAAAAGTTAATTGACAGGATTAGCCGTGATGTGGCTAGCACACGCGCACCTAGAGAAGTACTCACCAAATTGACACCAGAAGATGATATTGAAGCGTACCTGGAAGTGTTTGAGCGCACCGCAGCCAGAGAGAGGTGGCCAGTCGGAGACTGGGCCTCGCTCTTGGCCCCGTTCCTCACCGGCGAGGCCCAGCGGGTGTGCCGGGATTTAACCCTCGCCGACGCCAGAGATTACAGGAAGTTGAAGGACGCCATCCTCGCCACCCAGGGATACAGCCTCCCAGCTCGAGCGCAGCGCTACCACAGCTGGGCCTACAACTCGGCCTTTCCCCCTCGCCCGCAGGTAGCGGCTCTTCTGCGCAGCGCTCATAGCTGGCTTACCACCGGGGGAGATCCACCTATCATCGACCGCTTAGTGATCGACAGATGTATACGTTCGTTGCCGCCTGACGCCCGGAGATACGCCTCACAAGTGAGTCCAAGCTCACTGGAGGCACTCGTGGCCCTCTTAGAAAACCACCAAGTGAGCGTGGACATGATGAGGACCACGCGCACCGAAGCAGCCAGGAGCCCTGGGGAGGAGAAGCCCAGCCGCGATCGTCGAAGGTCGACGCCACCGAACCCATCCGCCGCCCGGACTGAGGCCGCCGTTGCCGAAGGGCCCACCCGAGGCCCACATCAACGCCGCTGTTATGTCTGCGGGCAGGCGGACCATATTTCCTGGTCGTGCCCCGAGAGAGAGCGCGACGTATCCATGGGGACCGCAGCCAGCTCCGACAGCGCGCGGCCCTGCCTGCACACCGGCACCAGCCCGCACCGCCAGACACGCCTGCCCGTGAAGATTGGACGGACCGACACGCACGCCCTGCTGGATTCCGGCAGCGCGGTGACTCTCGTACGAGCGGACCTGGCCGGGAAGCTCAGCGCCGTCACCGTGCCTGTAACCTGTGTCCATGGCGATGTGCGCCACTATCCGGTGACCCAGCTCCGCGTCCAGACGCCCCGGGGAGACGCCGTGGTACCAGCCGGGGTCGTGCCCAACCTGCCCGTGCCGTTGCTGATCGGCGCTGATTGTGTCCTGTTCGCCCGGTACTGGGACCCCGGCCTACTGCGCGGCACCGCCCGCCACCGTCGCCGACGCGTCCCGCGCCCGGCGCCTCCAGGCGCGCTCCACGCCTGCCCTGCGTTCCGCGCCACCACACCAGCTGGCCTGAGTGACAGCTCCCCGGCAGGAGATGGGGGAGACGAGAGAGACGCGAGAGACGAGAGAGATGAGAGAGACGAGAGAGACGAGAGAGACAAAGAAAAGGAGAGGAGAGGAAAAGACCAGAGACGGGAGGCGGAGGACATGCAGGCCACGTCAAGCCAGGGGGCCGCGGGCCCCGCTGATGTTGCGGACCCCTTCGCCGAATTCCCCGGCGCCGAAGCTCTCGAACCACCCCGGGCTGGGGGGTTCGCCACGGCGCAGTGGACCGACCCGAACCTGGACATGGCGCGCCGGAACGTGGCCGCCATCGACGGGAAGAAATGTGAGGGGGTGAGTGCATTGAGTCACCCATACTTCCTTGTAAAAAAAGACTTGTTATATCGGGGTGTGTTGGACAAGGGGGGGGACCTAGTCGAGCAGCTACTTGTGCCAAAAGAATATGTGTCACGGGTGTTATATTTAGGACATACGCACCAACTAGGAGCGCACTTGGGAAGCCAAAAGACATACGAGCGCATATTGGCCCGCTTCTACTGGCCCGGGGTTAAACGGGCAGTAGAGGACTTTTGCAAAGGCTGCTCTGAATGTCAAAAGACCGCTCCGCGGCCCACGTTTCATAACCCTCTTGTACCAATGCCGATAATTGAAGTGCCGTTTTCACGCCTTGCCATGGACATTGTGGGTCCGTTGCCAAAATCCAGTCGCGGTCACCGCTATATCTTAGTGATACTAGACTATGCCACTCGATATCCCGAGGCCATTCCCCTGCGGGCGGCCTCGGCGAAAGCGGTGGCCCACGAACTATTGATGCTGTTTAGCCGGGTGGGCATAGCTGAAGAAGTACTAACGGATCAAGGCACCTGTTTCATGTCCCGAGTGATGTCACAATTGTATAAATGGCTGAAAGTGAAGCGCATTCGCACCTCCGTCTACCACCCACAGACGGATGGTTTAGTCGAGAGGTTTAACCAGACTTTAAAAAAAATGTTGAAGAAACTAACTGATGTGGACGGGAAAGACTGGGACCAGTTGATTCCGTATGTGCTCTTTGCCATCAGGGAAGTACCGCAATCGTCCACGGGGTTCTCGCTAGAGCCCGACCGATGCCAGATTTTTGGGTCCGATGCCGATGCCGATTTTGAGAATCCTGGACCACCGATTGCCGATGTTTTTGACCGATATTTTGTAATTAAATAAAATAATAAAAAATAATTTTCTAAAACGTATAAACTTATTTTTTTAATTAAAGTTAAGAATACAAGATTGAGAACATTTAAATAAAATGCAATCACATTATTACAAATAAACATGAATACAATTATTTGAAAACTTTAGTTACTAGGCACTTTGTAGATTTGAATTATTAATATTGTACTAAACATACATTAACCACAAGTCTTCAGCCCTTTTTAAACTTTGGCTATTTGCAGTGGTGGAAAGTAACTATAGTACATTTACTAAATTACTGTACTTAATACAATTTTGTACTAGGTATTTGTACTTCACTTGAGTATTTCCAATACTTTTACTTCTACTCCACTACATCTCAGAGGCAAATATTATACTTTTACTCCACTACAATTATTTGAAAACATTAGTTACTAGTTACTTTGAATATTTTGATCATTATTACAAAACATACATTAATCACTTCAGCCCTGTATAGGGCCATTTGAAAATCGCTGATCTACAAGCTTGTAGATCTGCTATTTTCAAAATATTTTCATACATTTGAGAACTTGAAATTGATTAAAATTTGATGCCAATAATTTTGTACTTTTACTCAAGTACATTTTGAATTCCAGACTTTTACTCGTAACAGAGTATTTCGATTTTTTGCAGTATTGATACTTTTACTTAAGTAAAACATTTTAGTACTTTTTCCACCACTGGCTATTTGAAAATAGCAGATCTACAAGCTCACAACATGTTGCTATGCAGTGCGTTGTGAGCTTGTAGATCTGCTATGTTCAAAACATTTTCATACATAATGATAAGGGCTGTAGTGCACTTCTAAATTTAGGTTTTGGTCAATCAATTGATTTAGTTTGTTTTCATATTACATTGACACGACGCTGTCACCGCATCCTGCAACAGACGTGCTCATGCAGAGCCCGTCCATCGATTGGTTGTGAAATCGCCCGACAACCAAGAACAACCAATAAAACCCACAACTGTCCCTTCGGACTATAGGATCTATTCTAAACTATGGGATTCTAAAACTTGAGCGTCGAGTCCCTCAGACTTGAGGCTTTGAGCACAACAAAACTGTGTCCTTGTATTTTAGTTATGAACAAAGTCTTGCTGAGAGCAAAATGAACGGCCCAAGGTAAGGGTAATGCTTTACAAAGTTGTAAGAGGAATCCCTTCATCTGACTGACTATCTTGTCCGCGTCTGATGAAAAGTGAAAGTTAATGAAACTCGCCCCAAATCACGCTCACCCCCATTCTTTTTCGCGGACCCACGGTTCTTGCATTTGTTTGATGATAAGGTTGGAACATAGTTTTAATGGGGTTACGTTTAGAAATAAGGTTAGGTAGGTTTAGGCATAGTTTACTGAAGTTACGTTTGTGAATACCGCCGGATTTGCTCCGGGGCGACTGTGTTTTGGGGCGAGAGTTTTGGTATTCTCCGTGCGAGTCGGGTGCGACTGCCAAGCAGCACTCCTCCGCTCAGAAACAGCCTGGAGATGTTAAATTAACGTCTCAGACAGACGTTAATATATATTTATTTAGCGATATACAAGTAGCTTAGAAGATTGTAGTAGCCTATGCCCAATTGCCCATAAAAATATATAGGCTACTAGGGGTGTGCCGATACACTAATTTCACGAAACGATACGATACGATATTTGGCTCACAACTTCGATACGATTTCGATACGATACGATACGCACTTTTTTTTATTATGAAAATATATGGAGGAGAAAAAAGAAAATGCAAACAAATAATTCTGTTTTTGCATTATTCAGACATGCAAACTTGTAGCTTTTCAGCTACAATAGCCGTTTTGAATCCAAATAGTATGACACCTGACCCGAAAAAAAAAACATGTTGTCACTCTTTTCACTTTGGGGCCGTTTGCATGCCTGATTATTATGATTGTAAAAAAAAAAAAAAAAAAAATTTTTTTTTTTTTTTTTTTCAAAAACGATATTTTTTTTTTCCAAAACGATACATATCGTCGCGAAAACGTATCGCGATATATCGCGGGACGATATATCGGCACACCCCTATAGGCTACCTAACCGTTGCATCATGATCCATACATTAACAATGAGGCTCGCATGGAGTCATTCATATCATTTATTAATTCATTGAGCTTATACTGTAGGTCTCTCTGGAAGGCATTGTAGTGGTAGATAACTTTAATCTCACTCAGTATTATTGACACATTGTTGAGAAAAACAAGCAATCTTTGTGGATTTCTCATAAATAAATATAAACACCTTTACCGCAGCTGCGCAGCAATTTCACAATCAGTGAAAATATTAATGACAAAAACATCGGAACATCGGGGGAAATAATGACCGATGTCCGATATTGACTTTGGGGTCAAAAATGACCGATACATCGGGCTCACCGATGTATCGGTCGGGCTCTAGTTCTCGCCATTTGAGCTTGTGTATGGCCGGAGGCCCCGTGGTTTGTTGGACATCGCCAAAGAGACCTGGGAGCGCCAGCCTTCTCCCCACCGCAGTGTGGTGGAACACGTGGAGCGTCTCCAGGCCCGGGCGAAGACCATCTGGCCCCTGGTACGAGAACATATGGAGAAAGCCCAGCGAGACCAGGCCCGGACCTACAACCGAGGCGCCACGCTCCGCGAGTTCCAGGTGGGAGAGAAGGTCCTGGTGTTGGTCCCCAGCTCGGAATGCAAGTTCCTCGCAAAATGGCAAGGACCATACGAGGTCGTGGAGAAGGTGGGCCCCGTGGACTATCGGGTGAGCCAGCCCGGCAGACGGAAAGGCCATCAGATCTACCATGTGAACATACTGAAAAAGTGGATCTCAGCCCCCCGACTACCGCTGCCAGCGCTGATGACCGCCGTGCCCGCGCAGACGCTGCCCCCGGTGCCCATCGGAGAAGACCTCGTCCCAGCCCAGACCCAGGACATCAAGGACCTGCTGGGGCGGAACCGGGACATATTCTCCGAACTCCCCGGCCGAACCACGCTGATCCGGCACGACATCCGCACGGACCCGGGGAAGGTAGTGCGCCAACGGCCATATCGCATCCCAGAAGCCAGACGAATCGCCATCAAAGAAGAGGTGGCCAAGATGATCGAGTTAGGAGTAATCGAGGAGTCGTACAGTCCATGGTCCAGCCCGATCGTGATTGTACCGAAGCCAGACGGGACGCTGCGCTTCTGCAACGATTTCCGAAAATTGAATGACGTCTCCGCCTTTGACGCATACCCGATGCCCCGAGTGGATGAACTGATCGAGCGCCTGGGTCCTGCCCGGTTCGTCAGCACGCTGGACCTGACCAAGGGCTACTGGCAGGTGCCGCTGACGGACCGGGCCAAGGCGAAGACGGCCTTCTCCACGCCCGACGGGCTGTTCCAATACACGGTGCTGCCGTTTGGAGTCCATGGCGCGCCCGCCACATTCCAACGGCTGATGGACCGTGTACTCCGCCCCCACCGAGACTACGCTGCCGCGTACCTAGACGACATCGTGATCCACAGCCCGAGCTGGAGCCTCCATCTGCAGCACCTCCACGCCATCCTTGGGGCGCTCAGACGAGCCGGGCTGACAGCGAATGCAAAAAAGTGCCGCATCGGCCTGACGGAGACCGACTACTTGGGGTTTACGATCGGACGAGGATGCGTGCGGCCCCAGACGCGTAAAGTGGAGCGGATTCGGGAATGGCCCCATCCTGTCACGAAAAAGCAAGTAAAATCGTTCCTTGGCCTTATGGCTTATTATCAAAAATTTGTGAAAAACTATTCTACCATTGCAGCCCCACTGTATGAGCTGACGTGTCAAAAACGCCCCAACCACATTGTCTGGACGGCCGAGACGGAGGCCGCGTTCCAGACCTTGAAGAGCGCGCTCTGTGAGGAGCCAGTATTGAAAGCCCCCGACTTCAGCCGGCCCTTCGTCCTCCACACAGACGCGTCGGGCACCGGGTTGGGGGCGGTCCTCGCACAGGTATTTGATGGAGAGGAACATCCAATTACCTACGTGAGCAGAAAATTACTAGACCATGAGAAAAATTACGCAACAGTAGAAAAAGAGTGTTTAGCGGTGAAATGGGCAATTCACCACCTGCGCTATTACCTGTGGGGCCGTACCTTTACCCTCATTACAGATCATGCACCCCTAAAATGGATGGCCACCAATAAAGACCGGAACGCCAGAGTGACGCGGTGGTTCCTGGAGCTGCAGGACTACTGTTTTAAGGTGGAGCACCGGCCCGGGAAGGAGATTCCACACGCAGACGCACTGTCCCGAATGTATGAAGTAGAGGAGCTGGAAGCCCCCGGACCAAGCGGCGGGCTTAGGGGGGGGATATGTGGAGTATCGCCACAATGCCGCCTGTCAGGTAAGCACCACACCAGGGAGAGGCCATGGGACAGAGACAGAGTGAGACCGCGCAGGCAGCGCACCAGCCTGGGCAGCGTCATAGAAGGGCGTTACCTGCCACTCACCATCATGAATCAGCCCCAACTCAGCGCAGCTGCGGCGACAGGTTAGGTGTGGCACCTGGCTACAAGTATGGCTACTCTGTCTCAGTCTGGCATTGGCTCTCCTGGTGACTGGACGGGTGCTACAGGCGGTAAGGCAATATTCTCCACTATTCCCGCACATTGATGAATGCTTGTGAATCGTAGTATTAAAAGGATACTCTTTGTTTACTCCTAGGCAACCTGTGGGAGTTAATCACATTACCCGACACAATGCATGGATAAATGACGATGACGCTGAGGCGCATGGATTCCAAACAGAGACATTGTGATGCATGAAAATACCCCGACGCGGGGCGAACTTTGAGTTTGATCTTTATTATTTGAAGTTATTTGAAAAGTATTACCAAGGACCTGCGGGTCCCATATACGAAAGGTGTTGAATAAATACCCTTAATTGGGCTTGTACCCTGCATTTTGTGTTTGGCTTTGATCAGTTCCCCACAATACGTTTAGAGCAGGGGTCTTCAACAGGGGGTCCGGGACCCCTAGCGGGTCCTCAGAGTTGCTACAGGGGGTCCGCCAAATCTTGTGATAGTCCCGGACCCCTGTTGAAGACCCCTGCTCTAAACGTGTGATAGGAGTTTTTTATTCTATCTTAACCACTTAAACCCTACCATCCCTTTTCTGTGGAGAACTTAAGCCAAAAATAGCCGATCTACAAGCTCACAACGCCTCGCGCTGCGAGGCGTTGTGAGCTTGTAGATCTGCTATTTTTGGCAAAGAGGTGTAGGTGTAGAGGGGAAGAAAGAGCAGACCAAGTAAACAAAAATGTTGAATCTGAAACACAATTTGATACGATATAGAGGGGGGTCCCTGCTTCATCTCTCTCTCAGCTTAAAAAAAAGTTTTTTTTTAATGTATTTTTTTATAAATAATAAAATCAGTCCAGTCCCCCGCACCTCGCGACCACCGCGAGCGCGAGGAGAACCGAATTAACCGAATTATCCCCCCCAAAAATCAACAAACCCACTCGAAATAACCCGAAAATGTTCGCGTACGGTCCAAATGCGCGCGTGCATCACGCGTGCATGTGTCCCTGATGTGTCCCCCCAGGTTATATTCCATTCCGGCGCCCCTGCTAGGGGGTCCATGGCCTGAAAACGTTGAAGACCCCTGGTTTAGACCTTCCTGGTCTGAGCCAAATGCCGGTCTCGGACCCACGCCAGAGGAAACACTGCCGCGGCCGGCTGTTGTCGGCAGTTACCGGCAACACCGCGTCTGACGCCGCTGCCGGCAAATGCACTCGCTCCTTCTGGCACTCTGTACAACATCTGTACAACATCTGTTCTGACGGTCTTCCGTGGCCAAATACATTAAATACATTACATTACAAATACATTTTGGGGGGTCCTTGATATGGAAAAGTTGGAGCACCACTGATATAGCAACATACTGTTAGGATTTAGAAGGAAAAAAAGATAATTTGGCCATGGACCCCCATCTCAAAATGTTTTGTTCCAGGGACCCCCAAAAGCAAAGATTTGAGTTAAAAATGTTCGCTTTAAAATATATATATTCAAAGATTTGCACAAATTATCATAGCGTGGCACTCGGTGCCGCGCTATGGGTTAATTTTGATTATGATAATTATGTGGATTGTAAAGATTATCTTGTTGTTTTTCTCTTCCTGGTCTGAGCCATGTGACCTGCTGTACTGTCATGTGACCTGCTGTACTGTCATGTGACCTGCTGTACTGTCAGGCTGTGCTGGTGGCTCTAAACATGACCACACTGTACAACAACATCTGTATAACATCTGTCCTGACCACGGCTCAGCTGTCACCACAGATGTTGTACAGCAGAGTGACAGCGCTGTCACCACTGTCCACAAGCATGATGGATACAGGAAGACTACAGTATGGTATTATGGGTACAACACCAGAGGAGCAGCTTCTGGTAACATAAGAACATAAAAAGCACCAAAACATCACTAGTGTGTGGGTGTGTATGTGTATATATATACACATAAATACGCGCACACACACACACACACACACACACACACACACACACACACACACACACACACACACACACACACACACACACACACACACACACACACACACACACACACACACACACACACACACACACACACACACACACACACACACACACACACACACTTAAGTGTCCGTCCGGTAGATCTGCCTTAAGCTCACAAGCTCAGTATCTCCCATGGCCAAGTGGCTATACTGTAGCACTTAAATGCTACAGCTTGCATTACATGAAGAGAACAATACAGAATCTACACAAAGGACAATGTAAATGTAATAGACCACTGGATACAATGTCAATGTAACCAATAATAGACCACTGTATACAATGTAAATGAATAATAGACCACTGGATACAAAGACGCTGATCAGAGTACATTAGAGGTTTCCATGACACAATGTCAGTGATAGCATTAACCCATTAAGAACGGGAAAGAATCTGTGTCATTTTTAGATTTCTTTGGCTATTTTTGAAAAGTCGTGAAAATGTGTGCAAATCTTTGAATATATACATTTTTTTAAAGCGAAAATTTGTAACTCAAATCTTTGCTAATGGGGGATTCTACAAATGTCCCCTAAACAGTTTTCTGAAAAATGTATATTGCTATAATATCAGTGGTTAAGGAACACCCAAAATGATATGTATTTGGCCGCGGACTCCCATCTCAAAATATTTTCTTCCAGGAACCACCTCAGAAAGATTTGAGTTAAAGATGTTCCCTTTAAAAAATACATATATTCAAATGTTTGCACGTAATGGTCAAGATCTTTCAAAAATAGCAGATCTACAAGCACCGCACTATGAGCTTGTAGATCTGCTATTTTTCAATAGCCAAAGTATAAAATAATGGTTATAGGCTACAGTTAAAAATCAAAAATGACACAGATGTGTTCCCGGTTCTAATGGGTTAAATAATCCATTATTCTTATTATTAGATAATAGTAGTACAGAGTCTCTCTTTCTTCCAGCATTGAACCAGACCAGGCCACTGTAACACTGTATCAGAACACGAGCCAGAACATCTAGAGAAACATTTGCATTTATAAAGGTTTGCTCCAACACCTGGCTTCTAATAAGCCACTTTATTCTCTCCCAATTTTTGTTTTTATTTGCGTATGATGGAAAAATTAGTTCCTGTCCATCAAATCCAATGGAGCTGTCACAACCAATGAAGTAGTCCATTTGTTTGTAGACCGCCGCACGTTCACCGTGTTCACGCCCGCCCGGATCGACCACCGGGCGAGGGGGGGGAGGGGGGCGCGGCACGCTCAACCACAAAAATCAATATCCTTGTTGTCGCGCAGAAAACTTGTATCTCCATATTTCAACGTTCTATGTTTGTTTAATAAATCCAGCGGTGGAAAAACTACTCAAATGTTTTACTTAAGTAAAAGTATCAATACTGCAATGTAGAAATATTCAGTAGAACTCCGGAATTCCAACTTTACTTGAAGTACAAAAGTATTAGTATCAAAATGTATTTAAAGTACCAAAAGTAGAAAGTACTCATTAGGCAGAAGGTCCCATATCGAATCCTTTGAAAATAGCCGATCTAAAAGCTCACAACATACAACATGGACATACAAGTTTTCCACCTGACAGAGAACATATACATTACACTGGACACAGTCCAGTTCCTTCTGTCTGGAAAAGGTTGTTTGTGAGAATTCACCTTCGGATGAGAGAGAGCAGCCTATTGGCTGGTTCGTTTAACCTCAGAAAGAGAGCAGTCTATTGGCCGGTTCATTTGACCTCAGTGCCAAAGAGGCTGTTAACTTTGGGAAATTCAAGCTATTTTGCCTCGTAGCCACACATACATTAAGGCTGATTTATGTCTTATGTTGTTACGCTGATGGAAATAGCCGATCTACAAGCCTACAACGCGCTGTTGCACTCCACCGAGCACACACACCATTCTAGTTTGTTACGGTCTATCATTACATTATTTCATAGTACAATTATTTGAGCTAATTAGCAATTATCGCAGGATGTCGAGATTGACCAATCAGATTCAAGTACGCGCCAGTAATAACATACTCTACTATGCAATACCAGTAACATACTCTACTATGTAGGTTAAAATATAACCCTCTGTCCTTCAGTAAAGTACTTGAGTAAATGTACTTAGCTACTTCCCACCGCTGGTCATGGCTGATGGCTAATCTTTGGCTAATGCACTGCTTGTATTAATATACTGTTAATGTACTGCTTGTATTATAAAAAGGGGTACAAATGTACTGCTTGTATTAATGTACTGCTTGTCTATGTTGATCAGAAGACCCAGGTCTGCATGCAGGCTGTCGCAATGAGCTGAAGAAATAACCAATTATGTTTGTTGTGATATATTTTAGACGTTAATTGGATTTTCTTCTTAATCTGTTTTCCTATTGGATGATAAACTGTAGTCCATCACTCAAACTAAAGTGCACCAGAGACAAAACAAATTGGAAGCTGGCATCCATGCTGCTAATCAGAGAAACCTGGGGGGAAAAAAACACTGCAAATACAAAAAATGTCTCTTTGCTAAGAAAGACGGCCTGTTTTCTTCTGGTTCAGGGACCACTCGAACATCTAAAAGGCTTTGTCCCCGGCCCACAAGTTGGGAATCACTGTTTTAACTCTTATTAAAACTGAGAACGCATGATCTGTGTAACCACCTTAACCATTATTTTATACTTTGGCTATTTTTGAATCGTGCAAATGTTGTGCAGAGCTTTGAATCTAAATATTTTTTTAAAGGGAACATTTTTAACTCAAATCTTTGCTTCTGAGGGGTCCCTGGAACAAAATATTTTAGGATGGGGGTCCGCGGCCAAATTCATATCATTTTGGGTGGTCCTTTTGACACGAAAAAGTTTGAGAACCACTGATATTATAGCAACATACGTTTGCTATAACTTACTTTATTCAAGCGGTTGTTGGAAATATACATCACATTGATACAGTAAGCCAAGTCTGGTTAATCTGTCTGGTTGTACTGGGACAAAAAAAGCATTTTTCCTTCAGCCCTATTAACTCTTTCAGTGCCAGAGTATTTCATAAAGTACTCCCCCAGTGCCAGCAATTTTCGTTTTTGTTTTTTTTGTTATTTTGTCATTTAATTTTCAGATAGCTTGTCTATATGCATTTACGACAGTTATACCAGTAGAGAGCAGCAAATCGAGACATTGATGACCTCGTTGACGCGCTCGACCCCTCCCAAACAGGCCGACGTCACATCCGGTCATAAACGGATGTGACGTTTTCGACAATTTCTGATCGGGTTAAAATACGATGTTATACACGACTACGATGACTGATCGTCACCCAGACCAAAGAGAATAGACGTGGACCTCTCCATTCGTTTTGTATACCGTGTGAAAAAACGTGACTTTCCCTATTCTGGCCGAAAATGACCGCGGGAAAAAAATGAGAACCGGAAACGGAATCTGCATCATGAAACCAGAACCCAATGACTCTGAAGGAGTCAGGAAGTGAAAGTGATCATGAAAAATAAACAGAATAGCGCGACCACAGTAAAAAGTAAAAACTCAGGATTTCTCGTTCTGGCAAGGAGGGTACTCGGGGAAAACTCGGGGTATCTCGGGGCGTGGCACTGAGAGAGTTAACATGTGGATTGGACTGAACGCATTGATACAAAGACTGATGGCCAGGTGAATGGCCCATTCACCTGTGATGAGTCAGTCATTGAAAGAACATAATAACAAAAGCACAGCTAATGAGCCCCCCTGGCCCCCTCTACTCCCCACACCACACTCCAGCAGTGCACTCATTTCCTAGAATGTGACGTGACGTTCTCGCCATGCAGGGGCCTCAAATGGAATGAAAAACAGTTTATTTATATTTTAAAAAATAATAATTTGGGTAAATCTCATGAGGCCTCCTGACTGTTGAGGCCCCAGGCGGTCGCCTATCCTTGCCTACAGTAAAAAACGTCCTCCTGGTGGGGGCTCCTCACTGGGTGAGTCAGTAGGATACGACAACAGTGACAACACACAGAAATGTGCGTGTGTGGAGGAATTCATTGGCATAACGATTAACCCATTAAGACCTGGAACTGTGTCATTTTTAGATTTGAGCTAAAAAGCATTATTTTACACTTTAGGCTATTCAAAAATAGCAGATATACAAGCTCATAGCGCGGCACCGAGTGCCGCGCTATGAGCTTGTAGATCTGCTATTTTTGAAAAATCGTGAAAATGTGCGCAAATCCTCTGAATATATATATTTTTAAAGCGAACATTTTTAACTAAAATCTTTGCTTCTGGGGGGTCCCTGGAACAACATATTTTGATGGGGGTCCTTGACATGAAAAAGATTGAGCACCACTGATATAGAAACATACGTTTTTCAGAATACTGTTGAGATTTAGGAGACATGTAGAATCGGCTTCAGGTCTCAATGGGTTAAATCGCGGAGAAAAAGGGGTAAAAAGCAACAACAAATAAAGACAACAGCAACAAACGACGACAAAAATCAGTTTGTGGCTGCACTAACATCCAGGACTATTCATCATATACTGTATGAATCATTATTGATGGCCAGGACTTGCTGATGGAAAATGATCTCTTTGTAACAGATGTTAGATTTGTGTTGTTTTTCTAAATCTTTTTCAACAAGAAACACAGCCAAGAAGCTTAGGAAATAAATGTCTATATTCATGGATGACTGCAACAATTTAACGGTCCTTGTGTCTCGTAATTGATTTGTAAAAAGAACAAACAACACAAATCAATGGTGGGGTCTTAATCTGAAGCAGTAAACTTGCAGATCAGCTATTTTTTTGGCACGGGACGCCGCTGTACGAGGAAGTATATAAATGGGCTCAAGCATCTGAAGTGATGGAGACAGAGTGTAGGGGTGTGTGTGTGTGTGTGTGGGGGGGGGGGGGGGGGGAGCTGTTTATACTTTAGTTTAAATCAAAAGGTAATTATATACAAATATGTGTGTCCGTGTGTGTGTGTCCTGCTGCAACCCGATCTCCAAGAATTTAGTATACATTGAACGGAGTGGTCATTCCGTGCATAGACAACTGGAACACCTGAAAATCTGTGCATAGCCGCCTCGCATCTCCCCCATTGTGACTAAACCATTTCGGAGGCGCACAGTCTCAAGGGAACTGTCGCCACGTTAAGGGACCACCGAGCGAGCTAAAGTGAGCGAGTTGCCGCCCCGAACGTTGCGACATTCCCTTGAGCCTACTCAGCGCCGTTTGAGTTACGTACCGATAGGCAGAGAATCGTACATTTTGTTGTGGGGACTGCTCTGCTTCCGGGGTTTTCCGGGTTGCAACTGGTTACGCCCACCGTGGGACTCGTCGTACATACTGTATGCACAGATTTTCTGGGTTTCTAGGCGACTATGCACGGAATGACGTGCACTGGATCCGTGCAATGTATACTACATTCTTGGAGATCAGGCTGCCTTGTGTGTGTGTCCGTTGCATGTGTGTGTGTGTGTGTGTGCGTGTGTGTGTCCGTTGCATGTGACCGTGCGTGCGTGCGTGCGTGCGTGCGTGCGTGCGTGCGTGCGCGTCTGTCTGCGAGCAGCTAATCTCCGGCACCGTTGGCCCGATCGAAGCTAAACTGTGCGCACACACACTCCCTGGATCCAGCGCAGAACCTCTGCCCCGAATTTTTCAGATCAGCCTGTTATAGCACCACAAGGAGGCCGATTTTAGCAAAACACATTTTTTTTATATTACTCCTACAGATGTTGTCCAAACATCATGCAAATCGGTACACAGTATCTCTATAGTCATGTGATCAAGATAGATCTGTTCATTTTTTCATATTCCATCCTGATTGGCTAACATAGGCTTCCAAAATTTGCAGGATTGGTCCGTTTTGAATAAAATGCCTCAAATCATGAACGCAGCATGCGATTTCCGTGAAGATTTGCACACACATTCCCACTAGGCCGAGGAAGATATGCCACCTTTTTCACATTGGCCTGTTATAGCGCCACCAGCAGGTCAAAATGCCTCAAATCATGAACGCAGCGTCCGATTGCCGTGAAAGGCCAAAGAAGAAATGTCACCCTTTTCACATGGGCCTAATATAACTCCAACATGAGGCCAAGATAACCTACCTGACCTAGCAGAGACCTGTGCTCCGAGGAGCACTTTTTCTAGTTCCCTTGGTAATCATTGCTGTAGAGTGTTTGATCAGTAACAGGAGTTTTTACAACATATTACTTTGCACGTTTAACAAAAACGTACCTGCAATTATTCAAATGTGGGCGTGATTGGACAATGTGTTCAAGATTTCTGCCATTTTTCATTTATTTTCTTTTTGTAAAATAGGTAAACTTCGGAATCGAATTATAGCCAGTCAGTGTGAAATATATAATATAAAACGCACGCACGCACGCACACGAAAACATAATCTCCGCCTGTCTGCCTCGGCGGAGATTATAATAATAAACTTCATTTAATTGAACTTGAGAAAATAAGTGCTATGCAGACGACATCAGAGTAACAAAAAAGCAATCCTAAAAATATGGATTTTATTTAGTTTTTTTATTCAAGGAGCCAGACAAGGAGAGAAAAAAAGAAAAAGGCAAAGACGTGTAATTAAAAACAACGTACCGCAGAGATCAAACCAAATTAATCTGACCTTAACTTTCAGTCTCTAAACTAAAACCCCCAGACTCCCCACTGACCTCAGATGAACGTACGCGTGGGTCTCCAAGGCGTGGGTCCCTGTGATGGGACCCCCAGGCGCTCTGCCCTCTCTCTCTCTCTCTCTCTCTGTTACCTAAAGTCTTAAAATACTGTGTGAGCGTTGGTTTCCTCGCCCCGGAGTCAGAACACATCTAATTGCTAATCTATAATCCTTTTAATACGCTGCTGCCTCTTTCCGATTGATCCTTTTTCCAGGCGGAACAAGCGGCACCGCCGGCTACATTAACCCATACAGACCGGGAACGCATCTGTGTGTCATTTTGAGATTTATTTTGGCTATTAAAAAGAAAATAGCAGATCTACAAGCTCATAGCGATTGTAGATCTGCTATTTTTTTTTTTTTTTTAAAGGTTGTGAAAATTTGTGCAAATCTTTGAATATATATATTTGAACATTTCTAACTCAAATCTTTGCTTCTGGGGGATTCTACAAATTTCTTCTAAATCCAGTTAAAAACAGTTTTCTGAAAAACTTATGCTGCTATAATATCAGTGGTTCCCAGACTTTTTCATGTCAAGGACCATCCAAAATTATATGTATTTGGCCACGGACCCCCATCTCAAAATATTTCCAAATAGTTCCAGGGACCACCCAGAAGCAAAGATTTGAATATTATAATATTCAATAATAATAATAATATTAACATTTTTAATATATATTCAAAGATTTGCACACATTTCCAATTTTTTTCCTCTCCAAAATAGCAGAAATAGCAGCTCGTAGCTTGTAGATCTGCTATTTTTTTTAATAGCCAAAGACATTTAAAGTGACACAGATGCGTTCCTGGATTGAATGGGTTAATCCAGTTATTGAAGACCCTGGGAGAGGAGAGGGGGGGAGGGGGGAGGGGAGTGCAGTGTGTGACTCCAGAAATCCAAATAGCTCTTTTACCTTCTGTCACCAAGTAAGTCTCCCCCCCTGCTCTGCTCTGCTCTGCTCTGCTCTGCCAGAGGGTCTGCTATTATTGTCAGTAATTGATAACCCCTCCATCTGAAGGAAAACACACACAGCAAGACAGCAGTGTTCATTTTGTCCACTAAAACTATGACTCCATCGGCTATCTTCAGGCATCACAACACCATCACGGCCACCACATCTACAGTTGATTTAGTCGACTACAATCTTAGGATATTTAGTCAACAAAAGCTAGGCTAAAAGTAAGATATTTCAGGTGACAAAAATATGACTTAAAGGTAGGGTAAGTGATATATATATATTTATTTATTTTTGTTAAAAAAGGTTAAAGTAGTATATTCTGATAATAATCATTGCTACAGAGCGTTTGTTGGGTCACAGGGGTCTCTCCAGCTCTTTAGTAAACACAATATAGTACATTTTCAGGTAGATGACAACAGTCTCCATGTCTCTCCAGCTCTTTATTAAACAATAAAGAGCTGGAGAGACATGGAGACTCCTTTTACTGAACAAACACTCTATAGCAATGAGTACTATCACAATATAGAGCTATTTAACACTTATTTTAACCAAAGTAAATCACTTACCCTACCTTTAAACTAAATGGAATTTAATTCAAAAGACTGACTAAAAATTCACCAGTTTAATTTTATTTTTTACTTTTGCCCCATGCTAGTTGCGCACTAAAATCCTGAGTGTCAATTTAACTCAGAGAGTGTACACATGGAACTGAAGGTACAGTAAGGCTCTACTTGGTACAATTTCAACAAACAGTTTCCAAGCCATGATGTGGCCCATAGTTCAGGATCCTATCTCCTGTTTCTGTATAAGGAGGCCGCTTGATGTACAAGTACACCCACTGGACATGACACTAGTATGTCACAGGGAACTTGTAGATCGTCATCTTTTGGCAAAGACAATGGTGTAGACAGGAAAACAAAGAGGGCCAAGTACAGAGACAACACCGGTCCAGTTTACCAAGTCTACTAGATGTTGAGTGGTTGATGATCGCTAGTCATGCATTTCTACTGCATTCTTGGCATTTATCTAGATGCTATACATGCTATTTATATACATATATAACGTATATATTCAAAAATTTGCACACATTTTCCACAATTAAAAAAAAATAGCAGATCTGCAAGCTCATAGCGCGGCACTCGGTGCCGCGCTATGAGCTTGCAGATCTGCTATTTTTGAACAGCCAAATAACTCTAAAATGACACAGATGCGTTCCCAGATGGAATGGGTTAACCATTAAACATAATTAATTAAGACATTCACATTAATTTGACATGGTGTTTTACAACATATTAATCTACACATATCCACTGAGGAAGCAGCATTCTACGTGGTGACACGGTGCGGGAGGTGTTGCGTCACTCATCCGTTGGCCAGGTGATTCCATGATGACCTTTTTCCCAGCAGATGAGGGAAGTCGATACGTGGGTCAGGGGTCGCTCCCGATTCAATTAAAGCGTTTGATTAAAACGGTTCAAAGGGGTCAATGATTGGATGGCGTTGTGTACAGTAGCCCAAATGTCACTGTGTGAACCTATACCGCTCAGAATGACTGACACGCACGGGTCTGTTCAGCCAACCTGAACGCTGTCACACTTTACATAACCACTCATTTATTGATGCTGAACACGGTCCTGATCATGATTTAATTCATTAAGACCGGGAACGAATCGGTGTCATTTTAAAATTTCTTTGGCTGTTCAAAAATTGCAGATATACAAGCTCTGAACTTGTAGATCTGCTATTTTTTGGAAAAATGGTGGTGCAAATATTTGAATATTATGTACTATATATGTTTTACAGCGAACATTTTTAACTCCCATCTGTGCTTCTGGGGAGTCCCTGGAACAACATATTTTGAGATGGGGGTCCCGCGGCCAAATACATATAATTTTGGGTGGTCCTTGACATGAAAACGTTTGAGAACCACTGGTTATAGCGACTTAAGTTTTTTCTAAAAACTGTTAGGATTTAGAAGACATTTGTAGAATCCCCAGAGGCAAAGATTTGAGTGAAAAATGTTTCATGATTTTTCAAAAGCAGCAGATCTGCAAGCTCATGGCGCGGCACCGAGTGCCGCGTTGTCATGTAATCAATTCCCTGGGAGGAAAACAGCATCTGAAAGTTTGATGGGATGCATTTTTAACAGGTGAGGCTGTGACCACTTATACATTGAGCGGTCATTAGATGCAATGGGATCACTGAAAATCACGGCACTCCGTCTTTAACCTTTGCATAAAACTACTAGTCATGCATTTCTATACTGCATTCTTTGGCGTTTCTCTGTTATGAGTTTGACTTCTATGTGTTGTACTGTATCTGTAGAGTCATGGACAGTATGAGTGAGTATTCTCCAGAGAGGGTCAATATATCCTTTATCTTTTCATGGACACATTTAACATAACAACCGTCATTAAAACTGAGCGTGTGTGTGTGTGTGTGTGTGTGTGTGTGTGTGTGTGTGTGTGTGTGTGTGTGTGTGTGTGTGTGTGGATATAATCCCCAGATTATGAACCATTGAAGACTGACCCCTGAGTTCATATGGATGCCCCCCCCCCCCCTGCCCGCACTGCTGTGGACTCAATTAACCCCCCGGTCACCAGAGCAGGGCTTCAAAGCCATACACATCAACGCACACGCACACGCACACACACACACACACACACACACACACACACACACACACAAAATTGTACAGTTGTACAACTCAACACACATATACATTTCTCTGGCCTTTGACCAACCATTAATTCCTCAGTCTGTCAGTTCACTTGTTCCTTTTCAAACCATTCTATCACTGATAAACATATGGTAACATGTTACTGTAACAAGATCCTATTCTATCACTGATAAACATATGGTAACATGTTACTGTAACAAGATCCTATTCTATCACTGATAAACATATGGTAACATGTTACTGTAACAAGATCCTATTCTATCACTGATAAACATATGGTAACATGTTACTGTAAGAAGATCCTATTCTATCACTGATAAACATATGGTAACATGTTACTGTAAGAAGATCCTATTCTATCACTGATAAACATATGGTACCATGTTACTGTAACAAGATCCTATTCTATCACTGATAAACATATGGTAACATGTTACTTTGCTACATTGGAGAAATACCACACTGCAAAATCACCTACATCATCGTCCAAAACTGAACATAACCTGTGTTCCAATGGATCCAAGTCACAAGTTCTTGTTAAATCTGCACTATGTAACTTTACCTCTTCTACCCCAGATTTGAACCCGGTTTCCGGTGCAAGTGATGACATTTTTTTTTTTTTACCATTGAGCCAATAGAGCCTGCCTGCTTGCTCAGGGGAGAAACTGAATCTTGACCATCAGGTCAACATCTGTGTCAGAGTCTATAGGTGAGACATGACCTTTGACACGATCTAAATGTCTCAATAGAAGAGCAGGGAGAGGGAATACAACCACCCCAATTATATAAGTTATATTGTATTAACCCATTGAGACCTGAAGCCGATTCTACATGTCTCCTAAATCCCAACAGTTTTCTGAAAAACGTTTGTTTCTATATCAGTGGTGCTCAATCTTTTTCATGTCAAGGACCCCCACAATGATATGTATTTGGCCGCGGACCCCCATCAAAATATTTTGTTCCAGGGACCCCCCAGAAGCAAAGATTTGAGCAAAAAAAATTGCTTTAAAAATATATATTCAAAGATTTGCACACATTTTCACGATTTTTCAAAAAATAGCAGATCTACAAGCTCGTAGCGCGGCACTCGGTGCCGCGCTATGAGCTTGTAGATCTGCTATTTTTGAATAGCCCAAAGTTTTAAATAATGCTTTTTAGCTCAAATCTAAAAATGACACAGTTCCAGGTCTTAATGGGTTAACCCAATGAGCATTTTTGGGGCTATTAGACGTCTAAAATACATCTAAGGGCTATAGGCTAAAACTGGGTTATAATTGGTCTAAAAGTGAACGTTTTGTCAACGTCTATTCTTAGCCTAGACGTTGATTAGCTGTTTTTTAAGCGTCTATATATAGACCGCCTATATCATAGCCGCTGAAATGACGTCTATAATATAAACGGTCTAAATATAGACGCTTAAAAAACAGCTAATCAACGTCTAGGCTAAGAATAGACGTTGAAAAAACTTTCACTGTTAGACGAATTATAACCTAGTTTTAGACGGAGGTCTAATAGACGACTATTAGTGATGCGCGGGTTGACCCGTAACCCGCGGGACCCGCGGGTCAACCCGCGGCGCGGGTGGGTCAAGTCAGAATTTCGGAGGCAATTATGCGGGCTGCGGGAGAGCGGGTCAGCCACTCTCACACGCAAAAAAAAAATAAAAAATCACATGCTCTTGTTTTGTCTTTATTCCTAATAAGAATAAGAATAATAACAATAAAACAGTTTGAATACACTTGGGGATTATTTTCTAACCATGATTTTACAGAATTAAAAAAAAATCGCGGGGCGGGTTGAGCCATAGATTTATATATGGGTTCGCGGGGCGGGTTGAGGCGGGTTGGGTTCCGTCGCGGGGCGGGGCGGGTCATGAAAAAACCCGACCCGCGCATCACTAACGACTATGGCTCACTGGGAACATACTGTACCATACAGATTGGTTCTTAGGACACAAAGTTGATGAAAGAGGAGGCCAGGTTGATGCTAGCTAGTTCGAGCCACCAACAAGGTGTGCACTACAGAGAAAAGCAGAAAAGGTCATAAAAGGATGAGCTGTGTGTGTGTGTGTGTGTGTGTGTGTGTGTGTGTGTGTGTGTGTGTGTGTGTGTGTGTGTGTGTGTGTGTGTGTGTGTGTGTGTGTGTGTGTGTACCTGGGCAGGTAATTAATTCTCCTAAACAAGATTAAAAGCCTAT
This sequence comes from Gymnoscopelus microlampas, assembly GCF_963454915.1. Lineage (NCBI taxonomy): Eukaryota > Metazoa > Chordata > Actinopteri > Myctophiformes > Myctophidae > Gymnoscopelus > Gymnoscopelus microlampas. Next base: position 49,372,612 of record NC_139952.1, on the reverse strand, counting down.
ATGTTTCATCAGACATTCTGCAGAGCCCCTGAGGCACTGCTCTTTCAGAAACAATCAGTATTAATTAAAATGTTGGCTTTCTTTTATTTAATAAATATATATATAAATAGTGTTATTGAACTTTTAATAAGGATAACAAACAAACAAAGAAGAAACAACGGCTGGAGGCGTTTTTAAGGTAATTCTGTGAGTCCTGGGGGTAAACCATGTCATTAAATGTGAGTTTAACCTTTATCTCTGGGTCACTGGTGAAGGTTTGGGGGAATTTGGGAACTCAGGGAAGTGACTGGCGTAAGTTACAAAATACAAACCCTGTCCTCAAATGTTTTACTTAAGTAAAAGTATAAATACTGCAATGTAGAAGTACTTTGTTACAAGAAAAAGTCTGTAATTCAAAATTAACTTGAGTAAGTATTGGTATCACAATTATCAAAAAGTAAAACTACTAAAATGTTTGAAAATAGCTGATCTACAAGCTCACAACGCGTTGCGATGCGACGCGTTGTGAGCTTGTAGATCGGCTATTTTCAAATAGCCTAGGTATAAAATAGGGCTGAAGTGGTTAATGTATGTTTTATAATGTAATGATTTATATCTGCAAAGTAACTAGTAACTAAAGTTTTCAGATGATTGTAGTGGAGTAAACATACAATATTTGCCTCTGCAAACTGAAACTAACTCAACATGTGAACACATTGGACTCAACCAGTAGCCAGAGCAAGTGTTGATTTCATCGACTAAGACTAACTTTTTTCACTGACGAATACGAAATAAAAACTAAGCTACGGTGACTAATGCCACAAAGAAAGACTTAAGCAAACTCCAATTAGTGCAGAACAAGGCAGCACGGCTTGCTCTACAATGTCCTTTCAGAACTGACCTCAACACGAGAATGGCTAAAGGTTCAAGACAAAATGACTGCTGCACTGCTACTCTCAACATGGAAGGTTTTACAATCCAAAACCCCATCATTTCGGTACAGTCAGCTGAAACGCAATTTAGAGTCGTATACATATGCCACCAGAGAGGCAACACAAGGCTGCTCTTCACTTCCCAAGCCAAACACAAATGATCTAAAACGCACAGTAGAATACAGAGAAATGGAAAGATGGAACTCTTTACCACTGTTAATGACCAAAGTGACACAGAAATCACTTTTCAAAAAGCTAGTAAAGACACACCTGGGAAAATATTTTTTGTAGGATGTTCTAGATTGTTTTTTTATTATTATTATTTTTATGCTTTTTAATTAGTCTTATATGTGTTCTAAAGTTTAATGTATTTTTTTCTTATATTTTGTCTTTTTAAATGTATGTTTTAAATGTATGTAATGTTTTTATATGTGGACCCCAGGAAGTCTAGCTGTGCTTTAGGGCACAGCTAATGGGGATCCTGAATAAATACACAAAATACACAAAATACTAAAACTAAGACTAGATATATTGACAATTTCATCAACAAATGAAAACTAAACTAACAACTAAAATGTTAGGGAGTGACTATAGTGGAGAAGAGATGCAGTAGAACTATGACCATGCAGTCATTTTATGTTTGGTTGCGCTCGGGTGTTAAAAATAGCAGATCTACAAGCTCAAAACGCATCGCGCTGCGAAGCGTTGTAAGCTTGTAGATAGGCTATTTTCAGCATCCAACGAAATGTAAAATCAGCCATTACAACGCCATCCAGGCACCGCCAAAATACATTTTAGTCGACTAAATCAACTGCAGATTTAGTCGACTAAAATCTTATGGTATTTAGTCGACTGTAACTAGACTAACAGTAAAACATTTCAGATGACTAAAAAATGACTAGACTAAACTAAATCTAAATCAAAATTTGCTGTCAAAATCCGCACTGGCCTGAGCACCTGCCTGACTGCCTTCATAGGAGAACGTGTGGCCTTCTTTGTATTATGCCTACACAATCATCTACAACAGTGGTTCTCAACCAGTGGTCCGAGGACCACCAGTGGTCCTTGAGGGGGTTCCACGTGGTCTGCAGCTAAATGGAGAGTTGGTAAGCAAATGGACCCTTATTCGATCTTTAACTCTTGAAAGTGTAAAATTATGGACCTTTACGGGTCCATTGTGTTTCATTTTACGCTCTCAAGAGTTAAATTATTGTTAAACATCTGCATTATTTAATTAAGGAATTGTTATTTTGATCCAACGTTTGCCTGTTTTCTCTCTGGTACCACATCAATACAGCATGGAATTGTGGACAACATCTTTTTGGGGTCTGAGAGTCTAAACCTCATTAAACGGTGGTTTCGTGGCTCAAAGGCCGAATAAATAATGGACCTTGATAGGAAAAGGGTTGAAAACCACTGATCTACAATGACAAGATGGTATTATAGTCTACAGTATACCACTACAGGACACACAGACATTAAGTAAAAACAAATGTATAAAGAAGATAAAGAAACATCTAATGGCACGTTAACATCTGCATCTGATGACATCACAGCAACGCTTGCTACGGTTGCTGTGATGTCATCAGATGCACATGAAACAGTACCATACCGTTTCCTGGAACATAAGTGGCAACAGAATGTTTCTTCCAAAACTCTTATTACATTTTTTTTAGCGGCGCTAGCCGTAGAGCGGTAGCCCTCTATACCTGGCTTTTGCGTCAACGTTCTGATTGGTCAGACACGTCAACAAAGTGATTGGTCAAGCTTCACGTGACACGTGGCTACAAACACATTATAAACACTTATTGATGACAAAATGTATCAAAGGCGCCGCTACCTTCACACAGGTGTGATTTTTAATTCTGTCCGTAAGCCTATCATTT